>NW_020173377.1:2634730-2647905 GCF_003031525.2 Neophocaena asiaeorientalis asiaeorientalis
TTCCCTATTTCTTCCCATCCTGTCCCTTGTACAATACAGGTGGGGCAGTTGTGGGATTCACTTTTGTTCTTGCTATCATGCTGTACTGTAATTTGCAAAGCAAGGTGAGAGAAATCCCAGGCAGGCGTTTGGCTCTCTGTACCTGTGCCATCCTAAATGCCTTTTCCATTGTGCCTTGTTGAGGCAGAGGCGGAAAAATAGTATAAAAAGAACAGTAGGTGGGGGAAGCAGTAAATCCACTGGAGGTAAGTAGTCTTTGGCCACAAGTCATAACATATGGCTTTCCTCCTAGCCTCCTACCAGTTTCCATTATCAGTGAAATTTCTATTAACAAAATATGCTGCATCATGTACAAACAGCTCAGTGAGCATAGCTTTTTGCCCCACTGACATAAATGGTGATCGTTTGGCTTCTGGGATGGTAAAGCTCAAGTTTGAATGTTCTTTCTTCTCGGTTTGGCCTGGGCCCCTGTCAGAAAGCTATGCTTTTGAGGGCACACCTTGAGGGAATCACTGTCAGGCAACCAGTAAAAGGTGTGTGTGTGTGTGTGTGTGTGTGTGTGTGTGTGTGTTGATATACACGGGCTGTTTCCCTTTGTTAAAAACTAGTAACTACTTTAAAATCCTAGGGTCTGTAGCCAAGTTCCAGTATTTCAGAACATCAGGAGTCATCTGGTCACCCTGAAGTAAGATGTAATCCTCCCAGGAAAGAGCTCAGAGCTCACTAATCTTATTATTTTAAAATTTATTTTTGGCTGCAATGGGTCTTCGTTGCTGTGCGCGGGCTTCTCATTGCGGTGGCTTCTCTTTTTGCAGAGCGCGGGCTCTAGGCCTGTGGGCTTCAGTAGTTGCGGCACGTGGGCTCAGTAGTTGTGGCTCATGGGCTCTAGAGCGCAGGCTCAGTAGTTGTGGTGCACGGGCTTAGTTGCTCCATGGCACGTGGGATCTTCCCAGACCAGGGCTCGAACCTGTGTCCCCTGCATTGGCAGGTGGATTCGTAACCACTGCGCCACCAGGGAAATCCGACAGCTCACTAGTCCTTTGAAAAAAGCCAACAATACACATTTCCCAGAACAGGAGTTTCAGAATTTTGGAACTATAGCTAGATTTCCTACTTAAACAGCAAGATTTTCAGTTTTTTTTTCATGAAACAAATCACAAATTCCCTATGAGTGATATGAAAAATATATAAACTGAGAAAGAAATTAGAGGATTATTGGTTTTTGAAATTTTACTTTAAAGGGAGGCAGTTGGTCTTGGGAAGGAAGAACTGTGGAGAGGTAAGAGTCTGGATATGAGACAGGCCTCTCCAGGGTAGAATCCAGTGCTACTGCTGACTAGTGTCATGACCCTGACAAGTCAGTTGCTGAACCTCAGTGTTCTTATCTGTCAAACGGGCACAATGGTGCTAACTTTTAGAGTGGAGTTAAGAGACACAAATGAGAAGATGCACCCAGAATGCTTGGTAATACGTGGCTCAGAAGAAGTGTTTAGGAAAGGTGGGGCCGCTGCTACCTTTGTGGTTGTTATTATTATTCCCCAGGAGCTCTCCCACGTATCAGGGCAGGTTGGCTGCTGAAGAGAGTAGTTTGTGCACGGGGGGAGAGAATATCAGGCCACCCGGAGGTCTTATTTACAGCCCTCCACTAGAGCTGCCCACCACTGAGCCCCACAAGGTCTTCTTAGGAAGTAATCGTAATAATGATGCAGGTACTTTATTTGCATGTTGGGCCATGTGCTTTATTTGCATTGTTTCATTTCATTTCTCACAAACAATCCTGAGTTTGGTTCTGTCATCATCTCTGTTTTAGAGATGCCAAAATAAAGACAAAGAATGTATCTTGGCCCAAGGCTACCCAGCTCCAAGTGACAAAGGCAGGCTTGGAACCTGGGTCTTGTGAATCCTGTTCAGCTGCCTGGGCTGGGGTGGGGTCTGAGGAGGGACATTTGGGTATTCCCAGGACGAGCATGTTCCCCATGGTTTGATCTTAGCCTGCTGTTGGCTTATCAGGTTGGTTGGTGGAAACTTCTCCGCCCTTAATCCTTTCCCCAATGGAATTCTTCGCTTTTGGTGCATTGTCATTTGCTTTCATAATACAGAATGAAAAAGGACCAAGAGCTGGAATGAGGGGGGGAGGGCCCTGTATGCCCTCTAGGTTTCTATAGTTTTCCCTTTAATTATAATAAAATGATGCTGCTTGTTTTTTGATTTCCTTTGAGGGTCAGCTAGTCCTCCCCTCATTAGGTCTGACTCTTAAGAAGCCTTTCTGAGAATCTCATTGAATTTGGCTAAATTTCCCTTTGTGTATTTCCCATCATGGTAATGGATGATTGTGTGAAAGAGCCAGCTTGGGCTCTGGGACCCTGGTACAAGACAGATCTGACTTTGAGGTCCAGCTTGGCTCTAGTTAACTTCACTTCTGGGCCTCAGGTTCCTTATCTGTAAAATGGGGTCATGGTGAGGATTAGCTTTGTCAATATGTGGTAACAGTCTTAGCACAGAACTGGATGTCTGGCAAGTGCCCAGTAAATTTTAGCTCCTCGTTTTTTGTTATCCCCACTCTTTGTCTGTCTTTCCTGGATATTTGTTGGTGCTTCCTTTTCTTTTTTTTCCCTCAGGGCAGCCACAGTTTGTTTTTCCGCATGATTGACAGCTAGCTTGAAGGCTATAGCCCTTGGATCCACAGGGTCAGTTTTATTTTGCATGGTATGAGTCTGGCAGATCTGTCCGTGCCCAGGCCATTCTGGGGAAGTGTGATATCCTGAGGACGCTTATCTCTTTCGTTGGGGGTGGTGGGTGTGGAGAAGGAGAAAGGTGAGCCAGAGCTGAAATTCCCTGAGGGCAAGCTTGTTCTTTCTGATGGGAGAGGGTCCTCCTTTGGCACTAGCACAGAGCTACCTTTGGGTGGGCTTCAAGGGCTGTTTGTGGAATGCATGAATGTATGGATAAAGAAAGGAGCCTTTTCCTGGCGTTCACACACTGGTGATGGGAAGAACGCTCTTGTGCACAGGCCAAACTAGGTCCTTCACAATCCTTTCCCCTCTACCCTCCAGTGCTGGGGTTTATGAGCCCCTATTATCAGGTGTAGATGCTGCAGAGAGTCGGGGCCGCCTCCCAGCTTCAGCAGTCCAGCTCTGAAGCCCTGCGGGTGGGTCCTTTGCCCATAGCCTGCTTGGTGCCAGCAGGGACTGCCAGACATCCGAGCCAGCTGGTCCTCGCTTCTCCCAGCCCATGACCCCTCTCCTCGCCCTTGGGGAACATCCCAGCCCATCTCATCAACACCCTGAAAACATGGCCGAGTCTCCCCACTCCGAAGTCTCCGAGCCTGGCAGAGGGGTCCCAGCGCCTCCACAGCGCCAAGCTGAGCAGCTGTGGCGGGAGCACCGCAGTGCCGGGCGGGTGTGCGAGGAGCACCAAGCGAGACTGATGGGGCCTCTGCGGCCACCACCATCAATCTGGGGGCGGCAACTCGGCAAAGGCAATTAGGAAGCTGCTGCAGCTAATTCCATGAAGCACTCGAACACCACATTCCCAGTGACATGAGGGAGACACGTGAATTTTAATTTCTATCCCTTTCATCTTCACATGGGGTCATTACCTGGTCTTCTCGGAAGCCCTGCTGGCATCAAGATGCTGCACGGTGTTTGCTGGGCATGATTGCCACCTTCTCTGTGCAGCTTCCTTTGATTGTACACTTGTTTGTTTATTTATTTTGTACATCCCTGGGACCGGGTTTCTGAGTCTGTGCATTGCAGGGGTTTGGGAGCTGCATCTTCGTCTGCTGCAGCGTACACGGAGCAGCGATACCCATTCCTGGGCAGCATCCCAGCTGCACCCTGCATCAGCTGTTTCCAGCGCCTCCACACAGGAGGAAAACTTGTGAGAGGGCTTAAAGCAAGTTTGGGTGATTTGCATTTGTATCCTGCAAGTGCAATTGTCCTTTCTCTTCCCCCTGCCTGGCCCACGGATATGCTGAAAGCCTGCACCAAGCACAGCCCCTCTGAGATAAGGGGGAGCAGCTGGCTGGGAAGCGGGAACTAAATTATATGGATTTAATGGGGGGCAGTTTTGCCAAAAGATGTTTACCTCCAGCCCCTCCCCTCCTCCCAGTATCAGACCCGACAGAGTGTGGCATTTTGAGGTTTTTGGAGAGTCTCGAGTCTGGCTCCTCCCTGGCACGTTATTCTATGGAGGCCGTGAAGCTTCCTGTGTGATTTTTGCTCTGTGGAGCACTCCATGTCTCATCATATCTGGAATTTGCTGTGTGGTCCTACAGTCACTGGAATCTGGTGCCCACCTTCTACCTTCCTGCTGAGCCTGATGACTCACCTAGAAGGAAATGAGAAAATCTCTTATTTGGGGCAGATTTTGGGAACCAGCCCTTCCAGCTTGGGGGTGGGTGCTTGGGGTCTGATGGCACGCCCCAGGGGTCGCAGGAATGGGCCGTGCATGAAGCATTGGCGTTTCCCCTCCCAGCCCCCGGCTTGTGCGTTGATCAGGGCACTGAGGCCACAGAGGGAAGGAAGGCTCCACGTCCCCGAGCAGGCTTCTCCCAGGACAGAGGGAGGTAGCCTCTAGCCCCATGTCCCCCTCCTCCCTGCCCCATGCCTTTGAAAGCTCCCCTGCTGCACTCCACAGGAAACCTTCTCTACTCTCCAGGCAAAAAGGCCTTTGCAACATTTCCTCTTATTAAATCGCATTTAAGCCTGAATTTCCCGTAGAGAAAACGTTCCCCCAACGTCTCTCTTTTTTAACAGCCAAAATATTTTGTCCCAATGCGTTGTTGGGGAACATCCCCCTAGTAACATGATCTACATTAGTGAAGTGAGTAGGAGACAGAACAATTAGTCAAGTGTTTATTCATTACTAATAATCCCATCTGAAAACACGAGGCCTCAACTTTCTCCTTTTCCACAATAGAGTTTCAAAGGACCAAAAGCTTCTTTTTGGGGGAGAATATCATGGTTTGGGAAAATCTTTAGCTGTCCTAACAGACTTACAAGAACACATTGGCTTTTGACTAAATCTTGAAAATGTTTTCTTCCTTCCTCCCTTCCCTCACTCCCTTCCTTCCTGCTTCAACAGACACTCGTTGAATTCTCAGTGAGGCGTGCAGAGCTGTGTTGGGTACGAAAATCCCTTTGCCGCTGTGGCCACCTTTCCCATCCTCACTCTGAATGCTTCAGTGACAGCACACTGCTCAGTCCCAAACACATCAGGCTGTGTCACGCCTCTGTGCCTCGGCCGAGGCCATTCTGGCTGTCTACACTGCTGACCCTGTTGCCCTTGTCTGGCTACTGAGCCCTGACTCTAGAGGATGTCAGACTTCAGCATGCAGAAATATCACCTGGGGAACTGGCTAAGATGCATGATTCCAGGGACCCAGCCCAGGAGATCTGGACTCAGTAAGCTTGACCCAGGGCCCAGAAATCTGCATTCTAACAGATGTCCTAGGTAATTCTAATGTGCTCCAGGGACCACGCTTTGAGAAATGCTATTATATGCCACCTCTGGGAAGGCTGCTGGCTTCCCCTAAAGAGATCCAGTCGTTCTCTCTCTTTCCTCCTGGGAAGAAATGTGCACATCTTCCCACCATGGTTTGCTTCCATAACTGTGTGCGTGAAGTCTGTTCCATCATGGGCCAAGAGTGGTGGCTGCTCAGCCTCTGAACCCAGCCTAAAGCTGGCACTGGTGCAGCCTTCCTCCGCGTGCGTGGCGTGACTGGAGATTTTCTCTGCAATAGAAATGGCGGCTTTGGAGCAAGTCAGGCATTTTATCTTTTAAGTCAGAAGGTACCCAGGAGCATGTCTGCTTGTTGAAGCAGTTTATTTGTAAATCACTGAGCAGAGTTGAAATGGCCGTTCTCCAGTTTGTAAGATGGAGAGAAATTTGTTGACCTGTTGCCAATGTTTTTTCTTCTTACCAAATAGGTTACTGAGACCTGTGGTTACCAGCCCTTTAACAGAAAATTGTTTGGTGAACATCAATATGAAGGATGCCATCTGCTTCCCATAAAGGCTGCTCCTAATCTCCTACTACAAGGATTGCTCCCCCAGGGGCCTGTTGGGCATAAAACTGCATTTTTTCTAAGTCAGTGGATTTCAAACTTTTTCGACCATGGTCCACAGTGAGGAATACATGGTTCAATGAATGCATTCCATACAACTTTACGTGGGAAACCCGGTTTATGAAACCACTTAGCTTTATTCCCTCCCATGCAATCTGGTCTATTTGATTCGACAGGACTCGTCCTACTGTATTCTGTTCTATTCTATTCTGTTCTATTCTGTTCTATTCTACCCTAACCTAGTTTACCCTAACCTAACCTAACCTGTTCTATTCTATTCATTGTTCAGCATCGAGAGTCCTTGCAGCTCTATGGAGTGCAGGCTCAGGGAGAAGCAGTGAGCTGACCCAGGTCTGAGAGCTCAGCAGTGTCAGAGCCAGAGCTAGTACTTGGACCTCAGACTCCCAGCCAGAGCCTTGACCTCTCTAGGTCTGGCTGTGAACAATAAATTGATTTCACAACATAATAAATGTGTTAAGAAAAAAAAAACAACAGTGCTCTACATGTTACCAGGGTAAATTATTGGCTGGATTAATTTTATTCTGGAAGGTGTAGTGTTGATCTTTGAGATTAAAGTTGTGTTTTCTCCAATAAAAATGATAGATGGTGATAGTTAGTGTCTTTCAGCCAGATGCAGTGCTAAGCTCTCTGTATAAATTTCATTTCACCTTCTCAATAACGCCATGGGTTAGATGCTCTCATAGCCCCATTTTCCCCGTGGGGACAGTTAGGTTCAGGGAGGGGAAGTGACTTGCCCAAGGTCACAAAGCTAATACAAGTGGTGACATTGGTTCTTGGACTCAGGGCTGTCTGACCGTAACACCTGTATTCCTATCTATGTTTGCATTTGCCTCTTCCTATTGCCAGCAGCCACCTTAATAGGTCCCAAGTGTTACCAATGGGCTGCTGTGTGGGAAACCCAGTTAGAGGCAATATGGGGGTGGCATAATGGGGGGCAACAGGGAGGAAATGTGAGGGAAAGGGAGGAGAGTGGGAGACGGAAGTTTGGGAAGCACAGGTGAGCAATGGTCTTCAAAACACCTGATATCTTGCTTAGCACTTAGAGAATTTACAAAGTGTTTTTGCATCTGTGTTATATTGGCCTCCTCCTCTTAGAGCATCCATTGCACTGGTATTTGTCATTGTACCTGATGGTCAGTTATTTGTTTTCTCATCTCCTCTCTGACCAGGGGACATTGTTCAGAGGCCAGGAATGATGCCTTGTTCTTCTTGGCATGCCTAGCACCTGGCCCAAGGAGATGCTGCTTGAGCGTTTGGTGAATGAGCAAGTGCATGAAGAGGTCCTTTAATTTAATCCTCACAACTAGCTCTGAGTAATTTTCTATCCTCGTATTGCATTTGAGGAAACTGGGCCCAAGATCACAAAGCTAGTGCTGTAAGAGCCAGGTGGAAGACCCCCCACACACAAATGCAGAAGTGCCTGTTATATTCGTATTTATCTATTTTTTGAAGATTAATTTGGTAATCCTACCTCCTTCCGAGAATTTATCTTCCTACCGTCTCGATCTGGGTTTGCTGACTTTGTTTCCTACTTCTTCTGGTTGTTTGGGTACGATGTGGCTTTACTAGAGGGTCACAAGGCTAGAGAGGTCAAGGCTCTGGCTGGGAGTCTGAGGTCCAAGTTCTGAGGCCCAAGCTCTGGCTCTGACACTGCTGAGGTCTCAGACTTGGGTCAGCTCACTGCTTCTCCCTGAGCCTGCACTCCATAGAGCTCCAAGGACTCTCGGTGCTGAGACTTAGCATAGTTCCAAAGGATGGCAGATCCTACGTTATTTCCCATCAGCTCCACCATGAGATGGGTGGTACTCTTACCATTTTGCCAGTGTCCATCCATCCTACCGACATCTGTTGCCCTGCCTCTGTCTGAACCAGGCACCTGCTGGAGTAGATGGAGGTAGGGAGATGCTGCTGCCCGTACCTCCAGGTGCTTAGATTCTCTTAGGGGCGGTGACTCACACCAGTGCAACTCTTCAGAAGTCAAGGCAGACTTAGCCAAATGGCCAGGAGAAGACAGAGTCGCATCCATGTTGGGGGGAGGCAGAAAGGACATCCCATCTTGCTAACTTCTCTACATTTTTGCTAACGTTATTTCCTGGGAATCTTTGTACCGTAGACTTGTTCTTAGACTTGTGTCAGGGAATGGAGTCATCTTTGAATGTAAAAGGCAAAAATACAAGGGACTAAAATATTTGACATATGATGAAGTTCTGTGATATTTTAGTCAGTGAGTAAATTGATATTTATATAACCTGGAATATTCATTTTCCCTGGTCCACCCTCCCTTGAATGTTGACTTAATAACATGCCTGCCTAAATGATGTTAATTACTTTAAACTGCCAAATTAAAAAAAATAAGCCAGCGTTCATTCAACAAGTGTGCTGTGATCATTTCTGGCTGGAGCCAGGAAAGAAGAGCTGAAGTCTCTTGTGGGAGAGAAGGCTGAGATGTAACCTGACCAGCTCAGGAAAGGGACTTGTACATCCTGGGCTGTACAAGCTCAAAGGGGCCAGACATAAGCAGTGGAGCTTAGGGTTAAGTTTATAGCACTGGAAGCTGGCTATGAGTTCGAATCCTGACTCCACTTGTGACTAGTATATGGCCTTGAGAACTGCTTAGCTTCTTATTTTACATTTTCCTCTTCTTTAAGTGATCTCTGTCCCACTGGACTGTTGTGAAGATTACATTAGATCATGAATCTAAAATTTAGCTCAGGGTCTGGCAGTCAAAGGAATCCAATGAATGGCAGCTACCATTATTTTAATTCTTACCATCTTGGAGTCATGCACCCACTCTCTGAGGTCACTGGCATTGCCGGATCCAGAGGCCATCAGCTCCCCAGAGCAAGACCTTTGGCTTGTTCATGTCTCTATTTTTGGTTCCCACAATAGTCTTTATCAGTAAATATTTGTGGAGCAAATGAATGAGTGTGGGGAATGAACTTTACAGGCTGAAAAAACTGAGCCTCAGAGAGGCTGGCCAGATCATAAAGGACAGAACAGAGATTCCCACCAGGTCTGCTTTGTCCTCAGCCATGACCGTCAGCTACTGGGGGCTTGATGGCTCCTCTCTTTAGTGCTAGCTAAATTCCTGGGAGCAATACCATTCGTCCCCTGCGATCTGAAGGTGAAGTGTGTGTGTGTGTGTGTGTGTGTGTGTGTGTGTGTGTGTGTGTGTGTGGGTGTGTGTGTGCGCACACACACTTTCCAGGATGGCATCCAAGAAGATAGGTCATATTAGATGTAGCCTCCTGGTTGTTTAGAAACCAATTGTCTGGTAAGTTTTCATTCTGGGGCAAAATAACAGACTGGTAACCCTGCTCTCTTTTGGGAAAAACTCCTTAAAAGCTCTTATGTTCTGAAATCCTGCAGAGTCCCACTAGGATGTTGAAATAGTTCATACCCATCAAGGCCACATTTGAGGTGCTTTTTCTGGGTCTTGGTAAGGGAAAGCTTTTCCCTTTGAGCTCCATGTGTAGGTGTCATCTTTCTCTTGTATGTTGCAGTGGTGATTTTAAACCTCCCAGCTCACCCCCAAGCCCCTAAGATTCCCATTGCAATGGGCTACGAAGTTTCACTGTTTATCTTCTTTTTCAGATCCGTTTTGTCGGCAAGATTGCTAGGTTAAGAGAAGGAGAGACAGAGGGGCTGAAGTGTGAAGAGGAGTACTTGATGTTCTTTTTAAGAAGTCCTTGAATTCAGCCCTTGAGTAGTGCAGTATAAGTTTGAGAGATGATGGCCATGAATACTTTGCTTCTTGTGTAGCAGCTTGTAGTCCAGGACGTCAAAATACATCAATAACACATTCCTTCACCATTTCTCCATTTCATGTGTAGGGAGGTGGTACAGAACATCTCCAGAGAGAATATCACTGCCTTGGACCATGGCTGGTCCCTATAGCAGAAGCAGGAGAAAATCTTAATTTGATGGTGTCTTTTGTTTATTCATTCATTCGTTCATTCATTTATTCAACAAATGTTTTTACCTCTTGCTACTCTGTCCCAGGTATTGTGTTGGGCTTGAGGACAAGGGAAATAAGACACAGTCTGCCCCCTCATGGAGATTACCATCTAGTGCGGGAATCGGGCATTACTCAAAGAATTAGACTAATGTGTGCAAGTGTTCCTGCAGTGCTCTGAAAGCACACTGACAGCATGTGACCGGAGGACTTGCTCTGGTCCGTGTCAGAGGAGGCTTTGCTGAGGGGATGAGCTTCAGCAGAAACCTGAAGGGTGGCAGGAATTAATATGACAGAGAGAGAGAATAAGGGACCCTGGATCCTGGTCCAGCCTCACCACCTTGCCTGGGCTTATGCTTCAGCTCCTTGCATGGATTCTTGGTCCCAAAGGTCATTCCCCACTTTCTTCTCAACCTTTGCTTCTTGCTCCCACTGCCCTAAACTCCTGCCCTTGTCCCTAGAGCTTCCTGTTGAGTTTTCAGTCTTCACGGCCTCCTTCTTTAATTTAGCCAACAGCTGTTGAACTCCTGCTCTGCCAGGGGCTCAGTCCTGGGCCCTCAGTTGCTACTGCCTTTGGGAAACGTTTTCCAGTCTCTACCTTTTTTCCCTTTTATACGTCCGTGTGGTCATCATTGACCTTGGTTTCTGATTCCTGTCATACCGTCATTAGGATCTTCCCCTCCTCTCCACAAGCTATTTGAAACCCTCTGTCTTTATCATCTTTGTTTTCCTTGCGGCTCCCTTGGACAAAGCCTTGTGATGATGATGATGATGACGACATACAGATACGTGTTGAACGTTTACCAAGAGAGGGACAGATTCAAAACACCTAATACACGTTAACTCATTTAATCCTCACGACAACCCTGAGAGCAAGTTACTCTATTATTATCCATATTAAACCAATGACAAAACCGAAGCACAGAGACCATTAATGACTTTCACAGAGTCACTTGGCTAGGAAGTGATAGAGCCAGGATTCCAGCGCAGGCATTTTGACTCCCGTGTCTCTGTCTGTAACCACTGCACCACACTTCCTTCCTAGCACGACCCGCATTAGTCAAGTAATACATGTGAAATGGTGCCAGGTACAATAGGTCCCTCTCCCAGAGTGTGTACAAGTACAGCAGCCCTGAGTAATGAAGGAGTAACTAGCTAACGCTGGGCCTCCAGGTGCCAGGAGAGGCAGAGTCATGACTAGATTTCTGTGCTTTAGAATTTGTTCCCATTACAGGAAGTAGGGAGCAAGGTTATGTGCACATCGGTCATGCCAGTATCCCTACTAGGCTCTGAGCAGATTCTTTTTCCCTAATTGCTTTTCTTCCCAGGATTGAAGCAGTCCCTAGAACAGTGCAAGTTGATGTGTGAATAACTTCCCCTCAACAGAAATGCCGGTTCATTATTACAGGTACAGGTTTTCTGTGTGAACACATGGGCTTCAAATGGTGCTAGAGACAAGAATGTCCTTGCACTGCAGTGTTGAAATATAGATGTTTGTATGACCACCTGGGAAGAAATAATACCTGTGAGGAAAGTATAGCTTTTTAAATTACAAAATGTTGTCTATAACACTTTAGAAAATTTTGGAAATATAGAGAAATAAAAAAGCAAATGAAGACAAACTGCTATCCCATTATCCTGGCCTGATTATTGTTAATATTTTGGTGTATTTCTTCCTTTGAATATGTGTATGGATATATACACATATGTATATTTATCTTACATAAATGGGATCGTGTTGTACAAACTATTTTATAATGGCAAGACATCTCAGAGTGGATCCTGGCAGGGTAGGGATAATCCTTTTTCCTATGAAAATACAATTCATCCTCTTCTTTGAAAAACTGGAAAGTGTTGAATGATACAATAAGAAAAAAATTACTCCTAGTCTTATGATGCAGGAATAACCACATCAAAATTTTGTGGCATTTCCTTTGTACTGCTTGAAATTGGAATCAAACAGTCGATATGAAGTTATTTTGTTTTTCCCCCAACTTTGTCTCATGAACGTGTCCCCTTTTCATTTAGTATTCTTCAAAACGATTTGTTTTCTGGCTACAAAACATTTCACAACGTGGGTGTGGCGTAACTTCTGTCACCTTTCTCCCACTGTGGGACACGAAGGTTGAAGCCCAGGTTTTCCCCCAGTGTAAACAGTGCTTTGCTGAACATCCCTGTCTGTCTGTTGCATTCCTGATCATGCCCCTCAGCGAGGGTCTTACAGGGGGAGTCCCAGTGCCAGAGGATGCGGGGCTTTGTAAGCACTCTTCTTTCGTGCTGCCGTTGCTGCTGCAGTCTGTGTGCGTTTGAGTGCGTGTGTGCACGCGTGAGGTGTGCTCATTTGCCCTCCTTGTTTTTCCCATACCATCCAGCTCTGTTCCATGGCTCAGGCTTACCTGGGAGACCAAACAACATTGGTTGGACTAAATGGCCTTGACTTTTTCTTACGTGTGCGAGACAATTGACATGGAACTCAAAACAAGATTCTGGGGTTAGGTGTACCTGGGTTCCAATCCAGGCTCTGCTGCTTACTGGATATGCGGACTGGAGAAAATTATCCAACTTCTCTGAGTTTCAATTGGCCAAGGGAAAAATAATATCCACTTATTGGGGTTATTAGAAGTATTAAATCAAATGGTATAGGTCAAGTGCTTAGTACAGAATTGAACACATAGTAAGGGCTCAATAATACAAATGTTATTGTTATTATTTTTACTATTAATTCCAGCTTTCATCCCTTAGGACTATAGGAATTTGATTCATTTTTAAAACTACTACTGTCCATACCAATAGAGCTTTAAAATATTCTAGAGATTAGTTGTGTGTGTGTGTTTTAGCTACTGTCTGTGTAATTTAGAGGGAGGTCTTAGGGTGTCAGATGTCACTTGAAAAGAGTTTGAGGGGCTTCCCTGGTGGTGCAGTGGTTGAGAGTCCACCTGCCGATGCAGGGTTCATGGGTTTGTGCCCCGGTCCGGGAAGATCCCACATGCCGCAGAGCGGCTGGGCCCGTGAGCCATGGCCGCTGAGCCTGCGCGTCCGGAGCCTGTGCTCCGCAACGGAGAGGCGACAACAGTGAGAGGCCCGCGTACCGCAAAAAAAAAAAAAAAAAAAAAAAAAAAGAATTTGAAATTT
>NW_020173377.1:2647959-2656350 GCF_003031525.2 Neophocaena asiaeorientalis asiaeorientalis
GGGGCAAAAAGGGGGGGGGGCCGCGCGCCCCAAAAAAAAAAAAAAAAAAAAAAAAAGAGTTTGAGATTTTGGATTGGCTCCTACTCTAGAAGACTGGCTTTAAAAAGACAGACCAGGATCTGAGTGTTGGCTGGGGGAACACAAGCTGCCTCCTTAGTCTCCCCAAGTGCAGTTGTTTTTGCTGTCAAGTAAATTAAGGGTAACAGTGATAATAGGAATTACCAATGACTAATTATAAAATGGGGTGTGTTGCCAATTATGTGGCGGTACCTCAACCCCAGAGGAAATGGAGATATTTGCAGATACGACTTGTGCTGCATACAATTCCCAGGAGGCCAGGGGGTTGCATTTTGAAAATGACAGCGTCCCGGATCCGTGTACGTGGACTTCTGCAGCCTGGGTGGCAAACTAGACGCTGTTTACTGCTAGCTTGGAAAACTGGGTCTCTAGACACTGTTAAGAATTGTGTGTTTTCTTTTGGGGAAGTGTCCCCCTAGCCGTTTAATATCACTAAAATGTATAAGAAGGAAGAGGAACAATTCCAGGTGCTTTCTGAGTGTGGGTGGTCCTAAACAGCAGACCCTCGTCCTGCCACTGAATGTCCCTGTGTGTCATGGGACTCTCCAGGAAAGAGATTGACATAATAAAGCAAGAGAATGTCGGTGGGAAGAGAGACTAGACTTCTCTGTGAAGGGGAGGGGGTGAGGCTGTGGGGAGAGGAAGAGTGGCTGGGTGTGGCCAGGTGATGATGGGGCCCCTTCAAATTGTTCCTTTTCATGGTGAGCTCCCTGCACCACAGCGCCCTCCATGTATCCAGCAGGGCCGCAGGGAATGCTAAACGATCCTGGAGGGTGGGGCCTATCTTTAGACAAGTCACTGAATCTATCGGCCTTGTTACCTTGATCTCAGGGAATAAGATGCTGGTTGTACCTGCCTGGAAGGTGGTTGCTACAAGGATGAAACGACTCACAGTGGTGCTTTGTAAGACGCCCTGGGGGCCGAGACCTCAGTGGTGGTTGTGCAGATCTGCAGCCTTGCTGTCTCTTAGGGACATGAGTGGCCCCACTGCCCTGGGGAGAGGCTCAGAGGTGGCCCCAGGCTCCCCAGAACATGCTCAGAGCCCTTGCCTTTCCTGCAAGCTGGACCTGGCAACACCCACTGTTCAGAGCGTGTGGCTCGTTTTCACGCCACTGCATTGGATTAAGCAGCAGGAGAGCCGGAGACTGACTGTGTAAAGCCAAACTGGGCCCTTTCTCTTTGGATTCCTGGCCCCCCCCACCCCCCACCCCCGCAGTCCCTTCCAGGTGACTGATGCCCTTTGCTGCCTGGATCAGCTTTTGACTTGTCTCTCTTCCCACTGATGTTCTGCTGCTCTGTTATGTAAATCTCTCCTCTGGAAGGAAATCTGGCTGAGACAGTTTATAGCCTGGCAGGGAGACTGTTCTCATTTCTCCAGCTGAGGACAAATTGAGGGCCCCGTTGTCAGCTTGGTGGGAGCCCCTTTGGAGCCAACATGAAGCTGGAGCCCCATTTTCTCTGCAGAGGAATTCTGGCCCAAGGCTCTCCTCCACCACCAGCAGGGGCTGCAGCTTGGTCCCCCATCCCCTCTCCAGCACCCTGCATTTCAGAGGGGGCAGCATTTTCCATCAGAGGTAGCATTTATTGATCATTTTCTCTGGGCAGGGCAGTGTGCTCTACCCTGAACTTACACTGTTTAATTTAATCCTCGCCACTTCCCTCTGAGAGAGCTGTGCTCCTGTTTTGCCAGTCGTATAGATGGGAAAACCGAGGCACAAGCAGCTAAGTAACTTGCTTGAGGTTCTAAAGTCAGTAAGTAACTCTGGAGAGGTGGAGGCAAGAGGGTAATGTAATCAGCTTAACCTGGAGCGTGAGGATCGCCCCAGGGTGCCCCAGCAGAGGAGGCGAGGGCTTCCTTGGGGCCTGACACCCTCTCGTCTTCCTGGGTCCCCACACTGCGCTGGCCACATGGCTTGTTCACCCATGGCTGGAATCTTCTTCTCTGGGGGCTGGGAACACGTTCCACCCACCAGTCTTTTTGAGCAGCCTGAGCCTCTGAATCTCTCAGGGGGCAAGCCGAGTGGATTCTCTCGGGGAATCAGTGTTGAAGGCCCCCTCTGTCTTCAACCCAGCTGATGGGGTCCATGTTCCCTGCCTGTGATTGCAGCAGTTCGTCACAGGGTGGCAGCAAGAGTCAGACGCGAGGCTGCAGCTGGGCTCCGTTGTTGCCATGGACAGGGCCACTGGCCATGGGCTCCTCCTTGCTTTGGGGATTCACCGTCCCAGCCACGGCCCAGCCATGGCCATGGACGAAGCTCGGCGTCACTCATGGCCTTCTTCTTGCCTGCGTTGCAAGTTCAGCGAGGAATGAAAATCTCTCCTCTTTAGTGCGTAATGCTAATAATGTACTTTGATTTCTAGCTAGTTCTTTATGCATTCAGAACCCACACTTTTCCAGGAGAACCAGTGCATAGCTACCCAAAAAGATGAAAAACAAATGTCAGGGTAAGAGCTTGGGATGAGGGCGCAGCTGTGAATCCCCTCTGCATTGTTTACTGGCTCTGTCGCTTGGGCATGTGGCTTCACTCTTCAGGGGCACAGTGTTTCCATCTGTAAAATGGGGAAATGGTAGCTTCAGCGTCATGAGGCTGTTGTGAGGAGCAAGGAACGCGTGCATTTAAGGCAATCACCATAGTGTGTGGCACAGAGGAACCATTAGCTCCACTGATTCTTTAAAAACCGGTATTTGGTGTAGAGAGCATTAGCAGATGAAAGGCAACAGGGAAGCCCTTGCTTGGAGAATTTCCTGCTAGGTTCTGGTAAAAGAGAGACCAAAACAGACCCTTCCTTCTTCATCCTTCTCTGTTACTGTCGGTGGTGTTATATAGAAGAAAAGGCAACAGACTTTGGAGCCAAACTGGGTCAGATCCTGACTCTTCCATACTCTGTGTGATCTTGGGCAAGTTACATAACCTCTCTGTGCCTCTGTTTCCTTATCTGTGAAGTGAAGATTATTGTAAGATTTTGGTGAGGATTACTGTGTTAAGACGGGTACCTCCTGGCACATGGTGAGCACTGTATTGATGTTTGCTTGATGATCCCTGTTTGACTGTCCGCTTGACTGTCTGCTTGACTGAGGGCCAAGGTGAGCTTTTCCAGAGGTTTCACAGGAAGAGTTATGCTTAGACTGTTCTTATACGACTGATTTCTGTGATGCTTCACATATGCTCCTTGGAGTGACCAGGGGCTCTCAGTCTCAGATGTCTCCTCCATTCTCCCTGCCCCTCTGTGTGCTACACACAGGGCTGGGATGCAGAGACCAAGCTAGGGACTCACAGTGCAGCGGGACAGGTAGACACAGAACAAGACTTCAGAACAGTCAGAAATCTCTCCTAGTACAGACTGCAGCCCCAGAGAGAGAGCAGCCACTTGGTTCAATCTCCTGGGCTGCAGAGGACCTCAGAAAAGGAGGGGACCGTTGAAAATCAACCAGGACCTGGCAGCTGGAACAGGCTTGTTAAGTAGAGGTTGTTTCCCAGGCTGAGGGGCAGCCTGGGCACCACCATGTTCAGGGGGAAGGGCAAGGAGTCTGCTGTGGTCTGAGCCCTGCGTATGGGTGCTCAGAAAGAGAAGGTGGAGCTGGTGAGGTGGGTAGGAGCCCAGGGACGGGGGGACTTGTTTCCATGCTAAGTAGGAGGCTTTAACCATGAGGGGAGTGGAGGATGAGGGCAGGATCTGAGCAGTTTTGTGTTTTAGGACAACTCAAACACCAACCGGCATAGGTCACAGGAAGGGATGGGGATCCTGGGTGGAGCTAGGAAGTCTAGTGATGAAGGTTTTATACCAGGGCAGTGAGAACCGGGAGGATGGACACATGGGAGATGTTTCAGAGGCAGAATCGAGGCCTGTCCCTAACATTTGCGGGTTCAGCGAAGGAGCAAAGTTGAGGCCCCCAGCCTGTGGCCCGACTCCTTTCTCTCCCCACCCACCCCGGCTCTAACTGGGACTCTGCAGGGTCTTGCACACACATGTGGACAGTCCAGCCTGCACGTCTGTGCCACCTCCACACCCTCTTTCTGCACCCAGCCACCTCTAGGCTACCCTGGGCCTCGGCCTGCACACGCTGGCAGTGTTGTCTGCCCTCAGGGGGGACCACTGGGGAAGGGACCCACACAGGTCCTGGAAGCAGACTTGGGGCAGGCATTTGGGCAGGGAATTTCAGGATTCTAGGTGCTGGAGCAAAGTGTAGATGGGGAAGACTGTTATTCGTGGGGTGGGGGGCATGTCCCCTTGTGCCTGTAGACCCTTTTCCCCTTTGGGAGGGACATGGCTGGAGGAAAGCCAGAGGGGGCCTGCTGATGCTTGGGGCCCAGGACAGGGCCTCCAGTGGTCAGATGGTTTCCAGAGCCAAGCAAGGGACATAAGAAGAGGACCAGTTTGTAAGGTGAGGGTGACAAATATGGTTCCAGACATGCCTAGTTTCAGGTGCCCACAGGATATCCTAGGGTACCTGCTCATGGTCTGGGGTTTATCACAAGTCCAGGTAACGGGAAGATAGATTTGGCGTCTGGCTCTTGAATGGGTAATGCACTTCATATTATTTTAGTAACAGATGGGCTCTCCTGAAGAAACTTCTGTCTGTCTGTCTGTCTGTCTTATGTGGAGATACATACAAACACATAAAGAACGGAAGCAGATTTGACCTTCCCTGGGAAAGTTCAGTTTTGAAGTCCTGCTTTCCTATGTGGAAAACATAAGATTTTTGTTTGTTCCTGTGGAGAAAAACAAAAACACAGAAGTCCCTAAAATTCCAGTGAGTTAAGATGCAGCTTGCCTACTGGGAACTGAATTTGTCATTTTCTAGTTTCCCCCTTTTAGTTTTTATTTTAGGTCTTAAAGGTATAAGCTTTGGGAAGTGCTCTGAGGATTTTTTCTTTTTTATTCTTTAGGACTTTTTTTTTTTTTAATTTATTTTTGACTGTGTTTGGTCTTTGTTGCTGCGCGCAGGCTTTCTGTAGTTGTGGCGAGCGGGGGCTACTCTTTGCTGCGGTGCGCAGGCTTCTCAGGGCTTCTCATTGCGGTGGCTTCTCTTGTTGCGGAGCACGGGCTCTAGGCATGTGGGCTTCAGTAGTTGTGGCACGTGGGCTTCAGTAGTTGTGGCATATGGGCTTCAGTAGTTGTGGCTCGCGGGCTGTAGAGTGCAGGATCAGTAGTTGTGGCTCACGGGCTTAGTTGCTCCGCAGCATGTGGGATCTTCCCGGACCAGGGCTCGAACTCATGTCCCCTGCATTGGCAGGCGGATTCTTAACCACTGCGCCACCAGGGAAGCCCTGCTCTGAGGATTTTAAAGGAAAAATATAATGAAAATGAAAGACAGGTGGGATGGTCTTATACCAGGGGCAGGAGGAGAATGGGAAAGAATGAAAGCCAGGCATCCCTCCCCAGGCCCCTTCCCTCTCATGAGAACACGGGCAGGGTCTGGACAGGCGTGGGCATCCCATTCTGGCCTTGCTTCTGTAACACAATGTGCCCATGGTGTATAAGCTGGGGATGATTCTGGTGTCTCTGGGAGCCATTATGAGGGTTCATCAAATAATCTGGACATAGTAAATTCTCAATAAATGGTAACATCATTATTATTTCTATTATTATAGTTACTATAAATTAGTTCTCTTATATGGTAGAGCTATTTCCCAGGGAGAGGCATGAGTCATCTATTAAAATAAAACCATTATAGAGGAATAAACAAAGTGATAATTATAATTCAGCCAGGATTGGGGAGTATTCTGAGAGGAGATAGCTCTTGAAGTAGCTGCAGAATTATTACTTAATACATGATGGATAGATGGATAAATAGATGGAGAGAGGAAGAGATAGAGGGATGGGTGACTGGATGGATGAATGAATCGTTTGGATGAGTGGATGGATGGATGGGTGAATGGATGGATGTAGGGATGAGTGAATGGATTGGATCAGTGGTTGGATGAATGGAGGGAGAGAGGAAGGAAGGGAGGGTTGGTTAGAGGGATGGATGGTTGATTGGGTGAAGGACTAGATAGATGTTTGGGTAGATGGATGATTGGGTAGGTAGGTTGATGGATGGAGAAATGGGTGAATGGATGGGTGGTTGGGTGGATGAATGGATGGATTGTTGAATAGGTGATGAATGCATGGTTGAATGGGTAAATGGAAGGATGGCTGTGGTTAATATTCCATACTTGAAGCAAATAATATCAAATGAAACATTCTCATCTCAGGAGAGTGGACATTGTTCTGAAGCAGAGTTTATACTAAATGCCACACCTGGGATGTTTTGGCCATTGAGCTGGTGCCTGTTTCTTTAAAAGCTGCATTTCTATTGACAGATCCTCTAATTTGGTAAGACTTTAAAATGGTGCTTATCCTTCCATCCACCCATCCATCCAATTAGTCATTTAATTAAAAAAAAAAAAATCCATGAGAGAGTTTGGCTTCTTTTCAAAACCTTCTCTGGTTAAATGCATGTGAACCTAAGTCTCACATAGTCTAGCACATAGTAGGTGCCTCAAATATCTTCTAAAGAATAAATACCTGTTCTCAGAAGTTGTTCATTTGTCCACACTGTGGCCCAAGGAACTGTGGGATGGGAGATGGACAAACTGAGAAAGAAGGGAATCACTCAAGGTCCCAGAAAGGGCAGAGGCAAAGGCAAAATAAAACCTCAGAATGTAATTGTCCCATCTTTCTTTCTTAATTTTTAATAGTGTTTATAGAACAAAAACACATGGGTAAAATATTTTAAGGAGACATTTATAGATATTTTTAAGTGCAACCTGTGATTGATATTTTTAATACTAGAAGAATTTTTATCTCAGTGTGAGAAAAAAATGTGGGGTTGTGGGACTCCATGCTTATTTATTGTGATCAGATTGCTGAGACAGCCCCTCCTGTTTTACACACTTGCTAGAGAAGCAAAGAGGTCCTCTGGGAAGGAGCTTTATCTAAATTGGACCTGTATAGGTGATACTAGTGATGTAGCCAGAAATTGAGGGTTGTGGGAGAGCTTCATCACACTCCACTTCCTAATGAGCTCATTGTATTGTGTAAATGGGCCACAGGTCCACTGTGACCCCAGTCTCCGTTTGGAGGAGAAGGTAGGCAAGTTCCTCTGTACTGAGTAACCATAGACTGTGCAGGGCAAGGGGTATCAGGTTATAGGGACACATGGTAGCTCTGCGACCTTGGGCAGGTTAAGACACTACTCTGGGCCTCAGTGTCTCCATTTGTAAAAAGATGACAGTGTTCTTTTGGGGAAGTTTGGGATCATATATGTAAGCACTGGCCACTGACCACACTTGATAGAGCAACCAGTCAATGCCAGCAGCCTACCTGAATCCCTTAGTTCAAGACAGTGAAAGGAGATAGGAGAGGAGAAATGCACACATACATATTTTGGAGTCAAAATAAATATACTTACTGAGACATCAGTGGACTCTAGGTTTGTGGGGCTTGTGGAATAACAACTTAAATCTCATTTATCCAATCAACATTATTGAATATGTGCTGTTTGTCAGGCACTGTGCTCATGTTATTGTTTGTGAACAGTGAAGACACAGTCTCAATATGGTTGGGGGTTGCTGGTTGGATAGATGCTAAATAAAGGGGTAGATATAATGACTAATGAAGAGAAAACTTAAAGGGGCTATAGTCCATCTTTTGAACTTTTTTTTTTTTTTTTTTCCTGCGGTACGCGGGCCTCTCACTGTTGTGGCCTCTCCCATTGCGGAGCACAGGCTCCGGACGCGCAGGCTCAGCGGCCATGGCTCATGGGCCCAGCCGCTCCGCGGCATGTGGGATCTTCCCGGTCCGGGGCACGAACCCGTGTCCCCTGCATCAGCAGGCGGACTCTCAACCACTGCGCCACCAGGGAAGCCCATCTTTTGAACTTTTTAACATAACCCACAGTAAGAAATATATTTACATGGCAAAGTGGTGTATCTGTGCGTGTGTGTGTGTGTGTGTGTGTGTGTGTCAATTGATTTTTCTTATGTGTGCATTGCACTGACCCTTTTTATTCTATTTATTTAAAATATGGTAGTTCTAACCCACTAAATTAATGATATTACCTCTTACTACTGGGTTGCTACTTGCAGCCTGAAAAAGTTCTGTAGAATGATACTTAACTTTTTCTGTTGGGATTTGGCTGGTCCAAGTCCTCATGATAAAGTGAAATGTGATCTAACACCCTTTCAGAACTTCCATTTGGGGCAGCACGGGCATTCAGCCAACGATGAACTAGAGGCTAAGTAATGTGGTAGAAGACAATCAAATACTGAATTCTAGACCTAGTCACAGCTTTTTAGCGGCAAACTATGGGGATTTGTATTAGGATAG
>NW_020173377.1:2656430-2667269 GCF_003031525.2 Neophocaena asiaeorientalis asiaeorientalis
TTTGAATGGAAGGGTATATATATATATATATATATATATATATATATATATATTTAATCTCTAGAATAGATGAACAAAGTGGCCCTTTTAATCCAGCTAGCTATTTTGAGTGCTATTCCCCACACAAATCATTATTTTCTTTCATTCAAATTCAAACAATTTTACTAAGGATCTACTATGTACCATTTTTTAAAAAAAGACATAGCTAATACTCCTGTAGCATTTGTTGGGTACAAGGCACTGATCTAAGCACTTATGGTTAATAACTCATTTAATATTCTCAATAACCTGATTAGGGAGGTACTCTTATTACCCACATTTTACAAATAAGCACCAAAACCAGGGAGGTAAAGTAACTTGCCCAAGATCAAGCAATGGAGTCAGATTGGAATCCAGAGCTCTTGGGCTTAGGAACCTGTATTCTTAAACATTGTGCTATTTTGCTAGCACATTGCAAATAGTATATTCTGTGCCTCGAACGCCTCTTACTATTTCTTCTCCCAAATTATTATTGTTTTCCCAACTGCAACCAATATGCCTGTCTAATTTTTCTCGTCTAGGAAGCTGTCCCAAAGTCAGCCATCAACCTCCAAGCACCTCTGCTTTGATCCTCCCTCTGGTCTTGTTTACCCAGCCTCTTTTGTTATGTCTGGCCAAATGAGGCATTGTCCAACACGATTTTGAGGTACCGTGGTGTTATGTTGTACAGCCACACTTTAAAAATCCATGATCTTGTTGCAGATGGACGGTAAAGTGCTGTCAACAAAAACACACGCCACTGTGGTTTCCTTTCCCTCTGTGAGGTTGGTGCCACGTTTCCTACATTTCAGTCAGTTGGTTGTACTTTCGTGGCTTTACTGTTTTTCTATAAACGGACTTATTTTTTTAAAAAGCTTCAATAAAATTATTTAAATGGAAATCTTGTATTGGTACTATAAATAAATCACAAACCATTATCACCTGCCACAGTGGAAGTAACTGCTAAGAAAACAAAACAGTTGTATTAAATTCTAGCTGGATAGTTTTGCCTTCTGAAGGCTCTTTGCTTGAAGCCTTAGAAAAAGACTCTGGCGAGGTGGTTTTATTTGTCAGGGCTGTGCTAGGCTATGTTGCACTAGTCAATACACCTTGGAATCTCCTGGGTTCCTTCCACAAAGGGACTCGCACAGAGCCTGCTGAGGGAGGATGACATTCTGGGGCAGTGTCTGTCCCGAATCGCCACTCAGGGCTGCAGGCCACTTCCATCGTGGCTCCACCATCACATCACATGCCTGTAGGTTGCTGTGGAAATGGAAGAGAGGGTGAGGATGCACCCTGGCTCTGTCTGCCTCGTCTTGGAAGGGACACATATCACTTTTGCTTAACTCCATCGGCCAGAACCAGATCATGGCCTCAGTCTAGGGGCAACGGACATAGGGAGATAAAGAGGATCACGCTGTTTTTTTTCTTTTCGCTGTGCCGTGCGGCTTGTTGGGATCTTATTAGTTCCTCAACCAGGAATTGAACCCGGGCCCTCAGCGGTGAAAGCGTGGAGTCCTAACCCCTGGACCACCAGGGAATTCCTGTGGGTATTTTGTTAAAGATAACCTTGAACACAGAATTGGGTTTCTTTTTTTTTTTTTCTTAACATGATCAAGAGATTGAAAAGCAAGCTGTAGAGAGGAAAACTCCCTCATGATGTGGATGAATGCTATTTCATGCAGGGCATCCAGTCTGCAGAAAAACCTGTGTTAGCAGGTCCCAGCACCAGAACCATGACTGTAGGGCAAGTGAGGAAGGTCATTCAGGAGCAGGGCTGCTTCCTGGAGCAGATCTTCAACCTGAACACATTTTGTTTGTTTTGGAAATCGATACCTTCCAGAACTTTTATGTACTGTAGTTTAAAAATACATGGAGTGTCACTTTTATTGTTAACCCACTAATCCTCTATGTTTCATGTGATCTTGCCAACTGAAGTTTTGCCAAACATAGTATTTTCTTTAGGAACATAATTGCTGGTATTAGCTTATACCTTGTTTTTTGAGGCTATGAAGCCTGATTTATATGCATCTGTTGTGCCTCCCAAACTCAAAGAAAGCTCCATGAATACAGGAAACTTTTCATTGCCCTCCATGCCTTGGGTTGGGTCCCAGAGGCAGAACCTGAGTTAGTGATCTGAGTGAATATTGTTTATTTATAAGATGAACCCAGGAAACACCAGCTGGGGAGTGGGGAGGTGAGAAAGTGTGTTTTGTTAAGCCAGTCGCCACTGTGCAACTGGAGTGTAATTCACTGGGGCTCCCACTCAGAGGGTGGGAGCTGATGCATTTATACTCTAATGCACATCAGCCATAGATTGAGGGCTGCTCCTGGGAGGTGGTCAATCCTCAGAACTTCCTGCCCAGTTGGAAGTTGGGTGAATGTGGGTAAGGCATCAATTGCATCTGCTACACGCGCCTAATGGTCAGTCTCTTTGACTCCCTGGGAGCCAGACTCCAAGATGGCTCATGGTCTTCATGTTCTCGTACGGTCCTCTCCTTCACTGAATCAGGGCTGCTCCTTCCTGGCAGAACTGATGATTTGTGACTTCCCAGGCTTGGTCTCTGCCCTGGTGTCTGTCTAGGATCCCTTGCTCTGGAGGAGCTGGCCACCATGCCATGAGGGGCCCACATGGACAGGAGCTAAGGCCCTTGGCCAGCAGGCAGCACTGACTTGCTAGCTAGGAGAGTGAGCCACTTTAAAAATGGATCCTCGGGTGGCTTCCCTGGTGACGCAGTGGTTGAGAGTCCGCCTGCCGATGCGGGGGATGCGGGTTCGTGCCCCGGTCCGGGAGGATTCCACATGCCGCGGAGTGGCTGGGCCCGTGAGCCATGGCCGCTGAGCCTGCGCGTCCGGAGCCTGTGCTCCGCAACGGGAGAGGCCACAGCAATGAGAGGTCCGCGTACCAAAAAAAAAGGATCCTCAAACCTGGTCTCATCTTCAGGTGACAGCATCCCCAGCTGAGATCCGACTGCAATCAGTTGCGAGACACCTTATAGGAAACGCTCAGCTGAGCCTTTCCCCAATTCCTGTCCCACAGAAACCATGAGAAATAAGAAATGACCATTAATGTTTTAAGCAACTAGGTTTTGGCGGTGACTTGTTATATAGCAATAGGTAATGAACACACTCACCAAAGTCTCTGAGTGCTTTGCGAGTCAGCAGAGGCCCCCAGCCCCTTTGTTGGAGTGATTTCCTCTTCAAGTGAGGGGTGATGGATGTGTTGAACAAAGATGATGACTGGAGTGGGAACAGTAAGAAGAAAGAGGAGAAATTCTCCGTGCAAAGGCTCTTTTCGGTTAGCAACTTCCTTGTAATCATTACATTCAGAAGTTCTTTGAGGTGGGGAGAAGCAACATATAATTTTAAAAGGAGCTGCGTTATTTCAGACGGAAATTGCCAGCCAGGGTGGGGGGCACACCAGCTCCATGGTGCTTCACCAAGACTGTCCCCTCTGCTGTGCTGTCTGTAATCTCTGCTTCCTGCAGTCTGGCTACTTAGAGCTTTGTGATTCTTTGGCAGGGGGTGGGATGGTATCAGGAGCCCCCTGGCTCGCTATTTCTGTGGGCTTTTATTTGGCTGTCTAGGGGGTTTATCTTCCAGTGGCAGCTATGAGGTCACCCTGGGTGCAGCTAAAAAAATCCCCCTACCTCTTAATTTAGCTCCTTTTGTGAGCTATTTTATTTCAGATGCCCTCTGTGGAAATTTTGCTCCAGACCAACTTGAAAATGTTTTCAGTATCGATTCTGTTTTTGAACAATATACTGGAGTTCCAGGAAAAAAGGAGCCCATCGCTAGCTTCTAGAGCAGTGTGTGGTTGGCCTCCTGCATCTGACCCCTCCCAAGCAGAATCATGTGGTGCATCTTCTCTCCAGGGTAAATTGACTTTTCCTTTTTACATCAAATCTTTTTAAAAATATTTTTATACAATTTTAAAAGGTTACTTTCCATTTATAGTTATCACGGAATATTGGGCTCGATTCCCCGTGTTGTGCAATACATCCTTGAGCCTATCTTACACCCAGTAGTTTGTACCAGTAGTTTGTACCTCCCACTCCTCCACCCCTGTCTTGCTCCTGCCTCCATCCCTCTCCCCACTGGTAACCAGTTCATTCTCTATATCTGTGAGTCTGTTTCTTTATTATTATATTCACCAGTTTGTTTTATTTTTTAGATTCCATATATAAGTGATATCATGTTTTTTTGTTTTTCTCTGTCTGACTTATTTCACTTAGCATATGCCCTCCAAGTCCATCCATGTTGCTGCAAATGGCAAAATTTTGTTCTTTTTTACAGCTGAGTAGTACTCCATTATATGTATGTATACCACAACTTTTTTACCCATTCATATTACATCAAATCTTGCATAACAAGAGTGTTGATGCAGAACTGGCTTCTCAGAATCGGATGGCCATGCTCAGTTTTCAAGGGTTGGTGGTGTTTTGTTCCATCTTTCCTTTCGAGGATTTGATCAAGGTCCCACATGGTATCACCCACTGTGCTGCTTTTGTGTTGAGGTAGTAGAGACAGGGCAATTCCTCTTGGGGCAATGATTTTCATTTGTTCACCCAGCAAGCACTTCTGGAACTTGTGCTGCTTGGAGCTTTGGGTCAGACTCACTCATCTGCAGAAACGCAAACGAAATTGGCTGTCTGGATCTTTCCCGCGTGATGGTCGCTAGTGATGTTCACAGATATTTCCTTTGTCCTCCCTTGGGGTGCATGTTAAATCACACTTCCCATCCTGTTGAGGTGTGGTCATATAACTTGCTTTTGGCTGATGGAATATGAGTGAAGGTGATGTGGGTCACTTCTGGGAAGAAGCCTGTAAGAGTCATGTATCTGGTCACCCTGCATAGCAACTGCAGTGTTTCAGAGGGTAAAAGCTCTGTCAGTCTCTCCGTTTTAAATCATACCTCTTAAGGAAACACTCTGCAAATTATAACAATTTGCCTTTGTCATTTATTTCCTTTTGGGGTCCTGGTTGATTCAGTCATCATTAAACTAGTACATGATCATTCATGAAATTTTGGAAAATGGGGACCTAGAGAAAGAAGAGAAAAAATAATCCATAATTTTATATGCAAGTATTACTACTATTAACATGTTGTCATTTTTTTCTTCCAGACGTTTTTCTTGCTCAGTGCAGATTTTTTAACTTGATTTCAGTGATTTGGGATGTACAATTTTATGTCCTTCATCATTCTTGGTGTTAATACACACTTTTTTTTTTTGTTTTTTTTTTGCGGTACGCGGGCCCCCCACCGCTGCGGCCCCCCCCCCCTGCGGCCTCCCCAAAAAAACAATACACACTCTTAATAAGAGTCCCTTTTAATGACTGTAATAGGGGATGCAGTTTAAATAAAAAACGTTTAAACTTCAAACTCATAAAAAATTATATTCTGCATAGCTGTAATATATCTAGTAGTCAAGGAGGGAATCAGTAAAAAAAAAAAAAAAAAGTTAAAAAATTTCCCAACAAACAAAAGCCCAGATGCTGAATATGGAGGCGAATATGACAGAATTATCAAATTCTTATGGGCCTGGTGCTGATGAATGTTGATTCTATATTTAATCTTCTTGGATTTGTTACCCACCAAGTTCTTTGCCTTCCTTGGCTAATGGAATCTACCTATTTTGAAAAACAACACACACAAAATTTGCTCTTTTTTCCAGGGGAGAACTCAAGCTTATACAATTTGGGGAGTACACTTTATGAAACAGAGCACAAAATTATGAATAGAAAAGAAATCACAACACGTTATTTAATTTAAAAGTCGTGTCATTTATGTAACAAACATAACACAAACATTGCAAAATCCAGAAAATAACATAAATTTATCGTTACTATTATTATTATTATTTTAATTGATAGCCTGACATGCTCCAAAATCTCCTTTTTTCCCTACACTTTTTGGTTGAATATTTATTGATCCAGTCTTCATATGATGATGATTTTGTAATATCGTTTTCTGTGGAGAAAATCGAAAGATACATTCTTTTTTGGCAGTGGTTCTGCGCCCGGGATGCCCAGTAGAATAATCTGGGAACTATTAAGAATCCTGCAGCCCAGGATGCTCCCTATACCAATTAAATCAGAATCACTGGGACCCAGGCATTAGTCTTTTGTAAAAGCACTGGGTGAGAACCACAGCTCTGGAATGGATGATGGAAATTTGACTTTTATTACTGATGGTTTAGAAAACTTTCAGCTTCACTACTTGTTACTGGTATTGTCATATATATTTTTAGGCATGTCAAATTTGGGAAAACTCCTATGAAACTTCTTTCACTCATGAGCTGTGAGACTTTAGGGCATTTCAAATTTTCTGTGCAGTGACTTATCTTAAATGTCCTTTGAATTGAAGACACTCATTAACCAGTTTGTCATTGGTGTCCTCATTTTCCATGCATTTTAATGAGATTTATGCTGGTTTTCATTCAGATCAGTATTTCATGTCTAAGGTGTAAGAAATTAAACGGCCTCAAGAAATGTGATTGGATGAGACCATTTTAGACGAAGGAAGCATGTGAGCAAAGGTGAGGTCCAGCAGGTAAGGCCAGTGTAGATGGAGGTCAGTGGCAGGTGGGGCAGCCGTGGCGGAGGTGACTGGAAAGGGACCCTGGGTACAGGTGGGAGAGTGCCACCTACCTGCAAGCGCTGGAGGGTAGACATCTGCTATTAAGGTAGAGGGAACGGTAAGGATATGAAACACAGTTATCATTCGGTGTCGGGATTATTCCCTTCAGAGGCATACAAAACTTTGTGTGAATCCCCAATACTACTAACTACGGAACTAGCATTGACTATACAGAGAAATAAGACATACACAGAGCCCTCTATACCCCAACTGAATGGACCCCCCCCACCCCCGGCCACCAAATTCCTCTTCACTACATTCCCTACAAGCCCCCCGCCACACCATTGTCCCCCGATGGGGAGAGAAGTGTGACAGTGGGCATGCTGGAGTGAAGGAGACAGTGGTCTTAACCAATTGAGGTTAAAATAGTTCACTTTTGTTAATTTGACAAAAGCATATGCGTGTGAACACAATGCTAGGTCCCCTGGGAGGGGCCCTGAAGCTTGGGTCTCTTTTGCTTCACAGTTCATCAACCTCTGCTTTAGCACAGGAATTAGTAACTGAATGTCATGTGTACTGGTCAAATTGAAGCTTAAGAGGGAATAAAAGAGCTACTGATGACAAAGTTTCAGCCCCAGGACCTTAAAAAACAGTTCAAGCTTTTGTGTCTTTCCTTCTGTTTTCATTATGAGAAATGACTGAGGCAGCAGCCTCCCAGCCTGTAGGATATCATGATATGAAAATCATCATTCTTAGGCTGCCATTCTGTTTCCATTGTGTACCTTGACGAGAGAGGCTCCTTTAGGAAATACAATAAAGGCTAAACCAAAGCCAGCTGGTGAGGATTTCTGGGTCTCATCATTCCCTGACTTTAAGACAGTGACGATTGCTCCTTGGGGAGTAGCCACTTGTGTTTTTATAGCTTTCCAGCCATGGGCAGATGTTCATCAGCTCATAATCTGGGTTCACCTTCACGGTCATGGCCATTTCTGAGGTGTATGGACCCCCAGGAATCCTGGAGGGACTCACGTCACAGACAGTGCCCTTCCCCAGGACTTATTGGAGACAAGGCAAAAGATGGATTTTAGCCTCAAATTAAAGACAAGGACACTGGGCCAGAGCCAGTTTTTCACTCAGGATATTTACTGAGTGCCTGCTCTGTGCTGGATTTGGGTCATGTGCTGGGTGGTCATAGAGATGTTTCAGTCACTGTTGCTCAGTAACAAAACACCCGAGTGCTTCATGGTGAAGAACAACCATTTTGTCCTATTCATGGATTCTGGGGTCTGGGATTTGAACACAACAGGGTGACTTGATTCTGCTGGGACGTCATCTAAGAAGACTTGGAACCTGGGATGACCTAGCAGCTGGGAGTTGAAATTGTCTGGAGGCAGCTTCACTCATGTGTATATACTGGGACCTCAGCTGGGCTATGGCCGGGGGCCATCCATGTGGCCTCTCTGTATGGTCTCTGTGGCAGGATGGTTTGGACATCCTCCTAATGTGAGAGTTGAGTTCCAAGAGAGCAAGGAAGAAGTGAATGGCGCTTTGGGACCTAGTCTGAAAAGTCTTGCCATCACTTGGCATCATTTCTGTCGCATTGGTTGAATCAGTTAAAGATCCACCCACATTCAAGATGAGGGAGTGGTAAGATTTTTAAAAGAACATGTAGGATGGGAAACGTTGTGGCCATCTTTGGAAAATGCAGCCTGTCTCAGAGGGGCCCAGCTGCTGCCCCCATGGACCTTATAACCTAGTGCGTAAGGCAGTCAGGCATTGAATTATTCAACAAGTATCTATTAAGTGCCTGCAGTGCGCCAGGTTCTGTTATAAGCTGTGGGGATTCAGAGATAAACACGATGCATGTACTCTCTGACCACAGAGCTTACCTGCTGGTGGTAGAAACTGATGAGAATTAGTTAAAATTAGTATATAATGTCATGTAGCGATAAGTGACATAAAGAAAACTTAAGAGGGTAAAGGGATAAGGAACAATGGAAGGTGCTGTTTTAGACAAGGCTGCTAAAGAAGGCCTCCCTGATTAGGTACATTCCAGGAAGAGGGGAGAGCAAGTGCCAGGTCTGGAGGCAGAAATTTTGTTGGCATGTTGAGAAATGGTCTGGTGCTGGTTTGGCTGGAGCGGAACGAGTGAGGAGGAGAGTGCTTGAGAGTGAGGCTGGAGAAGCAGTAAAGGGTCAGATGGTGTAGGCTCCAGGCTGTGGTGATGAGTTTGGATTTGATACTGAGTGCAATGGGAGCTTGTAATAGTCAGCTTTTGCTGGGTTATGCTGCAGTAACAACCACATCTCAGTGACCTACAACAACTGATTGTGGTAAGTACTGTGAGGAAAAAAATCTCAGGAAAGCCTTAAGGAATGGCTGCAGTCCACCTTTCAGACATGTAACCAAGACCCACATGGTTACTTGACCTTCATGGGTCGACTGTGGCTCTGCTCCACATCCTCTATATCCCAGGATCCAAGCTGAGGGCGTCCCCTTGCTCTGGGAGAGTGCTGTCCTGGTGGCAGAGCAATGGTGGAAGAGAGCACGATAGCTGTTGAAGCTACTGCTTTGAAGTCAGCATGTCACTTCTCACATTTCACTGGCCAAAATAATCATACGGCCAAGTCTGATGTTAGTGGGGTAGGAGTGACAGTCCTCCCAGAGGAAGGGTTAGAACAGTTATAAACAAGAAACACGCTCTACCTGAGAGTCACTGGAGGTTTTTGAGTGGGTAATGACATCTAGGTTGCTTTTTAGGAAGATCCCCTGGAGAAGCAAGTGTAATACTGCCACTGAAATGAGACCTGGATAGGAGAGAGCTGTGGTAGTGTGGTCCCCAGAGTGATGGGTGGGCTGAGACTTGCAGGATGAGAAGGTGTCAGTGCATCTCTATATCCAGCATGACAAGCACGATGTCAGGTGCTGCAGGAGATGCTCAGCCCCTTCCTACACAGGCTGCATGATCTAGTTGAGGAAAAGACTAGTGAATACCCAGTTTCAAGTACCATGTGGTTGATTCTTGGAGAGAGGTCAGCCCAGAGGGCTAGGGCAGCACCCAGTGGGGTGCCTAACCCAATCAGGAGGTCCGGGAGGAGATGACCCCTTGGTTGAGCCTCAGCATTAAGTTGGAGTTAGCCTGGGGGAGGAGGAGATGCTGGGGAGACAGGACTAAGATGCTCCTGGAAAAGGCACCAGGATGAACAAAGGCTCTCAGGTGAGAAAGATGGCTTCGTGCCACCTTTTCTGTGTATTAGGAGAATGAGCTGAGACCCAGGTGTCCCCTGCCTTTCCTGTGGGACCTGCCCTCCCTTTTCCTTTGTCCTTCCGGGAGTTCCCGTGTCTATTTGGTAGGCATGCTGATTCCACACGCATTCAACCTGCAAGTCCCAACCTTAGGAATACTCCCTCCACTACCGAAGTTTAGAACAATCAGTTCCCTGTCATGGCAAGGGATTCACGCACCGAGCAAGCAGTTGGAGCTCACCTGACACTGGGCTTTCTGCCTACCTTCCCCTCCTGGGGAATCGATTGGGATTACTTCTGTCATTCTGCTTTTTTGACTCCAAAGTTTCCTTTCAAATCCATGTATCTGGCCTTTCTGCAGACAGCTCCTAAGTGTTGGAAGGAACTTTTTCCTCTGGGATCAATTTTCCAGTCATTTGAAAGTTCTGGAAGGGAAGGTTTGGTAACCTTCTAGTCCTTGATGCATCTCCCGAAGGCCTTAGGGGGCGGGCACTTTGTGACGAGGGGAGGAGTGGTTTGGTATATATATCCTCAGTCTCTGCCTGTCATTCCTTTGTGTGGTGTACACGGTAGTGCCCAGCTCTGAGCAGGACAGGCCTCTCGGTGAGAACCATAGCCTGCCACTTCCAGGCTGTGTGGCCTCCAACAAGTTAGTTACCCTCTCTGAGACCTAGATTCCAATCAGGGTCCTTGTGCAGATTCAATGAGAGTGTGCAAAGCACTTAACCCAGGCCCGGGACCATGGTGAAGCCTCAATGAACAATACCCATCACCTCTGATCCTGCTGCTTCCACCTTTCCTTATGGTGGAATAGAGAGAAGAAGCCAGAAAGCCCAGGTTTTAGTCCTGGCTCTGCCTCTTAACTAGCTGGGTGACCAAGTGCAGGATGCACCACTTCTCTGAATCTTATCTTTCTTTTCTGTCCAACAGGATGAATGAAGGAAATCAGTCTTTTTAAAAAGAAACTTTAATGGCGTTTGCGGGGGGGGGGGGGG
>NW_020173377.1:2667558-2686618 GCF_003031525.2 Neophocaena asiaeorientalis asiaeorientalis
ATCGTGTGGGACAGTTTCTGGTGTGTGTCCACAGTAAATGCCAAGTCCTTCCCCTAAATGTCCTTGGGAGTTGGTGATGGTACTGCCCCTGCTTGAGAATCACTGGACCAGCTCATCCTGAACTTTGATCCCGTCTGACCTCCTGTGGGTGGAAGAGTGAGGATCCAGTGGGGTAGTTAGACGAGGAACAGCTCACTGGGTCCCTCTGCCCTGTGATTCTGAAATGGCTTCATTTACTCTGATGCAGAAGCTTCTCGGCTCACCCTCCTGGGATGGTGGAGAGGTGGCCATGTGATCACCAAAAATACATTCGACCTCCAGTGGTGTAACTTGAAGTCTGCTACCCAGAAAAAGGAACCACAAAGAGAGGTTGCCTTGAGCACCCTAAGAGAGGATCCCAGGCACGCAGTGACTGCAGCCCATCTCCTAAAATTCTTGTCTCCCTGTTTGCCAAGAACCATCCAGGTGGGCAGGGGCTTTGTTTAAACCCTTAAAATTTGCAGCGTGGATCCCTGTGGAGCTGGCTGCATTTCCTTTCAGACTGTCTCCACATTTCAGAGAGAAAGTCTAAGGCTGGAGATTTGACCCTGGTGGACTTTTCTTTTCCAGCTGGTGCTTTGTGGTCCTGAGGACCATTGGCAGCCTGAGTCCATCATGGCCCTTTGCCCATTTATTCTCCGGAGGTTGACAGCCCTAAATTATAATACTCCTTGCTGAATACCATTAATCTTTTTTTTTTTTTTTTTTTTTTTGCGGTACGCGGCCCTCTCACTGCTGAGACCTCTCCCGTTGCGGAGCACAGGCTCCAGACGCGCAGGCTCAGCGGCCACGGCTCACGGGCCCAGCCGCTCTGCGGCATGTGGGATCTTCCCGGACCGGGGCATGAACCCGTGTCCCCTGCATCGGCAGGCGGACTCTCAACCACTGCGCCACCAGGGAAGCCCAATACCATTAATCTTAAGCAAGCAACTTACTGCAAGTTATTAGCTGCTCACCTTGAAATCCTGTGAATAGAGAAGAAAATTACCCTACTGTCCAAGAGCCCCATGTTAATTGAATTTGTGGCAGAAGAATACAGTGCCATTAATTTAGAAATATGGGGGGCTTCCCTGGCGGCGCAGTGGTTGGGAGTCTGCCTGCCGATGCAGGGGACACGGGTTCATTCCCCGGGCCGGGAAGATCCCACATGCCACAGAGCGGCTGGGCCCGTGAGCCGTGGCCGCTGAGCCTGCGTGTCCGGAGCCTGTGCTCCACAACGGGAGAGGCCACAGCAGTGAGAGGCCCGCGTACCTCAAAAAAAAAAAAAAAAAAAAAGAAAAAAGAAATATGGGAGTATGTTCCCCACCCCCCTTTTATTTTTATTTTATCTCTGGATGTTCATCTAATTAAATTATTTAAATCTGGTAATTTGGGGGAAGGCTTTCCTTTCTTCTCCTGTACCTTCAATTGTAAGCATCTTAGTTAAAAAGATGTTTGTGTTGCTTCTCACTCTGTGGTGCTCAGTTTATAGAAGATGAATTTTGAAAAGTTTGTTGCCTTTATCAGATAATTTTATGATGCTTTTGGAACATTTTTAATGAGTTTTTATGAGACTTTCTGTGACAATATTCCGTGCGTCTCTTTAGCACAGAGAGATGACTTGATGGTCTGAAAAATTCTGACATCTTTATTTACATTTGACTGATGATAGATTTTAGGTCATTTCTCCTATCAAAGATATCCTGATGAAAGTTAACACTGGGGAAGATTTTAGGAGTTCTAATATTACCTGGATTGCAGTTTTCTTAAAGTAAAAAAAAAAAAGAAGTCTAGTGAGATTGTTTTGAGGAAAGGAATTGTGGTACAGTCTTTGGGTCTTGGGGGAAGTTTCTCTCATTCCCTATACATAGAATGAGAATTTCTACTGACACAGTGTGTGCCGATTCCTGTTTTGCACTTAACTCCCTCTACCTTGTTTTCTTATTGAGTTATTCCATTGTCTCTTTGAGTTATCGGGGACAGCTGTGTTCCCCTCTAGGTCATAAGCTCTCCATTGGGTGTTTAGATGTCTTCAAACAGGGCACATAATTCGCACACAGTAGAATGTTTTTAGTAAAGGTTTGTCAAATGGAAAAATGTATGATTTCCTTAGCCCTGCAAAGGCACTGCTGTGCACCAGCCATCAGAGTGGACCTGATACCCTCCAGCTCTGATTATTCACCCCCAGCTTTTCTCTCATTAAGACATAGCATCCTCCAGTGGGTTCCTTACACCCCTGTACGATTTGTTCTTATACACACCAGTGTCTGTGGAGATGTGCAATGACAGCTTAAGCATGGGAGAGAGTGAGCTCAAGACGGTTGGCTCCAGTAGTCTTGGTGAGGTTAAGGAGGGCCGCATTCAAATCTGTGGGGTTTTGATTAAGTGAGGACCAACTTTTAGAACTCGAGAGTGTGGGAGGCAGGGGATGGGGCCTTGAGCTCATCTTGTACACCACCTTCATCTGATGCTGGGGAATGGATGCCCGGTGTAGTTAAGATGGACAGGGCTGCCTGGTGGGAGGCTGAGCTTCCTTCACTAGAGAGGCTCAGGCAGAGAAGCCCATTTGGTTGTGACTGTTGGGGAAGGCTTCACATCCTGGGGAGAGGCAGTCTTGGGGAGCAGGATTGGAGCAGAGGACCTTAAAGGGCTCCTTTTAGATTCTGAGCGATTTGCTCAAATCTTGCCTAATTAATGGATGAGTGCTGGGTTTATACATTCTTCATTGCTTTCACTTTTTTCCCTCCCTAAATGGCAGTCTCTTTTTGTCTTCCTTTCTTCCTAGGACCCTCTTCTTCAGTCCTCTCTCTCTCCTCATTTTTGCCCTAAGCCCTTTCCTTCACTCCTTTCTTCTTTATTTTTTATCTATGTTTCTCTTCCTTTCTCTCCTTTCCTATATTTTGCTGGTTAGTGAGCCCTACAATAGAGCAAATGCAGGACTGCTGTATTTGACTCCTTATGATTGAAAAAAATAGACCTTGAGAAGTGGAAGAGTTAAAGCGAGTGGTGAAAATGAGGTCAGTGGGAGCCTCCTGCACAGAATCTGGGACACTGGAGGTTCTCCATAAATGCTTGTGGAATGAATGAGTTTGTAACTTTCATTCACTTGTGCTAGCCTTATTTGTTGTTTGCCTAGTGGTGAGTAAGTTTTGTTTTGTTAATTTATGCAAAAATTTCCTTTGAATTTTCTCCCTGATTGAGGTGCTTACCTTTTAAAATGTAAAGATGAGCGAACAACCTAATAAGTCAGGATGATTTTGGGGTGGGAGTTGTTTGCAATTTTAAATGGAGAGCCCAGGTTTGGAATACAAGGATGCTCACCTCCCACGTTGCTGTGGGTGCTTCCTAAGCTGTTTTAGGAAACCTGGCTTAATTCCGTTTACAATCCAGTTGAGATTCCGGGGGTATTTGCCAAGATCTGCAACCTTCTCAGCACTCCTGTCCCTGTTACTGAGGGTGGCCCGGGAGCACCTGGCCCAGGCCTCACTTTAGAGCGTTATTGTTGACTCTCTGGAGTTTGCTTATGCAAATGAAAGCACAAATCGATGCAAATGAAAGGCGGAAGGAAGGCCCCTTCAGGTGGCCTGGCCCAGAGCTGCGAGAAGTCCAAAGGCTCAGGAGAGAACCCTCTGGGACCTTACCTATTACGCTTTGCTCAGTGCCAGGTAATCTGATGTAAGTACTGCAGCCCAAGGCTTCCATTCTGAGCACTCACTGTCCTGCTAGGAGGTTCTTCTGTTCAATGGCCTGAAATTCCCTGCCAGTTTGGATTTGCATTTCGGCGTGCCCAAGACCGTGAGATTGAAATGGACGTTTAAGGATGACCAGGAATATGATCAGGAAAGGACTTAAAAACCAGCAGAGGGGGTGTTGCTTATTATAGGAAACTGGCTGTGAGCTGTCAGTGTGTTGTGGAAAGAGACACCCCGAGGGGGTCTCAAAAACATAAAACTGAAAAGCTGCAGAACAAAACAAACAAAAACACAGTTCTTCAAAATTCGGCCAATGTGTCCAGGCTGAAAAATGATCGGTGTCTGAACCTGAACCTGTAAAGAAAATAGCAGTGCCCTCTGTGTGGCAAGGGCACACACACCCTGCTCAAGGAAAGGGTATTAATTTTTAGCATATAGAACTTTTTCCTACACTCCAGATGTTACTGAACCAGGTCCATTTGCAAGACTGAGAATAATGTCTCATGGTCCCTGGAAAGGGATAGGGAACCGAGTTACATTTTGTTGAGTGGGCAGTGTGTCTCTATTAATCCCAAAGTCCTAATTTATTCCTCCCCCGCTTTCCCCTTTGGTAACCTTAAGTTTGTTTTCTATGTCTGTGAGTTTATTTCTGTTTTGTAAATATGTTTATTTGTATCACTTTTTAAGATTCCACATATAAGTGATATCATATATTTGTCTTTCTTTGTCTGACTTGCTTCACTTAGTATGATAATCTTCTAGGTCCATCTGTGTTGCTGCAAATGGCATTATTTCATTCTTTTTTATGGCTGAGTAGTATTCCATTGTGTGTATATGTATGTGTATATATATATATATATATATATATATAAAATCTTCTTTATCCATTCATCTGTTCATGGACATTTAGGTGTTTCCATATCTTGGCTGTTGTAAATAGTGCTGCTATGAACATTGGGGTGCATGCATCTTTTTGAATTAGAGTTTTCTCCAGATATATGCCCAGGAGTGGGATTAATGGATCATATGGCAACTCTATTTTTAGTTTTTTAAGGAACATCCATACTGTTCTCCATGGTGGCTGCACCAATTTACATTCCCCCCAACAGTGTAGGAGTGTTCCCTTTTGTCCACATCCTCTCCAGCATTTATTGCTTGTAGACTCTTCGATGACGGCCATTCTGACCAGTGTGAGGTGGTACCTCTTTGTGGTTTCGATTTGCATTTCTCTGATAATTAGCAATGTTGGGCATGGAAATATTTCTTATATAAGACAATGAAGGAAGACCTCTGTCTGAGAAGGTGACATTTCAGCCAAGAAGTGAATGATGAAAATGAACTTTTCAGATAAAGAGTCCGGGGAGAAGGTGGCCTGGGAATAAGCCAGCTCAGCAACAGGCTTTGCCAGCAGACCCAGTGAGAAGGGGATGAGGACAATTCATCCTTTAGGTAGAGTTTTCTTCATCAGACCCATTAGAAGCAGAAGTTTGCCGATTCCTGGTACAAAATAGATTGAGTAAAATTCAAAGTACAATTAAAAATTAAACAATGTATGTGATAAACATTACTTATTCAGATAAGTCTTAATGGCCAGATTTTAGGACAGTCTGAGGCACAGTTTGGAATTTCAAAATATTGCTGTTGTGGACCTCTTCCGTATTGATAATTTTATCTGTGTAGAGTCAAGAAACATTCCTCCCTCCCTCCTTTCAGTTCAGCAGTATTATCCAAAGGCAGATCAGTGAGTAAACCTTTCTTTATTGGAATCAACTTGTTCAGTAAAAGCTTTCTATTTGAAATCTAGCAAGTCTACGTTTTAAAGCTTCTATTTAAGAAAGCAAATTTTTGTCAAACTTGAACTCAGCTGGAAAGATGAGTAAATTTTATTATTTTTGCCACGTCAATAGACTTCAGTCATTCTATAGGCTTTGTCAGATATTTTAAATGAAAATTACAGGTGGAGTAATTTTTATAAAAAAAGACCGAAGACTGAATAATAGGAGATCTTGTGTGTTGCTGGAAAGACTCTTCCACAGGTGATCTGACAGTGTGGTTGTGGGGAGGGGGCAGTGTGTGGACCAAAAGTTCCCAAAGGACCTTACAGTCTGGAACTTTGAGGCTTCTCTATTTTAGGCATGTTCGTGGAACTGTTTCATGGGACTTTTTTTTTAAAACTTTTTAGAGATTATAACCATTTCTTAGGAAAGTGATGTGATGAAGTTACTTGATGAGGGCTTTTCTGAATTCTGTAACTGTACTGTAACAAACACTTCCATGTTTCTCCTGAGATGTCAGTTTGTTTGCTGTGCGGAAATGATCTTTATGAGTTACTGTGAGAGGTGCCCAAGGAAGAGCTCTGGTGATTCTTAAACCGAAGGCTCTGAGGCTCTAGGGTACAGTCTGGCAGGCCCTGAAATCTATTTGGTTGCAATTTCTTGGGGGTAGGGCTGACCCCTGGCGGTGGGACATTCATACCAAGGTGCCTTCCAAGCCCTCAGAAGCCATTCTGACACATACACACATTGCTATAGGAGAGAAAGCACAGATTGTTTACAAATCTCCACATTCCAGACATGAAATGTTTTGTGTCCTAAACTATTGAGAAATGATCATCTAACATAAAGGTTGATTAAAGAAATTCAGATGTCTCTTGACATCTGAAGCACAAATGATTAGGGAAGGTGGGACTCAAGTAGCTTGAAAGCTTAACCCATGCAAGCCACCAGCCAGTTTGAGGAGAGCCATTTCTCTCCAGTTCAGAGTGCTTAGCTGGCACGGCCAAGGACAGTTGGCTGTTGAAGAAATGGCATGTTACTCCCATGGGGTGTCTTTCCATTGAATTTTGAAGTATTCTCGGCTGAAACCCTTGGTTCTATCTCTCCCTCTGCATCTGTCTGTCTGCTCCTCCTCTTTTTCTGTCCATCTCCCTCTCTTCTGCTTTTCTTGCCTGCTTTCTTCTCTAGCATTCATTTCTGTCTGTCTTTAGTATCCTTCCTCCCTCAGCCAGAGTCCAAAGAAGATCACACTCTATCCTCCCTCCTCTCCTGTATACTCTCAGTGGTCAACGAGAAAGCTCTCTCTTGCTTTCATGAGTGGCCTCTTTTTCGAGAAAACACCGTGGGTCCATCAGACATTCCCATTGCCCATGTGCCTTTGCACAGCAGAGTGATCCTGAAATTCTGCCTTCCCCGTGTCTCTTTCCAGGCATCTGCTGCCTCCATTCTTCCCTTATAAACACAGCAATGCTGTTTACTCTCCCTGGGCTGGCAGTGTAAGCCCACGTTGAAAGGTGTTCATTTGATCTGGCAGAAAAGACTTTATTCATATTGAGTCGATGCAGCCCTGAGAGAAACATAATCCACGGAATGTGGACCGTCTCAGAGGGCGAGAGTGGTCCTGCGAGAGACACGCTCCACACGGTGTGGACTGTCTCCGAAGGCTAGAGCAGCCCTCAGAGAAACACGTTCCATAGAGTGTGGACTGTCTCCGAAGGCTAGAGCGGCCCTGAGAGTTCCGTAGAGTGTGGACTGTCTCCGAAGGCTAGAGCGGCCCCGAGAGAGAGAGACGCTCCAGAGTGTGGACGTCTCTGAAGGCTGAAGCGGCCCTGAGAGAGACACGTTACAGAGTGTGGACTGTCTCAGAGGGCGAGAGTGGCCCCAAGAGAGACATGTTCCGCAGAGTGTGGACGTCTCCGAAGGCTAGAGGGGCCCCGAGAGAGACACGCTCCAGAGTGTGGACGTCACCGAAGGCTGAAGCGGCCCGGAGAGAGACACGTTCCATAGAGTGCGGACTGTCTCAGAGGGTGAGAGGCCCCGAGAGAGACATGCTCCGCAGAGCGTGGACGTCTCCGAAGGCTGAAGCGGCCCTGAGAGGAACACGTTACAGAGTGTGGACTGTCTCAGAGGGCGAGAGTGGCTCCAAGAGAGCCATGCTCCCCCGAGTGTGGACGTCTCCGAAGGCTGAAGCGGCCCTGAGAGAAACACGTTACATAGAGTGTGGACTGCCTCAGAGGGCGAGAGTGGCCCCGAGAGAGCCATGCTCCAGAGTGTGGACGTCACCGAAGGCTGAAGCGGCCCTGAGAGAGACACGTTACATAGAGTGTGGACTGCCTCAGAGGGCGAGAGGCCCCAAGAGAGCCATGCTCCAGAGTGTGGACGTCACCGAAGGCTGAAGCGGCCCTGAGAGAAACACGTTACATAGAGTGTGGACTGCCTCAGAGGGCGAGAGTGACCCTGAGAGAAACATGCACCGTAGAGTGTAGACCACCTCGGAAGGGGAGAGCGGCCTTGAGACAAGCACGTTTCTTAGACGGGGTGTTGACCGTCTCAGAGGGCGAGAGCAGCCTTGAGAGAGAGATGCTCCACAGAAGACTGCGGACCATGTCCGAAGGTGAAAGAGGCCCCAAGGTGTGGGGGTGGTTAGTTTTTATGGGCTGGGTAATTTCATAGGCTAATGAGTGGGAGGATTTTTCCAACTGTTTTGGGCACGGGGCAGGGATTTCCCGGAATTGGGTCATGCCCACTTTTTGGCCTTTTATGGTCGTCCGTGGAACTGGCCTGGCGCCCGTGGGTGTGTCATTGAGCTAATGTATTACCGTGAGCGTATAATGAGGCTTGAGGTCTACTGGAAGTGGCTCTCCTGACATCTTGGGCCAAGTTGGTTCTAACCAGTTTATGTGGTACCCTCAGGGGCTGTGTCATTCTTTTAAAGGTTGTGCCCTGCCCTCTTCCCTCCTGTCTCAGAAGGTTGGTCTCACTGTCTGAATGACCCTTTAAATGTCGGTTAAAGTGATGTAAACATACTTTGGGCAAGGTTTTGGGTATCTAATGCTGACCAGGTGGAGAAGGTGGCTGCCAACTCTCTATATTTTGCATATGAAAACCTCACTTCTAGAATAAAAGTATGTAAATTAGGTTGAAACATGAAATTCCCCATATATGACCGTTTTTGACCTATAAAAACGACAATTTCATAGTAGTATTGAATGAATAGGAGGAGTGGGCCTTGTTTAAAAGGACTTAACATTTTCTATTTTATTGGTTCATTTATTCAAGACACACCTATGGAGCATTTTGCTAGGTGCTGGGTTTACAAAGAGAAATCGAGTCTGTTCTCTGCCCTCTAGCCAGGAAGACAGCACTCAGCCAACTCTAAAACAAGTGTCAGGTGCTCTAAGGAAAGTCAGTGTGCTGAGGGCACTGTGGGGTGACCATTTGTCATGGTTTGTCCCAGTTTTACCACTGAAAGTCCTGAGCAAACTGGAACCAGATTACTGTAGGGCACAGGTAGGGGGAGTCAGGAGTGGCAGTTATGGCTCTGTGGGAAAAAAAAGAAAAAAGAAAGAAACTCTGACTAAAGAAGTTTAGGACTGGAAATGAAGCCCACCCCTGACTCCTGTGAGAGGCAAGAAGCACATTAGAAAAATAAAGGATCTTGGAAGTCTCAGTAGATAAAGCTGCTTAATTTGTGTAACCAGGATTTCTCTAATTTATTTGACCTGGGAACTCTTTGCACTTAACATCCTGTGAACATCTTTGGGTTCTCCCCTCTTTGTCCTTTGGGGAAAAATTGCATCATTTTCTATCCTGAAATGCACATTATTACCTTATGTTATTGGTCTTATCCATGATTCAGGCAATAATTAGTATCAAAATAGCCCTTCACAAGAAAATTTAATAACAATGCAACCTTGGGATTAAAAGTTTTTTCAGAAGGGTTGCTAATGTGCTGTGGAGGGTTACGAGTACCACAGGGCTATTTTTTCTGGCTGATGCACACAGAACGAGGCTGGCCGCTCACCTCTTTCTGCAAGTGCTTTTGTTTTTTTTTTTTTGCACAGAAGGTTTAACCAAGTTGTTATGGAAACGGAAACCGTCTCCCCTGCCTGAGAACAGTGCCTTGGTAATAATTAGAGAGCATGGCTGAGTAAACTTCAGTGGTAAGGATTAATCTTTGCAAAGCACAAGTAAGCCTAAAAGATTGAACAGGTGTTTTTTGGCCTTTGCACTTTCCAGCCCTAGAAAATTTTAATTTGGATAGAGCTGAACAGGCTTAGGCTTGGAGTCTTTCCTTACTTCAGAAAGGAAAGTCATCCTTTAATGTTATGGTAATTGGCTTTTAAAATTTAAATGTTTAAAGACATCTCTTAAGCCTATAGAGTTTCTGAGTATGGTTTGTGACCCTCTTTGAGCTTGTTAAAATGCAGATTTCAGCCTCTGCAGATCCCGTGAGACTGACTATCTTAGGCTGGTCTTGGAATTTGATTCTGTAACAAGCACCCCAGCTGAGTTTGATGTTTGCTCACTGGAGTTAGCTTTGCTCTATAGGACAGGGCAAACTTTTTAAAGGGCCAGGTAGTAAATAGTTCAGGCTTTTTGACTCTATCATCGTGTGAAAGCAGCCATAAGCAATATGTAAAAAAATGGCCATGGCTATGTTCCAGCAGACTCTCTTTACAGACAGGCAGTGGTCGGATTTGCCCCTTGGGTTGTAATTTGCTGACCCCTGCCCTGGGATCTGCAAAGTGCTGCCCATTTAATGGAATTCCAGCTTTCAACCGTGTTTGTGCTAAAAGTCACCCATGCTTCTCATACCTTCTTCAGTCTGGCTTGAATATAGGCAAAATGAGATTATACCGTTGCTGGGAGCGGGGAGGGAGGGAGTTTTGAGTGCTTTAATAGTACATGATTCTCTTGACAACCATACTTGCTGACATGAGTTTTAAAGTGGGTTGGAATCTCCATCTTTGATTGTGGCTAAGGTGATTTCCTGGTTTGGTAGCTAGAACAGAACTGAATTGATGGACTTGAGAGTGTTTTGAGGGAGAGCCTCAGGTTTTTCTTGAAGGAGATGGAAGTTTGGTGGTGATGGGGGGTTGGTTTGAGAGGTGCCGTTTCCCCTCTTTTTTTCTGCCCCACTTGTTGTTTAGGCCCTTTTTGCAGAGTTCCTGCTCTGTCTGGCCTGGCCTTTGGAGTCAGGCAAACCCACCCCTATCCTCAGTGCTGGATTTGCCTCTATGCCTTGACTTCGTAGAACATTGAACTCTTCTTTGGGAGTCCAAATAAGTTCAGCGACTTGAGTTTTTCTTGCCGTTTTCAAATGCCACATTCTGTGTTACATTCTTTGTAGCTAATTTTTTCATTGCTTTTAAAAGGCTTTTGAAGTGAAAAGGAGCCCAGTTCTCTAAGTGTTGGTATTAAGCATTAGAGAATGTATGCTTCCATGCTTTGTTGTGTTACACTGGGTGCAGGGTTCGATCATCCTAACTGCGTACATCCGACCAGATTATGAGCTTTTCTGCTTCCCTTGTTCCAATATTCTGTTTTTCCAAATGGTTTGCTCAGTTTGAAATTTTCTTTTTATGTGTTTAAGGAAGAAATAGTTCCTCTGGACCACATCCATGAATGCACCGACTAACGCTGCTTTCAGAGCGTATTTCTGTCCACATCCTTGAAGTTTTTCTTCTTTGTGTCACAGCAATTCCTTGCTATTATCTTATTTTCTGATTTCTTTGGAAGGGATAATGATGGTGGCCAATTTTTGCATTTTATAATGTTTTAATTTAGTTACGCTCATACTGCAGCTTATGTTGGAAACATAATGGCACATACACCTGAGCTGTTCTCTTTGATTCAGCCTTAAAATCTGTTTCCCACATGGTTCCTGTCTGTATATTGTGGTATCATTAGCTTGTGTAGCTTTGCAATGTCATTGTCATCTCACTGTTATCAAATACAAGAACATTTTCTTTTGACATTTATATCTATTTCCAAAACTACTTTGCATTTATCACAAGGCAATTTAAAGCCTTCTCTTGTTCATTGTTGTTTATTTGTTTAGAAGCCTTGGCTTTTATATATTTTTTAAATATGAAAACTTATGCTTTGCTTGTGTTGTATGTCATTTGCACTCTTGATTTTTAAAAAAATTTTTTCTTTTCAATGTATTTTTACCTTTATCCAGAAGACATTTACCCAGTGCTTTCTGTGGACACCAAATGTACTTCCAGACATTTACATGGACTTTGCTTATTAACCTGCTCCATAGAGATTGTGCTTTCTCCTTTGGTTGGAGGTGTTTTCAGGGACCATTTCGGGCAGCCTAGTGAGGGCTTAGGGAGTAGGAGTCAGCAGGGCCTGGGTATGCAGAGCAGCCCAGACTCCCAGGGTGGGTAATCCAGAGCCTCAGACCCCTTCTCTGCAACTTGGGGATGATAGTACCTCCCTGGGACGGGGTTGTATCCCATGCATGTAAAATGTCTTGCATATGCCTGCAGGAGAGCCAGTCCCCAAACTCAGGAGCTGTTACCATGATAACCAGGAGGTGGATGAATCTGTTCTCTCTGCTCCACAGTGTGAATCCCTTCCCATCTACTTAAGAAGAAATACCATCTATCTGAATATGCCAGTTCCCATAAGCCCTATTTCCAACCTGAAATTCTGCGATTCATTATATTTTTCGTCCTGCAAATTCAGGTTCTTTATCTGTGGCTGGCTATTTTGGGTACTGGACCCACAGTTATTTCACAAGAAGGATTTGGCAGGATGTCTTCAGTTTCCTCAGTTTTACTCCTTGTAACAGAAATGGTACGTGGAACAGTCAGTCACATTTCACGACCAGGTTGCTGCCCTGGTCACCTAGGAGGTGTTTTTTCAATCTTGTTGGACAGTGGAGGTTCCTTGTGCTTTTTTTTTTTTTGGTGCGTGGGCCTCTCACTGCTGCGGCCTTTCCCGCTGCTGAGCACAGGCTCCAGACGCGCAGGCTCAGCGGCCATGGCTCACGGGCCTAGCCGCTCCGCGGCATGTGGGATCCTCCCGGACCGGGGCACGAACCCGTGTCCCCTGCATCTGCAGGCAGACCCTCAATCACTGCGCCACCAGGGAAGCCCCTCCTTGTGCTTTTTAATGCAATAGTTAGTTTTGGAGAATTCTTGGTTTCAGAAAATAATCCTGTCCCTACACTTAATCCTTCTTGTTTTAAAGCTTCCATGAGTGTTTAGTTTTCAGGAAACATCTTTACTTAGTGAAAACCATTAGCACATGGTGGTAATCCTATTATAGAAGTTGATGAAGGTCCTGAGACAAAGCTTGTATGCTGGGTGTGGAATTTTCTACTTCAGGCTCTTGTGATTGCTGCTGAGACGATGTCATCTTAATTTCACTGGTTTCCTGTGTGGTTGGATTCTTGCTTCTTTGTCCCCGAAATTTATCTGTAATCTGAAGAAAACGTTGCTGCTTTTGTAGCTCATGAGCAATGTACACTCAAATATCAGCTCTGTGAAATTGGTGGAAAATTAGGTAAGGAGAATTTTTTTGAAAAAGGATTACCTTATTTAAAAATATTACCTTATTTCCACTGATCTGTCATCTGTTTCCATGGAAATAGAATTAGGAGATAGTTTCTGACGAGCATTTTCAGGGCTGGCTCCTGATTCCCACTCCAGTTTCTATAGAGATGGAAGCACTCTGGTGAAGACAAGGTAAAAAGGATTCCATAAAGTAGTGAGCTGCCATGTGGACTGTGGTCCAGACTCTGATCTGGAGGTTACCTTGTGGTCAGATTGGTTATGAACTCTCTGTGATGCTAGTACTTACTGGAAGCTCAGAGGATAATACTCAGAAAATGACGTTGGCCCTACGATGGGAGGCTCTCTTGTTTCCACATTTAACTTTGTCTTCTAGAATCATCTTCAGAGACAGCGTAAGTACCCTCCTGGGTACTTACCCCTGCCTCCTTCTTAGCATCGTCTCTAAAGCAGTTGAGACAATCAGGTATTGATTACCTGGCGATTTTGGTAGCCCTGGTCTCCCAAGGTATGCAGGAAGAGAAGCTGGCTTTTGTCTGCCAGGAGTTCAGTCTCCCTGAGTCCATACACTGGCAGAAGCTTTCAGATTTTCTATCTGCTTTTAGTAAGCAGACACAGGAACAAAAAGGTAAGGTTGAGTGGCATTGTCACGAACCATGCTTTGCTATTTCTTTTTTCTTTTTCTTTTTTTTTTTGGTACGCGGGCCACAAGTGGGCCTCTCACTGTTGTGGCCTCTCCCGTTGCGGAGCACAGGCTCTGGACACGCAGGCTCAGCAGCCATGGCTCACGGGCCCAGCCGCTCCGCGGCATGTGGGATCTTCCCGGACCAGGGCATGAACCTGTGTCCCCTGCATCGGCAGGCCGACTCTCAACCACTGCGCCACTAGGGAAGCCCCACACTTTGCTATTTCTGAGGGCTGTCTTTCTTGGTTATTTGCCTGGAAATTATGAAATTGGCTTTCTGCTTTTACTTAAATCCAATCAGTCTGACTAACTTTTACCGGAAAAGTTGGTCAGGAGCCGACCAATACCACTAACAGAAATAATTTGTCAAAAAAAAGTGTTGTCTTTTGAAGAAAGCAGTTTTAAAATAAGTGAGAATGAAATGGGATGTTTGAGTGGATTTCTACGCTTTTGGATCCAGAGCTTTTGGTGCTGGGCTCTGGAAGGGCAGAGTGTGGGACTGAAAGGGTTGAGGCCACCTGGTGAGTGGTTGGTTTCCAGAATCTACAGATTCCTCTGTTTGGAAGGTACTTTAGGTGCTGGTCTTGAAGCTTCATTGGAATAGCAAACATGTCTCTTTAACTTTAGCACCAGATTGCTTTGAGTTGGTGGCTGATGGTACCTGTAGTGGCTTGAAACTTTTCCCTTAGAGGCTGTATATAGCTCATCAAGAAGTCACTTGACCCTCCTCAGAGGTTCAGCACTTTTTTGATTTCAAAAGAATAAAAAAGGGAATGAGAAATAGCCACGGATTTACTGAGGATTCCACTGTTTGGTCCAAAGTGGGAATGTGACCACTTGCATCTTCTGCCAGCATCTCAGTAGCTGTGTGCGGATTACTGATGTGTAGAAAGATCTGAAAGCCAGGCCTTCTGGTGGCCTTGCTCCCTGGGGTAGCCCCTTTTAGGGGCATCCTGCTGCTGGTCTTGGGGTACCTGCCCTGTGTTCTTCAACTCTGACTCAAGTTGCTCTTGACTCTTCAGGGTGCTTGGCTGAGCTGTCTGCATCTCCACACTTCCTGCCTGTTGGTGGAGGCACCTCACCTCGGTGGAATTTTGCTGAGATCCTCCAAAATTCTTCAGCTGGGTGTGCAGGCTGGGCTCCTTTATGCCCGGGGCTATCTCTGTCTGTGCCTTGGATGTTCCTAGCTTTAGTTTCTGAAAGGTATTTTTCCCAGTTCTATGTTTTTACTAATGTTCTTTTTGCTTTTTTTTGTTAAGCCATAACTGGGAAAGGAAAAGGAAAATCTTCCAGAAATGAGTGTAACATGAAGAACAGCCTTAGTTTGACATAGTAACTGCATTTCTGAGACACTCACCCAACCATGTGGGGAGGTGGATGGAGTTCATGAGACTCTGAGTTTACCAGGTGGGACCACACACGGCCCATTTGCTGCACACTGGCTTTGTGCCCGGTGGGACACCAAGTGATCTTGCTTAGTGGCCATGACCCTGAGTGAGCTTGAGGCAAAGATCTGTCCTATGAGTGAATAGTGCAGTTACCATCTGCATTTCATAGACAGGGAAACTGAGGCTCATGACTGGTGTCAGCCCAGCGCTATAAACGTCAAAGCCTCACAGCCACTGAAATACTTGAACTCACTGCTGGGCTGGAGTCTCACCCGACTCTTACCGCAGTCCAAGGAGGCCTGGGCCACAGAACTGGGATTAGGAGCCAGGCCTTCTGAACACAAGCTGCTTCTTCCTTTGTTAGCAGCTCTCTGTGTAGTTACTGTCTTGTCCTTGGAGGCCTAGTTTATGTGTTACTTCCTCTGTGTGTGCTTCCTCACAGAAGAACCATGTCTGCCTTCTTGCCTCAGTAGGCCTGGCTGCTCCCCTGCTGATGTTCTGGGATGTGCTTAGTCAGTGACCCAGAGCTGGGTGTATTACGTGCACTAAGCCTGTACTGTGTGTCCAACCTCCCAGCCTGGGAGGTCCTTGAGGGCAAGGGCTGCATCTTCCACCCTAACATCCAGCAGGTGCTCAGTAGAAGTTTGTGGAAGAAGAGTACCCTCTAGATATTAACTCTGGGTAGATTCTGTGAGCTAGCAGACGATCTGGTTGACCCTGTAGTGATGAATAATAAAGGCTTCCTAGGATCCTAGAGGATGTATAGCTGGAATCCGCTCTCTTCTCTGTGACCAGTGGATGGTTCTAACTTGAGTGGAAACAACAGAACAGCTGACGCTTACAATATTAACTTTTCACTTACTGTGTAAAAGGGTTTGATTGTAGGGTTGTTAATCAAGCTGTCAGGTAAAACATGATGGTCTTATTTATTATATATATAAGGAGGTACTTTATAAAGAAATTGAGACTTGGTGATGAATAAATATTGGACACCAATTACGTTGCTGCTATTAATCAAGATGTTCATATTTAGCAGTAACCGCTACCATGAGGGATTGTAAAAGTAAACAGACTTCCCCAAGGATGAATTACACCATTTGATGATTAACTTCCCATTAAGAACACTGGCTATTTACAATTAGACTTTTTAAAAAGTTAGTAATAACCCTGCATTTAAACAATAGTTATAGTTAGGCATACCAACAGAAGGAGACACTGCTAATTACTTTCAGTTAATTCTAAATAAATTATTGGGTTTAAAATGTATGCTCCTATTAAAAATCTGTCCTAATCTAGACCTCTATTAAATAAAGAATGCTTTATTTAATGATATCAGAGAGTCATGTCACTTGCTCCAGGGTCAACAGCTGTCGTGGCAGGGTTAGGATTTGAACCTATCACCTATACTTCAAAATGCTTTTCAAGTGTTTTGCTATGAATGGTCTCATTTACTGTTTAGACAGTTCTTGTGAGCTGGGCCAAGTCCCACATGTGTTTTATTGAAGAGGAAAGGGGTTGTCTGTGGACACGAGTTTTGGAGTGGATTCCCTCTTCTGTGCCAGTGTTCTTGTGATAGGGGCCCCTCTTGGCATGATTGTGGGGGGAAATGCAACTGTGGATGTCCTGGGTGCAGAGTCTGGCACATACTACGCTAATATGTGGGCTATTTTTAAAATGGTATTTTTAGTGGTTTGAAGCAAATATCTAAATTTGGAAGCTGGTTTTGATACCTTAAATGATCTGGTGGGCTTGAAAGGTCGATAAATACACCCTTCTGGAAATGTGTTTACAGGCAATAATATTTATCGAAGTTAAGCTTTATTTTGCCCCAAAGCTATAGTTATAAAGTAAGTTTAATGCAAATACTTGTGTTTTCTATGCCAGGACTGACGACAAATTAGGGTGTTTTGGGTAAGCCGCTTAGCAGTGCTACCTTTCCCAGCACTCACTGAGGAGAACTCATCAGCAGAGTGGAAAAGTCTATTAACTTTATATGAGATTTTGCTGGATTGCTATTTTTATTTGGAAAATCCAGTTTTAGCTTTTTGTCTCACATGATAATGAGTTTTCTGATATTGTCACCCTTTATTAAAAGTGTATAGGAGAGGTGACAAACAGCTTTCTGCAGTGAGATGGTGTAATAAAATCAGATCCTAGAAGTCTGCTTGTCATTGGCATAAACAAGCGCATCCCTTCTTATTGGACAGAGAGGAGGAGGATGTTGGTGGTAACTTTGGAGAAATTTGATGCTGCCTTTGAAAATCCAGAGACTGAATTCTGAAATGAATGTTACTACCTTATTTGATTCAGAGTGGCTATGATTAGATAACTTTGACAGTTAATTGTGGTTGGGTTTTACTGTGCTACAGCTGAGTGCTTTAGTCACACAGTGGATGATCATTGGGAAAGTGGGCCCTTGGCGATCACTTCCTCACTGTGGGTTTCTTTTGGGATGGCAGAATCTGTTTATCGTGACATAGGACAGAAAATAAATCCTGGAAGCACCATATAGCTCAAATGACAATTTGAAAATAACAATCAGAGCAGTGACTAGAAGCTGAGACACCAGATTCGGTTAACAAACAGAAGAACTCATCTCAGGCATTGGATGGAAAGCCCATTTCTGAGTTTATTTCACAGCATATTATGACAACATTTCTTTAAATTACAATTCATCTCCATTTGAAAGATATAATCTACACGTTCTCCTGGGAAATAATCAGAGACAAAGCTTGACTGTATTTTTCCCCCCCTGAAGTTGACCTTGTCTCCTCAAAGAACATTTTTCACACTGTGAAATGTAATTTACTTGACCCCAACAAAATTGAAATAAAACCCACTATAGTTACCAGTGAGCAAGAAAGTGAATTTGGGTTTGGGAGAATCAGGGATAAAAAATGAAACTTTTTTTTTTTTTTGCTATTCAAAGAATAAATATACTGAAGGAGATGATGGGGTACCCCATAATTTCATGGTAGTTTGCACCCATTTCTGTTCCACAGCACATTGTGTGTTTGAGAGCGGTGGGTGGTTGTGGGGTTTATGGTGGACCCACCCCCTGGTTTGGCTGAGAGGACCCTGGAGCCTGGGAGGGAGAGGCAAACTGTTGAGAGTCACAGGGCTGGTTGAGGGCAGGGTGGGGTCTGCATCCTGGTCCATGTACCTCAGGGCGCTATTTGCCAAGGTGCCCTTTGCCTCTCTAAAGCTTTTCTTTCGTGAAGCCTGTAGATTTTTCTTTTTTATACCTCAGTGTACTGTTTTCTCAGTTTCTAGATTCATATTTGCTTAAGAGGAGCCACAAAATAAATAACTCTCCAACAGAGACTTGAGCAGTGACTGATGGGAGCACTTCTCTCATGTTGAACTCACTTCCTTTCAATTTAGGGAATGTGGAATTGCCTCAACTGCCACCTGCATTTTCCAGGGCATCTGTCCCTGTGCATTTGTGATGGTCTTTTTAGATGAGACTCAGCTGTCAGAGGTCAAGTTCAAAGGCAGTATAGTTGTCATGAGAAGAAGAACATGTAGTTGTCAGTCTCTTTGAGTGCAGGGAACAAGTGTTCTTATTGAAGCTGGGGAAATAAAACGATCAGAGATTTAGGCTGGTAGGGAAAAGCCAGGGCCTTAAAAGTTTCTGTCTGAACATTTGCTGCACACTTGACAAATCCTTGACATGTCAAATCCTTGTCGCTGCCTTGGTCTTTGCCGCGTCCCCAGGATATGATTGGCATTCGTGAACTATTTGAGTGCATACCATCCACTTCTGTGATTGTTTGTGCTAAGACCTTATGACCTCCCTTCTCTGATTTTAGAGGCATAGAAATGAGGTTAAGAGCATGTGTCACTTGCCCAAGATCACCAGCCTGGAGTCCCTAAGTCTGGCTTCCATCCTAGGCTCTGCCCAGCACCGGCAATAGGAGCACAGGACACTTGAGCCCCCCTGGTGCAGCATCCCCATCCCCCTTCCCCCCCT
>NW_020173377.1:2686830-2874623 GCF_003031525.2 Neophocaena asiaeorientalis asiaeorientalis
CTCATCTTTCCTTTGCCCTCTTGGCTGATGAGCCATCACATGTGGAAGCCCTTTATGATTTACCCGGGTTATTATTACACCTGATCAACTTGAACTCACTTCGGGAGATGGGCTCCTTTCCTGGCCGTGCTGCATGTTCTCATCTCTTCTTGGCTCACATTTCTATTTTTCCTTTGATCCAGAGTAGTGAATGTGGGCAAAATGAAGGTTTTCTATGGAGCTGGGGTTCTGGAGTTTTCCAGAGCTAATAGCAGAAGGCTGTAGGGTTTGTCTCTTGTTAGCAACAGTCTGAGGCAAGAATCCCAACCATGACTGGTTCTGGTGAGGAGAATGACTTCTAAGTTACAGTAGCAGAGAAGCCCTAAATGGAGAGAACTCAGTGGCATTGTGTTATTACCCAAAGGGCCTGAGCAGAGGCCTTCGTGCCTTTGGAAGCAGGAGGGGTTTGTCTGCACTTCCCATAGATTCTATTCATAAATGTTGGAATTCTTCTGATGACAGAACAGTGATGAACCCATTGGTTTGGAAGGTGAAATCATGGAAAAACCTATTTCAGTACCACAAAGTTGGGATTCTTGTACTTTTCAGATTATAGTTCTAAATGGCTCGGAGTCCAGAGGTTTCCAAGCTCTGCTTTGTCCTAACCTTTTTAGGATACAAAAAGAAATACCTTAGCATTAAATGACTTTCTTGCAAAAGAGAGATTCCTCGCAAAAAGAGTCTTTTGAACAAATAACTTTGGGAAACTCTGCTTTCTCAGTTTTTTCCCCCCTTGGCAATTGTACATTTGCATATTAAAGTCTCTGAGAAGTCCTGAGAACGAAGCCTGTTTAATTTTACCAACCTTATTGGCATTTCCAAACCTTATTTAGCACCTCGAATTTTAATCTGCCTGAAGCACATTTCTAGAAATGGGGTTTTAGATACTTAGAGGTCAGTCACACAACATATAAAGGTTAAATTATATTTATTCATGAACAGTCTACAGATTCAAGGCCAAATCCTTTATACCAGGAATCAGTAAACTTTTTCTTTAAAAGGCTAGATAGTAGATATTTTGGGCTTTGCAGGCCATGAGGTCTCTGTTGCAACTATTGTACTCTGCCATTGTTGCGTGAAAGCAGCGGCGATACATAAACGAATGGACAAAGTTGTGTTCCAATAAAACTTTATTTATTGGAACAGATGGCAGGCTGGATTTGGCCTGTGGGTCATAGTTTGCCCATCCTGTGTTAGGTCCCTGGTCCCCAGATCACTCTGCTGCACATTCTGTGCTGTTATCTCTGGCTGTAATGCATGTTTTGATTCAACAACTCCTACTCAGCCTCCCCTAGAGGCCTTCTTGGACTTCTGGGACAGCTTGAGCACCTGCTCCTCTGTCCTCCCATAGCTCTTCTCCTCTATCATATCCCTAAGCAATGTGCTGTCATCAGTCACTTCCTTCCCTATCCCTAACCCCACTGTAAGCTCTGCGAGCAGAGACCTTATTACCACTGTGTATCTCCAGTGCTGATAATGAGGATGAACAGTGTACCAGACACACTGCAGGCACTCACTGGGAGCTTGTTGGATGAATATGATGAATTGATACAGTGTTTTATCTTGTTTTGTTTGGATGAACTTTTAGAGTTAATAGTAAATATAGCAGGAGAAATGCTCTTTCCAAATGAAAATTTCAAACACCTCCAAAGACGCAGATCATTTGAATGAATCTGGGGATGAATTCTACATCCTCCCAGAATATATGCTTCTTGGATAAAGGAAGAAATGAGGCTACTGTGAACTGTGGTAAATTATGCATGTGGAACAGAAAAGCCGAGTGAAAAATGATAATTTAGGGGTCAATGGGGAAGTATTTGAAAGATCTGAAGGCGTATTTTTCTCCTTCTTTCTCCATGTATTAGAGATTAAATGATATAGACCTTTTTCTCTTTTCACCCAGGCCTGTAAAATATTTTTTTCTGGTAATTTCTCTTCATATTACATGACTGCTCTAATTACATCTCTAGTTTTAAGATAATAGAACTGCATTTTTAATGTGCTCTCTGTTGTATCTGGATTTGTGATATCTCTTCTTCCTTACTCCTGAAAAAAATATAACTGAGTTAATACTAAAATAAAGTAGGTGAATTAAAAGGGAATGATCCAGCCATTAAAAGAAACAAAATTGAGTTATTTGTAGTGAGATGGATGGACCTAGAGTCTGTCATACAGAGTGAAGTAAGTCAGAAAGAGAAAAATAAATACCGTATGCTAACACATATATATGGAATCTAAAAAAAAAAAATGGTTATGAAGAACCTAGGGGCAGGACAGGAATAAAGACGTAGACGTAGAGAATGGACTTGAGGACACAGGGAGGGGGAAGGGTAAGCTGGGACAAAGTGAGAGAGTGGCATGGACATATATACACTACCAAACGTAAAATAGATAGCTAGTGGGAAGCAGCTGCATAGCACACGGACATCAGCTCTGTGCTTTGTGACCACCTAGAGGGGTGGGATAGGGAGGGTAGGAGGGAGGGAGACGCAAGAGGGAGGGGATATGGGGATATATGTATATGTTTAGCTGACTCACTTTGTTATAAGGCAGAAACTAACACACCATTGTAAAGCAATTATACTCCAATAAAGATGTTAAGAAAAAAAGGGAATGAGACTTTAAAATCTCAAATCCAACCCAAATGCTCATTCAACAGCTGGGCTCCTCATCTCTGAAGCCAAGAGAGCCCTGTTCTCACCTACCTTTCCTGATGGGAAGCCTCACTCATCTCCAGGGGTGGCCATGATCCTGAACTGGCCTGATGAGGATGAAAAGAAAGGCTGGCCTGCTGTTTCCTAGGGACTGAAGAAGACCCTAGAAGAGGGTCTTTTCATCTAGAAGAGACGTTGTGACCGTCCCAGAGTCCACTGTTGGGCATTCCAGAATCTCTCAGCAATTTATCCCCCTCTGCTGCTGTCCTGGAGACCACTGCAGGATGTCGTGACTTTCAGAGTCTTGTCAGGCAGAGTAGTCCTATCTCAGTGCCATTGCTGATGAGTGAAGTGACGTTGGGAGAGTCACTTGACATCTTGGCCTTCTCCGGATGACTCCATCTGTATCTGATCAGTTGGCCTCCTGGGTTGTCTTCGATGTTAGCAAATAAAACTCCATGTACCCAGTTGAATATTAAATACCACCATGCCTCTTTCTCATTTTAATCTTATAGGAACTGGGTAGAAGGAAATGACAGAGATTTCAAAGCCTTAACAATTGAAATAACTGTATACCACATTCGTGTTCCTGATTTTATTAAAACACAGGTCCTTTCTTCTAGGAACTCATATCTAAATAAGGGAAGTGGACACACAAACCCAGAACTGCAACGTTGGAGGATAACGGCATGTGTAAGGCACTGTGGGGGTGTGGAGGAAGGCATCACTGGTTGTCTGGAATGGGCACTAGGCAGTCAGGAAGAGTTTCCCAAATGGGGTCATGATCGACTTAGGTGTTTAAGCATGACCTGCTGTTCACCATATAGAGGGGCATGGTGCTGGGCATTCCTCATAAAGAAAGCAGAACCCCCCGATAATTCTCAGGTCCACAGATATAGCATCAGGGGAATAACAGGGGGTTGTGTTTTTCCAGCCAGCTGCTCATAACATTTACAGCTGTGGAATATATGTACATGGAACTCATGATGTAGATTGCTAAACATGGGTCATGGTTGTGCTTGTTCCATCTTTTCCATTGCTACACTTGCTTTTATCAAGTATAAAAGATGAACCAAGAGAAACTGTGAGTAGCAGGAGAAGCTGTGCAGGAATTACCCTGAACAGATGACGCTCCTGAGGAGAGCAGTGATGATTCAGCACCAAGGACAGTGACAGGCAGCCTGCCCAGCTCTGGGACCTGGTAATTCCTCTGTTGATGATTCACTGGTGTTGGATGTGGTAAGGAATGGCATTCCTTACAAAGAGTTTGTGTTCACTGTGCCCCTAGGACTGCACCCAAGCCGAGCTTGTCTGGCTGTCATAGGTTAGGCTATGTTACTACCCCTCTGTTGGAGGCCAGATGGCTGAGTCCACATTCCCTTGGTACAGACCCCTTGGAGTTGGGATCAGATCTCGAGGGTCCTGCTCCTGAAACAAGTGGAAGGCCATTCTTGCTGTGTTTTCTGCCAGACAGTTGGCCCAAGGTTATAGTTTTGCTCTCAGTTCCTTTATGCATGAGGAATTTCCATGCCTTTTCCAGGTCGTAGGTTCTCTAATAGACCCACAGATCCCACATTTCCAGAATGGCTCATTTTTCTGTTTATCAGTGGAGTGACATTAGTGGTGATATAAGCTGCGAATTATGTAGCATAGGGAGCGTCACTCATTTAGAACTTGGCAGGCCACTCCAATATCATTTGTGGTGTTTGTCCCACAACAACTCAGGTTAATGGATTTGGCCTTTGACTGACTTTAACAAGTTGATAGAATTTTCTCCACCCCTCCCCCAATACTCCAGCCTCAGCCAGAAGTGAAGCTGAGGTGTCTGAGCCTCCAGCATGACTCTGCATATTTTATTGGAAGCAATAGCTAACATAACCCCTTTACATTTACTTTGGAAATGATGGCTCAGCTTTGTTGAAGGAATTCTTGGGTTTTGTGATCTTAACTCCTGATTTTTCCACTCCCGCTTAGCCAGGTTGTTGACTGAGAAGCCTTTGTGTGTGGACTTGGCTCCCTGAAGACATGCAGTGGAGAGTCATATTTGTTTGTGTAGTCATAGCTAGAAGGATTAAGAAGAGGCTTTCCATGGAACCGGCCCACTGATCATGTGTGTGGTTTCTCTGGCCTGAAAGGGCTGGTGTCTTTTAAAAAATTTTTCATATGACTATTTCAAAACAAACTCACTAGAGTTAACTGTGCTCATGGACCTTTGTGATTTGGCATAATCAGGGCCAGTGTCATGAGTGTGCGTCCTGTTCAGTCACACAGGGCTCTGCGCTTAGAAGACTCTGCATTTGGTTTCATGACCTGTTGCCACCCTCTTGAAATTCTTTATAATTTTTCAACGAAGGGCCCCACATTTTCATTTTGGACTCAGTTCCATAAATTATGTAGCTGGTCCTGGGCATAATCCAGTGTGGAAAGAGAATAACAACTAGAGTACAAGGACCTTGTAGAGACTTGAGGAGTTCTGAGTCCATAGAGTGTAGAAGGGACTTTAATAAGTGTTCTGTTCATTAATAAAGGTTGCATAACTGTCCTCCATGGTAGATAGTTTTAGCATAAGGCCAGTGAGGGACAGAACCAAAGTCAAAGACAAAGGCAGTAAGTGGCCTTGTGTCTCTCCAAGCAGTCTTATCCCTTACTCCCCCAGCCCCCAACCTGTCCTTTGTGGTTGAGAGTCCAGGAGGCAATGAGAAGGGGTCATAGCCCTGCTGGGTGGTGCTAGATTAATGTCCCAGTGAGATGGAGCGGCTGGCAGGCTGTGCCTCTGGGCGTAGGATTGGCGAGTTATAGGGATGTGGGTTTATTCTTGCCCAGCTTCAGGAGGAAGTTTTCTGGAGCTGTGAGAGTTTGAAGAGATCTGCTGGAAGGCCTTTCTCACCGCCTTGGGCATGGAGGGAGAGGCAGGGTTAGCCAGAGGCTTGGTGCCAGTAGCTGAACCCCACAGGCAGGCCTTTCTGCCCTATCAGCTGATTCTAGGCCCTTTGCACCTTCACCTTAGATGATTTAAAAAGGAACTTTTAATTCTTATGTCATTAAAGTAAATGAATACACATAATTTTCTCCTTTTTAGTCTTCACATGTAACAGCCCATCCTCATAAATGCTTTCCACATTATTCCTCGTTGGAATGTGGGGTTATGACAGAGTGTTAGCAGCAGGGAAGGGGTGGTACCCAGAAAGGGCAAATGTTTCTTAAAATCTCTTCCCTGAATAGAAGGCAAAGAGATAGTGGGAGAATACAGGGTTTAGGACCTATTACTGTTGGTTAAAAGATTATGTTCTAGGGGCTTCCCTGGTGGCGCAGTGGTTGAGAGTCCGCCTGCCGATGCAGGGGACACGGGTTTGTGCCCCGGTCCGGGAAGATCCCACGTGCCGCGGAGCGGCTAGGTCTGTGAGCCATGGCCGCTGAGCCTGCACGTCCAGAGCCTGTGCTCCGCGACAGGAGAGGCCACAACAGTGAGAGGCCAGGTACCGCAAAAAAAAAAAGAAAAAAGATTATGTTCTAGGTGAGTGACACCTCTCCCTGCTCTGCGATCAGTGCCTACACCACTTCCCCCCTTCCTGAAATCTAGAGATTTAAAACCTCACATCCCTGTAACCTTTGATTTTTAGCTCCAGCTTAAATCTCTAAGCATGTCACTATCAGAGTTTCTGTCTAGAGAAACCTTTGAATGTGAACCTCAAAGCAATCCCCTGGCGTGCTTTCTCATCTTCTCTTTCACAATGATGACATTGGCAATAAGCCATTTTTCTTCCAGGGAAAGCAGATCCTCTTTCTTCTGATTCACCTTGTAAGATTATATAGGATTTTAAGTACAATATTCTAGAAACATTTTCCAACCATCCTGTTGCAGTTGTAGAGCTGTTAAGGTGTTGTGGACAGAACACAGGTTTGGGACCTGTAGAGCTGGGTTTGAATCCTGACTCTGCCACTCAGTCGTCATATGATCTTGGAGAAAACACTTAACCTCCTTGCACCTCAGTTTTCTCATCCATAAAATGGGAATCTCTGTCTAAAACACAAAGAAGAAACAACTCTCTCCAAGGACTGTCACTCGGACCTTAAGGGGGTAAATATCAAAGCCTGGCATGGTGTCTGGTGTGGTTGCTGCTTGATCAATGTTGGTGGAAGCTGAAGAAAACCTTCCCTTTGTTGAGTTGGATTTATTTTAATTAATCCAGGTGAACTTACTCAAAGACAGTTGTGAAGAACTCATACGGAGCCGAAACACATCTGCTCTGGGGAAGTGGAGGATAATCCTGAGGCTTAGATACAGCAGGCTTTTACATTCGCTGAAAGAGAAGCACAACTCAGGCAGCCTCAAGGAGCAGGGGCAGTATCTGGGGACACACATGTAATCTTGAATGTCTTTTTGTAATAGGAGATCACATCAGATTAATGATTTTAAAATGGGCATTTTTCTGCCTTCTGGCTGTATTTAATGTTCTAACGCCTTTAAAAATAATCATCAACAGCATCATCATCATACTGCTACTCAGTTTAGTGCTTTTGGCTTCATAACCACGCTGAGCAGTCTAAACTGTTAAATAAATGGACTTCGTAATCTGGTATCCAGGGAGCTCCTCGGAAGGGGACAGGCAGTTTTTTGTGTTTCCACACTAAGCTGACCGGGCACTTGGAACTCGGTGACATGCTCTCTGCTTCTGGGGTGGGTGGGTAGGTGGCGTGTTCACCCCCTCTGTGGACAGTTTGCCTTGGAAGAGCTCAGCTTTGGTGTCAGGCAGAGCTGGGTTTGGGTGTCAGGGCTGTGTAGTTGGGGTAAGTTGTGTAACTTCTCTGGGCTTCCGTTTTCTGATACTTGAGGATAATGATGGATAATGATACCTACCTCCATAGGGCTGAAGATTGAGAATGTATGAAGAGCACAGAGGCGGCAGGCGAGGAAGGGCTCCATGAATGTTAGTTGCTGCTGTTGCTGATGCTATTATACAGTAATATCTAATCCTCTGTTCTGTCCTGAACTTGGAAGTGGAGTGCCCTAGGATGCATTGACATTGAGGGGTTTGTGTGGAGGGGGTTTGGATGTTTGGGATCTGCCAGCTGCCTTCTAGTGCATTCATGCTCTCCCTGCGAGTTTTCTTTAGAATGTCTTGTGCCATCTATAATGACAGAACCAGGGATGCAGTGTTTTTTTTATATTCCCTGTCAGTCAGCAGTGCCAAGTGACTCAAGAGTGGGTGACCCTTCATCCTCCCACTTCCCGAAAGTTCTTTTAAAGATTGCTTGGGGGTGGAGGGGAAGAATTTTCTTTTTAACACAAATGATGTGTTTTGACAAAAATATATCACCGTGGTGAGTTTATGCTAAAGGGGAAATGCTTGCTCTTACAAACAGTGCTTATTTTTCCTTCAGCAAACAGGGCATTGACACTTGAGTCCCTCATGCAACCTGTGGAGACAACTCCTTACTGAGGCAGCGCTGGTGTGATAGGTCCATTAATCTTTGGTAAAAACATTGAAACCACAGCAATGCCCTAGCAGACTCCTGGGGCATTTAAAAACCAGAGACCTAAAGGAGGGTGCAGCAGCCCACAGAGAGCACATGCTTTTGATTGTCCGAACGTCAGGTCCCAGTGCTGCCACCACTGTGGGGTCTGGAGCAAATGATTCTTCTCCGAGTGTGTTTCTTCCCCAGTAAAGTCACACGAGAGACATGAGGCCGCCTCAGCTCCCCACACGCTTGTCCCCACACTCAAGGGCTGTGTGTGCGTGTGTGTGTGCGCGCACATGTGTGCACACACTGTGTTGGCTATAGATTGTTCTCTGGGGACCATTGATGCTGCCCTCCAGGTAACTCAGTGGGAGTAAAGGTGTGACAATGGATGCACACTGACGGCTCTGCAGCTGGTGCAAGGGAAAGCGACTTTTAATTGTGCAGGTATTATGGAGCCTCAGAGAAACTCAGACTCAGAGAGTCCATCATTGTAGGAGAACCACAATGGGGAGGAGGGATCTAAGAATTACGGGTAGTGAAATAGTATTGGTTGTAGCCCTGCTGGACTGGGTAGATTGTCCTTCAAATGTCCTTTCTCCTGTTACTGTGCTGAGGAGGCTATTTGTGATTCTAGTTAACATTTATTCTGCGTGTGACCTTGGCAGGCACTGTGCTAAATGATTCACGTTTAATCCTCACAACAACCCTCTGAGGAAGGGGCTGTTATTATGGAATCCATTTTTCAGGTGAGGGCATGAGGCTTGGAGGGGTGAAGTGACACTCCCTGTCATGAGGTAAGTTGGGGAGGCTGGTTGCAGCCCAGGTGGTAGGACTTTGTGATCCTTGCCTTTGGCCTCGTGGCTAGAACTGTGGCTGTGGGACCAGTGAGGCTGCTCTGAATGAGTGTTGCACTGTCTACAATCACACATCTGACAAAACAGCGAGGAGGGCTCTTGCACACCTTCTTGCAGATTGCCTGTTGTAGGCAATGCCTTTTCCAAGGTCCAGTTTTTCTGGGATTAACTACGGCTTTCCCTCTGTCCCCGATGGTAGCATCAGATGGCATAATGATAATAAACATCTGAACCCTAGTTTCTAGGTAAGAATTTTTCAAACGTTGTCTCATTTGATCTATTAGACAGGTACTATGATCAGTCCCATTCTCCAGATGGGGAAACTGAGTCACTTGCCTGCCATCTTGGAACCAGCGGGTGACCATCTAACCTGCACAGCCTGTCTTTAGAGCTCCTACTCATAACCACTGGGCTGTGTGCTCTCGAGAGGGACCCCCCAACCTGGAAGATTTTGTTGCAGAAAGAATGTTCATCAGGGCTGATTTTAGGGTGTGTTGTTGGGAGCACCAGCTCCATGGCCTGAGAGACCTGGGTTCAAGTTTGTGTTCCCCCACTTACAGACCATGTGGCCATGGGCAAGTCATTGTTTTCCTGTGCCTTATTCCTTTTATGTAAGACAGGAGAAGAGTACCTCACTGGGATGTTGAGAGCTCAGGGTCTGCCCCATAGTCAGCTCACAGTATTTGGGAGCTAGCATTAAATTCACAATTGAGAAGCGAGGATGTGACGTGGGAGCATCCCCCAGTTGCCAAACGCAGAAACCCACACCAATTCTCCCTCCTGCCTCTTCTACTTCCCCATCTTTCTAACAGTTTTCCTGCAATATTCCTCCTGGCTGTCCTTCCTCTCCACTTGATTACCTCACGATCTCCTTTGAGAGGCCTGCCTCCTGCCTGGCCTCCCAGTCTCTGGCTGTGCCTCTTCAGATCCATTTCCCACATGGAAATGTTGCTCTGCCAGCAAAGCACATCTGACCCGGTCACTTCCCTGCTAAAGAGTCCTGAGTGGTACCTGGTCGCTTACAGTCAGCTCTTCATGAATCCCACAGGGCGTTAGAATCACTTGGGGAAGGCACCTAATATGCACATTCTGGGGTCCCATGCCCAAGAGACCTAGTTCAGTGGGTCTAAGTTAGGCTCAGGAATATGCTGTCTGGCTGTTATGCCAGGCGATTCTGGCATGTGAGATCTGGACTGAAACACTGATCAGTGAGAATCAGTCCAAGTTCCTTTACCTGCCTCGTCAGTCTGACTTATTTCTGCTGCTGTGTCTCTGCCAGGCTGCCCACTCTGTCCCCTGCCTCTGCTTCCCTTTTGACCTGGCTTCTGTGTTTTAAGATTTAGCTTTGAGAGGGACTGACATGAAGAAGCAATGGCAGAGATAATCATAATATCTAGTATTCACTGAAGGCTCATCATATGCTGGGGGAAGCTTTTGCAAGTATTAAGCCTTTAACTCCTCATAGCCCTGTAAGGTCAATACTGATGTTGTCCCCACTTTGGTCGATGTGGAAAGTGAGGTGTGAGAAAGCGGGTATAATTTGCTGTGGAGCCGGTGGCCAGTGAGCAGGGGAGGAGCCCAGGTCTTGACGGGGTGTGTGGGTGGGAGGCACCTTCCCTTGGACTTTCGTAGCACTGGTTTGAGTTGTCCCAACATCACAGTGATTGGAGGAAGCTGCTGGTACTCAGTGTGCAGGGCTCAGGGGAGTCGGACCTGCTTTACTGTGTAGGTCAGCAGCAGATATTTTGCTAGGCTTTCCTGCAGGTAAAAAACCTGACCGTAATGATTTGAGCCTAGAATCTAACCTAAACACACGGTTTTAAAAATTTCATGGTTTTAATAAACACTGGATTTTCCTGGAGCATGACCACTGTAAATCATCAAGAGTTATTCAGTATTTTAGAGGAGTCACATCACCAAGGGCAATGTTAATAGCCATTAAGACATAACCTGTGTGGGGACTTCCCTGGAGGCGCAGTGGTTAAGAATCTGCCTGCCAGTGCAGGGGACATGTGATCGATCCCTGGTCTGGGAAGATCCCACATGCCGCTGCGGAGCAACTAAGCCCGTGCGCCACAACTACTGAGCCTGTGCTCTAGAGCCCACAAGCCACAACTACTGAGCCTGCGTGCCACAGCTACTGAAGCCCACATGCCTAGAGCCTGTGCTCCGCAACAAGAGAAGCCACCACAATGAGAAGCCCACGCACTGCAATGAAGAGTAGCTCCTGGTCGCCGCAACTAGAGAAAGCCTGCACGCAGCAATGAAGACCCAAGGCAGCCAAAAATAAAATACAAATATTAAAAAAAAAAAAAAAAAAAGACATACCTGTGTGTATTTGTATTTGTAGCTGCTGAATTTTCGGTGATTCTACATCAAGGTATGAGCATCTGACTGTTTATGTTTTTAGTGTAGTTGTGCCTAAGTGTTTACCTACTGAAATACATATTACTGTATTATAAACCACCTGCCTTTGATTCTTTTTTATATTATACGTCAGGCCTACTGATTTTCCTAATGTTATATGTTGATATTATCTGAGTTTCATTTCAGGGTAATAAAGGAGACTTTGCAAAATGATTGCTTAAAAAGGAGTCTTTGGTCTCATCGATGAAGAATCACTGCTCTACAAAATCAAGCCTCTTTGAGGGGTGGGAGGGCAGTGAGTTCTCAGGAGGGAAACCTAGTGGATGGATCTTCAAGGGAAAGTTGTTCAAAGGAAACTTGAGTCTGGAATGCCTTTGCTAGACCTCAGCTTGCCTCCTGCCCACACATCACAGCCCTCCCTTTCTCTTTGAGATGTTAATTTGTTGCTAGGAAAATTATCTTGTCACTGACAAACGAAGTCTGGAAGAATCAGCTCTTCTTATAAAGTGGTTCCTATGGTATCTGCAGGGCTTTGTCGGTTTGCAAGTTATGAATATTTATGTCTCAGGAAAAAAAAATTCCTCATTTAAATTACATTTTCAGTAATTTCCCACTTAATTTCCCACAGAAAATAATGACATTTCCAGCCTTTGCCTAGGTGAATGTCTTCAGAGACGGCAATTTTCGCACATGGACTCAAGGGGCATTGGAATTGACCTGATTCCAAACACAGAGGCAGGCTTACTGCCCTGTGATTACTTCCATATAAAGTAACGCGTGTGCCCGATACATTATCGAATGAAGATAAAATGCCAGACGTGATTATGGTAAATTAGACCTTTTGAATTATTTATGAGAGCCAATGTAAACTGTGTTTCACTTTTCCCCACTCATGTTTACATAAAAGCCATTGTAGGACTTGTTACTAAACAATTTTAAAATTTATTATACAAAGGGCCAAGTTTGAAAGGCAATTCTAGCCCAGGTTTCCTCATCTTTATCCATGAGCTCTTTAGGCAGAAAAGCGGATCTGTTCAAAATGTTATTGCACATGTGTGGCATGGGCCTGAGCAAAGTCCAGGAGAAGCTGAACTTAGGGATGGCAGGAAATGTCTTCTCTTTGACCCCACGTCTGCTAGTCCTGGCCATGGTTATTTGAGCATCTACGGGAAGGAGCTGCCATCTGCAGTATGTCCTCATCCCTTCTCAGTTTTCAGGACAGTATGTGATGCCTAACTCCAGTGTGGATCCACCTTCAGCATTTTCTCTTGATCAAAACTTATCAGAGGTGTTTTTGTTTGTTGGTTGGTTGGTTTTTTGTTTTTTGTTACCATTTTTTTCCTCCCTCTGGTCTTACACTGATCTCTTGAGGGAAGCAAGGAGGTGAGCCTACAGGTAAAATTCCTTTCTTGAGATGTGTGTTTTGTTTTTTCGTGGCAGATCATAATGATAACATCTTACACTTGTTTGCGATCTTGCAGTTTCAGAACCGCTTCTGTGTGTGAGCATCTTTGATCCTAAGGCTGCAGGGAGGAGTTGACCTGTGGGTGGGTAAAGGCCCTGGAGGGAACGGGGCTGAACAGGAGTGGGTCACTGAGCCATCCTTTCCATATTCATTCTTCCATTTCTAGCCATATTCTTTGGTAAGCCCTGTCTGCAATTCCTCCTTCCCCATTTCCTTATTATCTCCAACCTGAAGTTAAAGATTTCTAGCCTTTGGGTGTTAGAGATGCACTTGGGAACCACGTTTTCTCTGAGGAGAGAAATCTTGGGCTTGGGCTTTGATTAGTGAAGTGATGCTGTGTGTATCTTTGGACATACTCACGATGAAAGTCAGAACAGCACGTGTGAAGTTCCAAGGAAAGAGAGATGTCAGAAGCTAAACTGATGCCTCTTTCTTATCAGACTTTTCATTTTTAACCTAAAAGAGCTAAAAGGCTGGTTCTGTTCTTTACCTGTGCAGAACAAAGAAGAGGGCGAACTACTGTCTTTGTATTTCTTTGTATCTTTGTCTTTGTAATGTCTAAAAGAGCCTCCATCATAATAGGCTCCTTGTGGCTCTGCCGGTCTGACACAAGAGGTCTGATGCAGTGAACCCACCATTGCCGGAAAGGCCTGACTTCTATGTGCCGGCTCAGCCTCTCCAAGAGCATTTTAATGTGTCTTGAACTCTTCACGTGAACCACCTAGGGCTAGCAGCCTGGTGTTGAGGCCAGAGCCTTTGGCTTCCCATGGCCCAGGGTATTTCTGTAAACCAGCTGGAAATTGCTGGCCAGGCTCCCTCCATAGAGTACTGATGGGCCAGATGCTCTGTGGGGCTCTATTTGCTAATTTATATGATTTGCCCACTTTTTATGCTGTAGTTCTAGTACATTTGGACAATGAAATCAAACCGGCCCATTTCTAGCACAGTGAATCATTTTGTTCTCCTGCTTTGGCACTGAGCCTCATGTGGAATTGTGTAAAAGGAAGACTCTCAGCTTGGGAGCCCAGTGGAATTCAGGGTTTCAGGCTCCGGCTTGTGACGGGCTCTGTGGGATTCCCCGGTAGCATCATCTGCAGCCCCAGGCTTGGTGAGGCCTCCCTGCATCTGGACCCTGAGTGCATAGGTGTGGTTAGCACAGGTCGTTCACCAAAGCTTTTTTTCTTCAGCTGATTTTCCTGTGCTGAGTGATGGCTACTGCCATGAGCTTCTTTGTGCCTGGATCCTTACATTTGCTGTGGGATAGAAAGCTATTGGCTTCATGAAATTTATTCCATTTCGTTTATTCCTGGTATCCTACTTTTCCCCCTCTCTTCTTCCCTATTAAACCCTTATTTCTTATCTTCTCCTTATTTTCCTTCCTCACCCTGTCCTTGACCCCCTCCTTCTTAGGCTAAGCATTATATTCCCTATTTTGATACACTCTTTTATAAAAAAAAAAACTTTAAAAAATGGACATCTTTAAACATATTCAAAACACAGAGTATTAAGATCATCCAGATTCTACAGTTAACAACTCTTGGCCAAATCTGGTTTTGTCTGTACCTCCACTATTCTGCTCCACTGCCCCCTGGATTATTTTGAAGCAGTTCTTCAAAATAATCATATCACCTTATCATATCACCTTATCTCTCAGTATTTCACTGTGTGTCTCTAAGAGAAGGACTCTTTCTTGTTCTCGCTTTTCTTTAGATGAAAGAATCTTAAAGGAGAACATCACAGAAACTTGGTTACTCAGAGGCTGTTAACGGTCATTGATAGCAGCATTTCTCAAAGCGCAGTATACACGGTGATAGAGGTCGCATGTAATAGTTAAGAAAATTATTACATATTTGTTTTCCTGAATATACTCTGTTTTATGTCAGTTGATACTGTTACTCCATTTATTATACTAACATTAATAAAGTGAATCAATTTTAAAGTAAAAGTATAGGAAAGTGGTCAGAAAACTAAAGACTTGAGGGCCAAATCTGGCCCACTGCCTGTGTTTTGTAAATAAAGTCTTATTGGACCGTGGCCTTTCTCATTTGTTTACATATTATTTATGGCTGCTTTGACAATGGCTGAATTGAGTAGTTGGGACAGATACTGTCTGGCCTACAAAGTTGAAAACATTTACTATCTGGCCCTTCATGGGAACATGTTTGTCGACCCATGGAATAGGAAGTATGTGGATGGAGCATATATCATGACCTTGGCGCATGAATGGCTAAAGTTTGGGAAATGCCAGTCAGATCCAGCCTTGTGCTCTGTAGCTGTTGGAGCTGAGACCCAGGGAGAGGAGGTTTGCCCTGGGCCACACAGGTGGGAGGTGGGAAATCCGTCCTACAGCCAATTCTACTAGCTCCCATCCCTGGGCTTTTCCTACCATAACACACTGCCGCAGGCCTTGTGCTAATGTCTGTAAGCATTTCACATTGGTTCCAGGCCTCACATTGGGCAGTTGTTCATTCCAGAGCAGAAATAATTTCTAGTTTTTAGTAATTTAGTACAAAATGCTTTGTATTAAGTTTCTGTTTCTGCGGCCCCTCGAACTATTAACTGACTAGGAGACAAATAATTTCAAAGACACAAGAAGGGTATTTTTTTTTTTTGTGGTACGCAGGCCTCTCACTGTTGTGGCCTCTCCCCTTGCGGAGCACAGGCTCTGGACGCACAGGCTCTGGACGCACAGGCTCCGCGGCCGTGGCTCACGGGCCCAGCAGCTCCGCAGCATGTGGGATCCTCCCGGACTGGGGCACGAACCTGCGTCCCCTGCATCAGCAGGCGGACTCTCAACCACTGCACCACCAGGGAAGCCCCAAGAAGGGTATTTTTGAAGTTGAATAATTTTCCACCAAATAAAATAGACTGAAGGTCTCCTAACATGGAATTCTGGGCTGACTTTACCCAGGGATATCAATTTCATCACTAGCTTTAGTGGCAAATATCTAGCTGGGAGGAAAGCATCAAGGTAAAATAAAATGTAAAAGAGTTCTGTAGCAGATACTGGTGATTTTCTCATTTCAGGGTCGATTCCTGCTATAATTATCAGAGTCAGGGCAATTTGCAGGCACAAATGTTATTTTGTTTTGTATCATTCAGTTACTTAGGGTTGAATATCCATGAGACTATATTGACCCATAGGCTTTCCTGATGTTTCCCATTTTCCTGCATTTTAGGCAAGGGTTTAAGAAAATAGGAAGTTTTTTTTAGTTGAGATTTTAAGATTTTGAGGTGAAAATATTGTTCTTTACCTATTTTTTAAAATTTTATTTAATTTGTGTATTTTTGGCTGCATTGGGTCTTCGTTGCTGTGCGCGGGCTTTCTCTAGTTGTGAGCGGGGGCTACTCTGTTGCAGTGCGCAGACTTCTCATTGCGGTGGCTTCTTTTGTTGCGGAGCATGAGCTCTAGGTGTGTGAGCTCGGTAGTTGTGGCACACGGGCTTAGTTGTACTGTGGCATGTGGGATCTTCCTGGACCAGGGCTTGAACCCGTGTTCCCTGCGTTGGCAGACCGATTCTTAACCACTGCGCCCAGGGAAACCCTGTTCTTTACTTACAATTCAAAATTAGTATTATTGTATTCTGTGGTATAGGCAACTTGCTAAAATGATTCTATGGTTTACTTAGAACTTCTCTGTCCAGTTTGACAGCCATTGGGCCACATCTGGTTGTTGAATACTTGAAATATGGTTGGTATCACTGAAGATGCTGTGTTACTGTGAAATAAACACTGGATTTTGAAAATATAGTACAAGAAAAAGAATGTAAAACATCTCATCATTTAAAAGTATTGAAAACATGTTGAAATGATAATATTTTGGATATATTGGGTTAAGCCAACTATATTATTGAAGTTGATTTCACTTGTTTCTTTTTATGTTTTAATGTGGCTACCAGAAAATTTAATATTACACGTGTACTTATATGTTTATTTTGGAGAGTGCTGCATATTAGGATGAGAAAAAGGAAGTTTTGAGCAATTAGAGCAATGATGGGGAAGCTTGATTTCTTTGACATTGGAGACTTGCTATAATGTTTGAAGCTACAGTAACAGAAGGAGCGAGCATTGGCTCAAGAATCATAGATTGATGGAACAAAACATCTAGCTTAGAGACTAACTCTAAGGTTTGTATTGAGTAAATGTAAAGGTGGCCTCAGATCTCTAGGGACATGTAAGATTATTTCATAAACAGTCTAGAACTCATTCACTATTTGGTAAAAGATTTGAGTTTGAGCCTTATGTTATATTATACCCCCAAAATAAATTCCAGTTAGATTAAGAAAATAAATTGTAGGAAATGAAACTATTGAAAAGAATTAGAACATCATCTAGTCAAATGTGAATTTGATCTCAGAATAAAAGCAATAGAAGAAATTGTAAAGGAAGAGATTGACAACAGAGAAATCAGGTTTTATTCCTTAAAGAAATCTGATAAAATTAAAAAGTTGAACAAGCCAGATGTAAAAAAAAGGGAACTCTTCTAAACTTCTGATTCCCTGAAGATGCAGTGTTCAGAAGTTCATATTTAATGGACACTAGCTCTGGGAATTCAACTGGCCTTATCCCTGCCAGTTTTCTGTTCATTAATAGGATTGTCAGGTTTAACAAATACAAATATGGAACATCCAGTTAAATTTGAATTTCAGATAAACAGCAGATAATTTTTAGTATAATCATGTCCTAAACAATATTTGGAACTTACTTTTACTAAAATAAATTTGTTGTTTATCTGAATCCCAACCTCCAGTATGCAGAAGGAGAAGGAGAGGGTAGCAGTTAAGTAGTCACTTGGCTGGGCTTGGTGGAGAAGGAAACTGCCCTGCAAAAAGGATTTCAACCAGTTTCCCCCTTTGAACCCTGCACCTCATCTCTGCCTCCTGGAATTTGGGGTCCCTCTGTGTCCTAAGGCTTCCTCATGCTGCAGGCAGTTAACAGAGTGGAGGAATCCAACCCTAGGTCCCAGTTTTGACACCTTCTTCATACCATCTTCTAAAATAAATGAATCTTGTTTCTATCATTAATAGAAAGGCAGCCTTAATCAGAACACATATTTTAATTATCCAGTTAATGGACAGATTCATTTTTGTTGAGAGAAAAATAATCTGTACACAGTGAGAGTTCTGATTCCTCAGTTCCTGGCAGGCAACCAGGAAGTTGGGGAAAATAGATGTAGGTAAGAAGACGTATGTCCCAGGTCAGTCCCAATTTATGCCTGATGTCTCAGTAGTTATTAATATTTATTAATTGTCATTGTTAATAGCGTCCCTCTTCTCTTCCCAAACTTTACTCTCCAAAGGGTCTTTGTTCTGATAGGAAATTAGATGGTCAAGCTAGGCCTAGGGGAGGGTGGTTGTTACATGCAGAGAGTGAGCACATAGGTAGGAGGTGGAAGAATTGTTCTTTGGAGAAGATAACTGGCTCTGGGGAAAACTGGCAGTGACACACACATAGAGGTTCTAGTCGGCTTTGTGGGCCCAGTCCTATAGGAGCAGACATCCAAGGATAACCAGACTTAAAGCAAGTCACTAACATAAAAGAGAGAAGCCAACTAATCAGAAAAAAGGAACCCCAGGGAAATGCAGAAATGGAAGACAAGAAAACATTTAAGAAACCTACAGTATCTTCAAAGATAAATATATTGAAGATGAAAAAAAACAAGAGTAGGAAGCTATAAAATAATATGAAAAAGAAGGAAAAAGTACCTGGAAATGAAAAGTCATAGCCAAAATAAAAAATTCAATAGATGGTTTGGAAGAAAAAATTAAAGACATTCCCCATAAGTAGACTAAAAGCAAAGATATAGGATTAGGTAAGAGGAGAGAAAGCCAAGAGATTGATCTAGGTGGTCTGACATCTGACTAACCGCAGCCCCACAATGAAATGAATAGAAGAGAGGAAATGGTCAGAGATATAAAAGATAGTTTTCCTGAACTGCAGGCTGGAGTCTTAAGAAGGGAAACTCTCACCTATCCTAGAGGGGGATGGCAATAGATGGGGAGCCCATACCTTGGCATGTAGGAGTGAGGTTTGGAATACCAGGCACAAGACATTGCTAAAGCATTTAGAGAAAGAATGAGGAATCCAATTGGTGTTAAAGTTCTCAACAGTAATGGTGGCAGCTAGGAGACAATCTAGATGGAAATATAACTTCTGGTCTAGCTTTGGTACCCTGACAAACTCTCAGTCAAGAGCAAGGGTAGAGTAATGATGCTCAGAACTAACTGGAGCATGGGCTCCTCCTTTTTCTTCATCACCAAATGCAGGATACCCAGTGTAGGACACAGAAAATCCATTGTGGACTCCAGCAAAGTCCCAGCATGACAGCTGGTTAGGAGGCTCCATTTTGACTGGAGCAGGAGAAAGGAGGGAACCTTTCTCCAGTGAGGTCTCCAGGAAGAACGGAAACGGCACTGGTAGGTCATCTGAGGTGATAGTAGTATAAACAGTCAGCAAATGAAAATATAGGGCAGCTCTTAACACTAGGTAAAACAGTGTTCCACAAGAGAGGAAATGTGATAGTGGCATCCTTGGCTTAGCAGTGAACAGTGTGCTCATGGTCAGTGTTTACATCATTGATTGTTTTAAAAATTATGGTGACTGTATTGGGAAGATGGAGGGAGGGAGGGAAAGCAGGGGATTGCGGTGGGAGCTAAGTCTTTGCCACAGCAGGGCATCAACTGATAATGTCTATAATTGATAATATGCCTATATTGCTACTTCTTGATATTTAGCAACACGGAGGAAAATGCCAGAGTAAAAAGCTAAAATAGTCTAAAGTAGTTGTTTCTGAGGCTGGAATGGGGCTTCGGTGGGGCAGAGAACAGGGCAGGAGACAGAAAGTGAGGTAAGGAGGATTGAGGTGGAGTATATCTTTTTTATCAAACAGGCAACATTGTAATGTTAGGGTTCCCAGCTAAAATACAGCATGTTCAATTGCGTTTAAATTTCAGATAAACAATGAACTTTTTTTTTTTTTTTGCGGTACGCGGGCCTCTCATTGTTGTGGCCTCTCGCGTTGCGGAGCACAGGCTCCGGATGCGCAGGCTCAGCAGCCATGGCTCACGGGCCCAGCCGCTCTGCGGCATGTGGGATCTTCCCAGACCGGGGCACGAACCCGTGTCCCCTGCATCGGCAGGCGGACTCTCAACCACTGTGCCACCAGCGAAGCCCAACAATGAATATTTTTAAAGAATAAGTATGTGCATTTAATATTTGGGATGGGCTTATTCTAAAAATTTATTCATTGTTTATCTGAAATTCAAATGTATCTAGACAACCTGTATTCTTTGTTGCTTAATCAAGCAACCCTAGATTATGTGTATGTATTACCTTGATAAAAATAAATAGAATCTATAATTATATATAGATTACAAAAGGTTCAAAGATGATGTATCTAACTTAGTTGTAGGTACCTCTAAGGTGTCTCATTGGGAAAGGGGAGTGATCTCAATTTATTCTTCGCATTTCCATATTTGAATTGTTTTACTGCAAGCATGTATTAATTTTGGGAGTAAAAATGGAGTCATAGAAACTCAAGACAATGACAATGCTGACTGAGGTGTACATGCCTTGAGGCATGTTCTGAGAGCTACAGGGCATGAGAAGGGGTGGCTCTGTGTATGCTGGGAGGTGAGGTCAAGGAGATTTAAGCATGGGGAAAGTTTTAGCTCAGCTAAAGGTAAGGTCACCATGAGGAAGATGAAAACTGTATCTGTATTGAGGCTGTGTTTGGAGGAGCATTAGTCTTTATAACCTGTGAGGAAGGTCTCATTCCTGCTGGCGTTTCCAGATTGTGATGGCTCTCCTCTCTCTCATTCTTATTCTCCTGAGGTATATTGATTGGCCTTGAAAACAAAATAGTGAAACTCTGCCATTACCCAGAGAGAGTATAAAACTAATGCTGAGCTTTGCAGCAACCACGTTGGATGGCGCTACACTGGTTAGGTATGGGGGTTTGGTTGATTCTGAAAAGCGAAGATCCACGTAGTAGCTGAATTAGTCAGGGCAGCTGAAACAAGTAACCCTGAAATTTCAGGACCTTAACGTAAAACAAATTTATTTCTTATTCTTTACAGTCTGGTGCAATTCTCTTCTATGGAGTGATTGGGGGACCTGGGCTTCTCTCATCTGGAGGCTCCCCTGCTCCCTCAGTACTCAAAGAGCCCTTGGCAGGACTCACTCTGACAGCCAACTATGAGCAAACAGTGACTGGATGTAGGATAGGAGAGCATGTTTTAGGGGCCAAGCCAGATGTGATGTAAATCACTTCTGCTTCCATTCACTGGCCAGAATCCTGTCATGTGACCCCAACGTCAGTGCAAGAGAGGCTGGGAAATGTAGTCTTCTTGAGTTCCCAGGAAGAAGAATGGGCTTAGATGAGCCTGAAGGCAATGTCTGCCACAAAAGCTATTGTGTGCTGAACTCACTGTAAGGGTGTCAACATATTAAGCCATTCACATACATACACTGTCTCACAAATCCTGGGAAATGTGTTCTAAGGTCCTCATCTTCTTCACCAGGAAAGTGAAGTTCAGAGACATTGCCATTTGCCAAGGTCACTCAGCTGGCAAGTGGGAGAGTTGGGTTTGCCCATAATCTGGCACCACTGTATCCTGAATGGTCCTCTGTTCGCATTTTAATCATTTAAAAAGAAGGAGCATCATGAACAAATTTAAGATCATGTTTAAAATCTCTCTTGGATCCATTCTTAAGTTCTTTTCCATATTGTGTTTGCGACTTAGAGCTATGCATTTCTCTCCCTTGCACAAACCCACTGCTAATCTTCCTGGATGAATGGAAATTGGTGTAAGATTCCATGCTCTGTGCACAGTGTGCCATATGGGGAGTGGGCCATGGACCATGGTCACTGGACAGTGAGGAGAGTGCTGATGGCGTGAGGGAAAGTGACAAATCTCTTCTGTCTGTAACTTCATCATGGGAGCCTTGAGATGGAGCTGCTTGACAGAAAGCATTTCCACAAGATTACTTTCGATTAGCTTCCCTGGGTACATCTGTTCTCACGACATTATCCATTATCCAGGAAAGCGATCTACAGCCCAGCTGGCCGAATGACTGCCTAGGTGTGAATGCTGCTTCTCATGTCCCCTGTCAGTCCAGTCCAGTGATTCACAGCCCCTTTTGAAGTTGGGGTAACTTAGTATTACTGACTTGATTTGGTGATGCATTTCCTCTACTTTTTTCTAAAAAGTCTGAGAATTTAATGTGTTCTGGATCTTTTTAGTTGGTTGATCTTGTTTGCCACCTGCCCTTCAACATGTTGGTCTGCTCCAGGGGCCACCCAGGGAGAGCCTGGTCCCCAGCAAGCCCACTTACTGGCGTGAGAAGGCTCCCATTGTGTGTGGGGTGTTGGGCTTTGAGTGGCCTCTGCCTGGGTCCTGGGTAGCTTGCAGTCCTGCCCAGGGACCCGGGTGCCACCTCCACCTCCCCTCGCCCCCACTCTCTCCAGGTTGGGAGTGTCTGGTCCTAGTCCCAGTGTGGCCTTGTGGGTGCCAGGCCCCTGTCACTCACCAGTGTCTCTGCTCTTGGCAGTTGGGGTCCCTCCAGTGAGCTCACTGCTTCTTTCATTTTGGACAGGGGTATCCAGTTCTGTCCTTTACAGGTTTCCTTTCCTTGATTTAGAGCATCACTGTGTGGGTGGCAATGAAAAAAAAAAGTCTTTTTTTCTAATTATCCCAAGATTTGAACCAAGAGGTCACACAAATTTTAGAGGATTTCAAGATATGCACTGAAATAATTGGAGACCCCTGAGGATGTAATAAAATAAGATTAGGACATAATTTTGGCCCTTGGAAAAGCCCTTTCGTAAGGTCAGTTGTCCATTATGCCTTGCCCTCCCGTCCCTTTGTTTGCACCTGGTGATCTTGCTGCAGACTAAAGCTCTGACTGGGGTTGTGACTCAAAGGATATGAGAGAACTTTCTACAGAACTTTTAGCTAATGAAAATAGAGGCCAGAAATAATTATTTCTGTATCCATTCTGTACTGAGTGAGGCTGAAAGGAGTTCACCCATTAAATTACATTTTCAGTGTTCTGTTCCAGTGTATGCTCCTTTACAACTTTATTTAAAGAAAGCATAATGTGAAAGGCTTTTAACTCTGATGGAAGAAAGACAGGAGCCTTACTTAGTCAGTAATGGTAGAATCTCTCATCATCTGCTCCAAGAACAAAGGTTTTTTAAAATTGGGACTCAAGCAGTCTCTTGGATTATATTAATGGGACATAACCTTAATAGACTTCTCCAGAGGTTAATCTAATGTGTATGTTAGTTCTCTCTAAGTATCGTTGATCTTAAACTTTTTATTATTTTGCTGTGTTTTCTGTGCTCTTGCCTGTATCACTTCACTGAATATCTAAGCAGTTTGTTTAAAAAAAATCAAAATCCCTTTATAGATGAATGTTACATGTATATCTCTTTTACTCTATGGGGATTTTTTTTTTTCTTTCTTTTTTCCTTGTACGCGGGCCTCTCACTGTTGTGGCCTCTCCCGTTGCGGAGCACAGGCTCCGGATGCGCAGGCTCAGCGGCCGTGGCCCACGGGCCCAGCCACACCGCAGCATGTGGGATCTTCCCGGACTGGGGCACGAACCTGTGTCCCCTGCATCGGCAGGCGGACTCTCAGCCACTGCGCCACCAGGGAAGCCCTATGGGGACTTTTAATTACTGAATTTGAGATGTACTTAGGAAGTGTTTATTGAGCATCTACTATGCACCATGCACTTTTAGGCCCTTAGATCCATCAGTCAACAGAAGAGGATCCACGTCCTGGTGGGGCTTATATTCTAGTGAGGGGAAGACAGACAATTAAGATAAACATAATAAATAAGAAGAACACAAAGTTTGTTAGCAGATGATATGGAGAAAAAAAGCAGAGAGGTGAGGAAAATTAGGAGTACCTGGGGATGTAGGGGTGGTGGAGATAGAAATGTATGATCCAGAGGTGGCACCTGTGGCCCAGCTTGTCAGTCCTTGATTTTCTATAATGTAAAATTAGGATGTTGAGAACTGACTTCTAAGGTTTTTGAACAAGAGGTAGACTTTTTTTTTCAATTGTCCTGTAAACTTAACTAAACAGCTGCTGTTTTAGGTAATAAGACTGTCTAGTGTATTTTCTTTGTAGGAAAATGAACAAATATACCTTAAAAATCTATACACTATGCAAAAATATATATCTATGGTATAAGAAAGCTCCTATTGGCTTTACAAAAAAGATCTGTGTTTTTTATATGACATTATATGTCAACTTGGTAAGGGCATTTGACTTCCATAGACTCAGTTTCCTCCTTTGTCAGACATGGATTGGATGTTGGAGGAGTAAATGGACATGAAAAGACTGTGAAATGTGGTTCATCCTGTCCTGGAGTGAGTCTATGTGGGATTCACAGTAATTCATATCAGCCTCTGGGGGAGGACTTAGTGAATCCTTCAGGTTCCTGTCTCCAGGGCCTTTTCCTGTCCATTGTTCCCATCATGTGCCCTCCTCCCAGGCCTGCCTGCCCCCTGAAGCATCTCCTATCCAGATTTGCCCTCTTGTCTCCACCCTGTGCTGAGGCTATGAGTCAGGCAGAGGAGGGAGATAGTCAATTCCACTAGTTCTTGATAGTGTGTAAATGACTGATAGGCTGCATCCTGAGAAAGGGGGATGTGTACTAATGATTTAATGGAAGGATATGTTAATAGAATTAGGTAGATAACAATGGAGGGATCATTGAATATTATTTAATGTTTAAAATAGGCAACATATTTGTCTTAAGCATCATAAAAGGATTAAAAAAAAAACAGAAAAAAATTTCTCTCTCACCTCTATTTTCCATTTGCCCAATTCCCACTCCCTACCCAAACAGGTAATAACTGGTATTAGCTTATCTATCCTTCTAGATCTATGTTTATGCATATAAAAGTCACTCTAAATATATATTCTTGTTTCCCTCTTTTTTATATAAGTGATAGAATGTTATATATATATTTTTTATTGGCGTATAGTTGATTTACAATGTTGTGTTAGTTTCTGCTGTACAACAAAGCGAGTCAGTTATACATATACATATATCCACTCTTTTTTAGGTTCTATTCTCATACAGGTCATTACAGAATATTGAATAGAGTTCCCCTTGCTATACAATAGGTTCTTATTAGTTATCTATTTTATATACAATAGTGTGTATATGTTAATCACAGTCTCCCAGTTTATTCCTCCCCCTACCCTTTCCCCCTTGGTAACCATAAGTTTGTTTTCTACATCTGTGATTCAGCTTCTGTTTTGTAAATAGGTTCATTTGTACCAGCATGTTATATATATTGCTACAAGCCCTGCTTTTTTCCATTTAAGAATACATTTTAGAAGTCTTCCCATATTAGAGCACAAACACTTCCTTGATTCCCTTTACAGCTGCACAGTAGGGAATTTTATGAATGGATCATTACAGTTTTAACCAGGTCCCTTTCAGAGACCATTGTTTTTGCTGTTCTTCCCGCATGCCATCATAAAAACCTTGCACAGACATCATTTCACATGTAGGCACCTTTCTTTGAGGATAAATCTCTAGAAGTGGAAATGTAGGGATAAAGGCTGTATGTGTTGGTAGTGTTGGTAGGTGTTGCTAAATTAACCCTTAGAGTGGTTGTACCAGTTTACACCCTCACCAGCTATGAATGTTAATCTTATGTTTCCCCACAGTCTTGCCAGGATGGTGTGCTAGTGAACTTTTAGGCTTTTGCGCATCTGATAGATAAAAAGGGATGCAGTTTTGAGAAGGAGGGATTTCCTGAGTCCCCTTGTACCCCCTGGACTGCCAGCTCCTCTCTGTTCTGCATCCTCCCAGGAGAGCAGGTTACTAGCACCTGGGAACCTCACCCTTGGACAGCACCATAATCTGCTCTTTACTTCATGTATTCCCTATCTTTGCATGTAAAACTCAGACCCATTTATATATTTTTTCAAACCAAATACTTCCCTCCCCCGTCTAGGTGTTCTTAAGTGCTGTCTTAGTTGACAAAAACTCAGTTCTTTAGTTTTAATTATCCGTCATTAGCTTCCTTACCACAGTAGATAGTCATCTATGAATTAATGCCTAATTAATGAAAGAGAATGTGTTATTTAAAGATAGTTACAAATTGTTTTCTAAAAACTATATTTAGAAGATGTGAATGATTTCATCTTTTATAGTTTTTTACATTTTAGGTTTTTAGGTATTAGATTTGTTTAAAAAAAAAAGTGGAAGCTGAGGTATGCAATGAAGTAAAGGCACATTCGAAACCAAATGAATTTTTATCTAGGAAGGCTGCAGGGGATGCTATAGAAATCGTGACTCCATCCACCTCTGTCTTGCTAAGGCATCCCCCAGACACCTTTGAGGCCTTACTTTTCAAGGCTCAGGGAATGAAAAAAAAGCCTCACCAGTAGTCATGAGATGTTCTGTACTCAGACAGGTGTGGAGGGAAAGGAGCTCGTAGCCTCTGGCTCGAGGCTTCAGTTTCTTCACCTGTGAAATGGGCATGACGATACTACCCTCCTCACAGGATATTCCACTCGGATTAATGAGATGGTGCGTGATGTAGTGCATACAGCGCCTGGGCTCTGGAGGCCCCCCGCGACTCCTTATTACCCCTCCTTACATGTTGGCTCTTGTATTGTCATGGTTCCTCACAAACAGCCTTTAACCTGCGCACATAATTGGGGCTCCCACTTTGATGATCCAAGGTCAGAATATCCACTGTCAGCTGTTCCTTGTAGAGGCCTGCAGATCACCTGCTTCGGTGGCCGGGACAAGGGCCCAGAGATAACAAATGCTTCCATAAACTGCTCCTGGTCACTGAAACTGGATTACATTTCCTTCCTTTAACAAAATGTTCAGGTTATTTGCTTCCTGAAAACCTTATTTTTCACCCTTTTGAAAGGTTGTTCATGGAATAGTTTAAATAGAAATAATAAAACCTCTCTGGTTCTGTCTGGCTGTATTAATTAGTATATTGCTATTATGTTAATGCAGCAATTCACCACTGTGGGTTTGAGCCATTAAAGGCCCCCCTCCTGCCCCAAGCCATGTCGATAATACAGGAACAGTTGCCGCCTCAGTCTTTTTCCTGGGTCGTAGTTCATTCTTCTTTACTGGATGCCTCCATCAGAGTCTTCCTGAGGAAGATCACAGCACTCTATCTCTCTTCTGTGGTCCTCACCCAAAGGATGGTTCATTTCCTTGTACTACTCAGAGGATGGAGGCTGAATTAAGGAATTCCTTGTGACTCTACTGCTAACTCTAAGGGGTGGCCTGCTGCCTTCAGGCTGCTGAATGCAGGGATTGGATGCGGAGCCCCCAGACTTGTTTTACACCACAAACAGAGTCAATAGCAGATAGAGTCAAATAGCATGTTTTCCTCTAATAATGGGGACATGTGATAATGGCAGAAGACATTAGGATAGAAGTAAAAATGGTATCAAATTGGGAGATTTATTTATCTTGCTGTCCACTTGGGTTGGGGGGTTTGGATAGGGATAGGAGGCAAAAGAAAGATTAAAGCTTTGATGCCTCTGGCCTTCAATCCCTCTCCAGCACCTGCTATTGATAGAGCTTTTTCAGCCCAAGAGTCAGATAAACACCTGGTCCACCACCGGTGCAACACTGCCACGCTGGAGATGCTCAGAGTCTTGGCATTTCAAATGGAAGTACTGGGATGAATGCATTTGCTGAGATCCCTTGGACCCTGGAGTTCAAGCCTTGTTGGAATGGGGCCTTCATGATGACTCATAAAGACTCGAGATGCCTCTGGCAGGAATGAAACTGGCATTCATTAAGTCTCATGGGGAAATTCTCATATTCCAGAAGACTCTGGCTGAGTTAATCAATTCATTAGACCCATCACTCACCATGCCTCAGTCATCCAGTATTAACATCTTGTCTAGCAAGTATTTCCAGGTGCCACTACATTTTAATATCTTCCAGGCCTTTCTTTTGATGATTAAACACCCAGAGGAGATCTAAAATTCACCTTTACATCACAGCAACTGAGAGAGACAAGTGGGAAGCCCTTCTTCCCCGGTCTCTAAGGGATCATATCTGGAGCTGAGGGGCAGGGCTGGTCAGTGCCCATTGTGCTGCCACTAAAGGTGGTTGGAGATGTGAATGGATTTACGTGCTGTGGCTGTGATCATGGATGAGGCAGTGCTTCCACTTCAGGGCTTACAGTGAACTACGCAAGATGCCTGCATTAGAGTTGAAAGGTATGGTTGGCATTCTTGTTCTAAATAGCTCACGGTTCTGTGGCCATGAATCATCCTAGGGTGTGGAGAGGCTGACCCAGCATAGTCAGGAAGAAGCAGCTCTGATGGATTCATGTCCCATGCCAGTGTCCAGAGGTGACAAGACCAGACCAAAATGGCAGCACTTGTGTTTTTGTGTTTCATAATACCTAAATATCAGAATCAATGACTGTGTGAGAAGTGGTCACCATGGTTCTCATCATGCAATACTCAGGTGCTGACATCAACGAGGGCTGGGGTGCAGGACCCAGATCCTCTGTCCTTTGGCTGGAGTTGTTCCAGCAAGTCTGATGGGAGCATATCGTCCTGCATTAAACACAGTGCCCTGGAGGAGGGACCCTCAGATGTGATCTCTTGCCAAGGATCCGTCAGCTGAGACATAGCTGTGACCTCATCCTATCCCCTCAGGTCCCCTCCCAAGCATGCTGTATCCTCCCCCTTAGCTGAGGTCAGCTCCTCAGAGCAGCCATGGAGCTCAGAGGCCTTGGGTTGATGGGGCAGCAAAAGGTTCTGCCCCACCTTATCTCCCTTCAAATTTTCTTCCATTCATGTGAACTTGACCTTTCGATTTTAGAAACTAAGATTTATCTTTGTTTGTTGGGTATGCCGTGCCTTGCCTGGGGGACTTCCTCTTTTCCAAGTGAATAAAGCTGGTCAGGGTGAGAGGTGGGCCAACACATTTTTTTACTTTTCATCTGTCATTTGACTTTTCCCATATAATTTCCAATCTTGGTTCCACAGCCCAGTGCCTTTGGATGTTAAATTTATTTCTGCTGATCTCAGTCAACCAAAGAGAAAGAAGAATAATGCCGGGAGGTGTGCATACATGTAAACATATTCCATTCAAGGGTTGTGCTTTTTTATTCTGAGCTTGTGCTTCTTTTTTGATTTATTTATTTTATAAAATATTTATTTATTTATTTGGCTGTGCTGGGTCTTAGTTGCGGCACACGGGATCTTTGTTGCTGTGTGTGGGATCTTTAGTTGTGGCATGTGAACTCTTAGTTGAGGAATGAGGGATCTAGTTCCCTGACCAGGGATTGAACCCATCCCCCTTCATTGGGAGGGTGGAGTCTTAGCCACTGGACCACCAGGGAAATCCCTTCTTTTTTGATTTAAAATATCCTTTATGAAATGACCACAGTAATAGATGGTGGTGTGTGTGTGTGTGTGCGTGCGTGTGTGTGCACATGTGGTTATTCCCTCTTTAATTTCCTTACTTTGTTAAATGAAAACCTGACAGTCTTGTGCCGTCCCTCAAATTAGGTGGTCCTCTCCTTTTTTGGGTTATGGAGCCCTTTGGGAGATGTACCTGTGTTCCTAGGCTCCTAGTTTGAGTTTCAAGGAGGTGGGGGTGTGGCACAGTTTCAGAAGCCAACAGCTACCCTTTGCAGAAGATATTTTACAACTGATGAAGCAGAGGCTTTGAAAGGTGGAATCTTTGTATTCCAAACTAATAGGCTTTTTATATCATCTTGCAATAATACATTTCTTCACAATTCAGTAATTTGGAAAAATTTATGTTATGAAGATGTTTAAATATTTCAAATATGTATACTTTATATAATAAAAAACAAAAGCTAATATGTGTATAATTGTTGAAATATCCTTTAAAGTTTGCATGAACAGGTTGTTATCCAGGTTTTCCCCCAAGTGTGTGGGGGTAGGCTTGCAGCACCAAAGTGCTGGGCCTACAATTAAACTTCTGGATTAGTATCAACATTTTAAACTAATTAGGTGAGGAAAAAGCATTTCAAAGAAAATATAATGGCTTCTTGCACTCCAGCTGGAAATGCAGAACAATGTAATTGTCTGGTTAGAAAATTTTTTTAACATCAGTGATTTAACAGACCACATTTGAAGCCAACCCAGGAAAAATGCATTAACTATTTTGTGTTTGTCAAAAATAAGTCCAGGTGGAAGACACTAGTGCCCAGCAAGACTTAAAATCATCCTTGGTGCGAAATGGGGCTAGTGTTCATTTAGCTTTGGTTTTTCCGAGCACCTGCCCAGTGGGCTTTGAGGATGCTGTGGGAATAAATCCAACAAAGCTCCCTGCTTTCCTGGAGCTTCTGTTTGGTGGAGGGAGGTGAAGGAGAATGAACCAGAATGAGATTAGTAATTCCAGGAAGTGACAAGTCCAGGAAAAAGGGAAGGTGAGCCAGTGATGGTGTTGGGTTAGGTGATGGAAAAGGCCTTTCCAAGGAGGTCCCATCTGGGCTGGGAGTGGGAGGGGCCTGCCCTGCTGGTGGAGTCAGAGGGGGCTGACTGGCTGAAGGGAGTAGGGCACAGGGGGAGGTTGGCCCTGGAGTTTGAGAGGGAGGTGGGGTTTTATCTCTGGTGCTATGGGGAAGCAACCAGAGGGTTATTCAACGGGGCAGTGACTAAGAGGGCTGGTGGGGTCTCAGAGCGTAAAGAGCGTGGCTTCTGAGTGTCTCCCACCACCTCGTCCCCGCAGCCTTGGTCAGTGGCAGGGTCCCTTCTCCTTACTCTGTCTCGGCCGCCCCAGACAGTGCCCTGGGCTAGGGAGGTTGGTGATGGACACGGAAGTAGATTGAATATTGGCCACCCCAAGAGACCAAGGGCTAATCCCTGGAATTTGTAAACATCACCTTGTTGAGAAAAAGGGTCTTTGCAAGAGTAGGGAAGGATTTTAAGATGAAGAGATTACCCTGGATTATTCGGGTGGGCCCTAAGTGCCATCACAAATGTCCTTATCAAAGAGGGGCCAAGGGAGGTACAGACTCCCGGAGGAGAAGAGGAGGTGAAGACAGAGCCAAGGAACACAAAGGAATGCCAATGGCCACCAGAAACTGGAAGAGGCAAGGAATGGATTCTTCCTGAGAGCCATCTTAATTTCAGACTTCTGGCCTCTTGAACTATGACAGAATGAATTTCTGTTGTTTAAAGCCACCAGTTTGTGGTAATTTGCTATGGCAGCCACAGGAAACTAGTACAGGCCCTAAGGAGAAAGGGAGGGATGGAGGGGTGTCAGTGCCTCTCTTCTTTGGGCCTCCCAAACCCCCAGCATGGTGGGTGGTGATCGAAGGGGAAGAAGGGTGAGGGTGATGAGAGCCCACTCTCCCTCCCACTCTGTGAGACTGTCTGCTCACATCCCCTGTCTTTACACTACGACCAAGCTCAGTTTAGAGCAGGGGTTGTCTACTCTCATACGTCCAGCGGCCAGACTGTCTATACTTTGTGGATGAGGGTGGTGGCAGGGGAGCTTGGCAGCCTGGACTGGCACATGCCCGGGGCAGCAGCACAGCTCCTCAGGTGATGTTGCCCCATGGGATGTGTGCCAGTGGGGTCAGATGGCCTAGTTTCCCAGACAAACCTGAAAAAAATCTGAATTTAAAAAAAAAAAAAAAACATGGAATTTTCTGATGTTGAAATCTGGCTCAAGTATTTTAGTCTGTAGGTCTGATTTGACTCTAGGGTGAGGTGCAGGGCTCTGTTTTGGTAACCTTTGTCTTACAGTTTTTATTTGTCCCAGAGGTTAGCATTTTAACCTCTGCCCTCATTTTTAAGGGTCTGATTTGGGTTTTAGTCTGTGTATATTGGTTTCTGATTGCTGCTGTGATAAATGACCAAAAACCTAGTTGCTTAAGACAGTACATATTATTTTATGGTTCTAGAGGTCAGAGTTCCAAAATAGACTTTTTAGGGCTAAACTCAAGGTGTTTGCAGAGCTGTGTTCCTGCTGGAGGCTCTAGGGGAGAACCTGTTCCGTGCCCTTTCCAGCTTCTGGAGGCCGTCCTTGGCTCATGGCTCCTGTCCATGGCATGTTCCTACCTCTGCTTCTGTCATTCTATCTCCTTCTCTGACTGTCATCTCTTCTCTCCCTTATAAGGACCCTTGTGACTACCAGGTAATACAGGATAATTTCTCCATCTCAAGGTCTTTAACCACATCTGTAAAGTCTCTTTTTCCATGTAAGGTCAGGCATTCACAAGTCCTGGGGATTAGGACGTGGGCATCCTTGAGGGGCCAGTACAATGCCTTCCGTAGTCAGTCAGTAACAGTGTTTACCTATAGATCTCCATGCCCTGCATATAAGAAACCCCCCTGGCTGCCTTGTCTCTCTCACCCATTCTAGTTTGTGATGGAGCTGACTGATACCAGCTCTCAAGAGCCAATATCTCTTCCTGGTTTCATGAGCAGTGACTTTACATAGGTAGCTTGGAATCGGTCAGGGTAGAGTTTACAAGATTACACCTTGGAAATCAGCAACTGCTAGAATTCAGAGCTTCCTACCCTCCTCCCTCTGTTCTTTTCACCTATTTCATTTGGGCTGAGATTCCTGTTTTCTAGGACACCCTCTCCATTGTTCTGTGGATTGTCATTGTACGTTTTGGGAGATGGATGTGGATGAATAGGAAGAATTATGGAGATCTTGGTACGGAGACCATTATTAACACCTGTTTAAACTTTATAGGTTTGAATAATAAGCATGCGCCCTTTGGGTTTTCCTTCTTTCAAAGGAATCTGGGTTTTTTGTTTTTTTCTTTTCCTCATTTCTAGCTGACATTACAATTCTCCTTTTCTTGAACAAGGGAAATAATAAATAATTGTTGGCTTTAAACAGATGACCTCCTCCCTCCATAAGCACTTCGGGCTTATTTCCTGTGAATTCCACTGTTAGGGGACCATATGTATCCCTCCCAGCGTTTTGACTTTTGATGGATGTGTGCAGTCCCACTGAAAGCTTGGTGATTATGTTCCTTGGTAATCCCCAGACCCTGGTAGAATACGGCACATCTTGAAGCATGCTGACAAGGTGGTGGCAATTAATTAAGGAATTTGCTTAATGAGATATCTTTCCTTACTAACTGAAATATTCTCATAGAGTAAATATTCTAACAAATCCTCAAGCCTGTTTTTGCATTTGGCATTTTATCACATTAACTGTGTCTTTTGAATCTCTGAAACTGTGTTTGCTTATTCTCTTTTCTAATGGAATTTCAAGCAGCTTTTTGATCAAGAACTTCCATACAGTGAGCTATCTAAAGTATTAAAAAATTACAGTGTTCCCCTTTGATGTCCACATTTAGTTAATTGTTTCCTGGTGACTGCTATGAATGTTTCCTCCAACTTTGTTTTCAGTCAGCCTGCTCTGATAGGAATAGTATTTTCTTCACATAGATTGCAAGCGTGTTTTGGGACATAATTGCTCTTATCAGTTAGGTTTTCAGTAAAGCCTCATTAATTAGGCATGTGATTATTGTCTAATATTCCCTTTATAGAGGAAGTTTTAAAATAAGTTTTTAAAAAATGAAGATTGACCAAAATATTGCTAAATTTACAAAAACTCTAATACTCTCGTAGCCTAAAAAGAATGACTAATGATTAGCTTAGAAAATCAAGCCATTCTCAGATGTGACAACTGGTTCCAAAAGGGCTCTTTCACTGGTTTGAGTCAATCCCATACACGCATTATTCAGGCTGGAGTTTTACATGGGGGCAAAGCAAAGCCAAACAATTCAGCTATTGCCCAGGACTCTTGGTTAACTCCCCTAGTCCCTTTCACCAATCTTGAGAGAAGTTGTTTTTCTGAACCAGAAGCTTGGACGAAGTGGAACTGACTTGAATGCTCTTGGTCCCACTTTGTTCCAGGAACTATTTGTGGGAGCTCTTTTATTTCAATTTAAAATTTCTGTGATCAGAGGATGTCATGTGAACCAGACCTAATTTCTACTTTGTAGCTCAGACACCAAGGACAAATAGTAGACTGTCAGAATTTCCATGGTGCAAAGAGACTTGGTTTATTCTCCTAACTTTATAGATTAGAAAACTGAGACCTGTTCAAAAGTCTACATCTTGAGCCTTAATTGATCTTCAGTTTGGTTTCCTTAGCAGGTTGGAGTGGCAGAAACCTGGGTTCATAACCTAGCTCTGGCCCTTAACTGGGTGTGATCCTATGGAGAGATCTGACCTCTTTGAGTTTTGATTACATCACCTGTACAATGGGAATAACATTTGCCTTACAGTGAGAATTAGACTTAATGTATCTAAATCACCTAGCCCTGGATACCACTGAATGTTGTTAAAACGATTGAACTAATATTTGTTGACTTTGACCATACTCCTTGGTGGGAGCATGGGCCCTGTCTTTGAGGAGGTGGCCACAGTCTAGCAGTGATCTCTTTAGCAAGTTCATAGGGACTCTAGTCTTTTATTTCAAGTCCTTTTATTTCGAAGTCAGAACTCTGAGAACAAGGACCTGTGACCTATTTTACCTGCAACTTTATTCTGCCCCCATTATTGCTCTCAGTAGGTCCTTACCAGTCTTTATTAAGATGTTCACTGTATTGACCAGATAATATCCTCACAGTCTGAATTGAGAGATGACAGAATCACTTTCACACATAAGGGACGGAGGTGCCACATTATTGCCTATATTTTCATGAGCGGAGTTTGGGTTTTCGTGTATGGGTTTCAGACATGCCAAGAGTGTGCTGTTTTAGGTACATGTGCTCTGATTCTGTTCTCTCCACTGGGAGCTCATGTTAGGTTTCATGGAAGACCCTTAGATATTTCTGGAGGCCAGGTGCACCTGTAGACTTGTATGTCTGGGACACCTCCAAGGTGTTGCTCCCACTGTGTCAGAGCTTCCTTTTTGTTGTCTTGAAGCATCAGGAATGAATCAGACATTTCTTAAACTAGCAACATTGCTGACATCCAGTCTGAGGAGACTTGATTTTGTCTTGTTTGGGGCTTTTGTTCTGTAACATGATTTTGTTTTATCTGATCTTTGTAAGGCCTGAAGGGCCAGTGATTTCTATTCAGGATTTGAAAATTAGTGATAAGTTAAGGAAGTTTGAAGCCTTCATGGAGTTTGATAGATTCATTTCTGCTTTTTTCCTTCTTTGCTCTGTTTTGCTCACGTGGCATTTACCCAGTTATAAAAATTCCTATTTTCCCCCTGAGAATCAGTTGCCTTGGCAAGCTTTTCATGTAATGTACCAAATTTACTGTTCTGGGATCCATTTTCTTATATCTTATTCAGAGCACTTGTTTCAAGAGAGAGGGAAATTTTAATCTTGGATGGCTACAGATTACAGAGGCCTTGCTTCCCATGTCATTTTGATATAACTTCTTGTCATCTGTTCTTTGCCACTTCACCTTAACAAATGCTTCTAAATAACCTGGGATAGAAGAAACATCAGTCATGACAAAGTATTATGCAAGTTGGAAACTTTGCCAAAGGTAAGTTTAATTTAAGCAAAAGAGTTAAAAAATAAATAAGTAAAATCAGGCCTACTCACAGTGTTGACTATAAGAATTTTTAATTGTTTTGCCTTGTGGTTTAAAGTATTTTCAACTTATTAGTGTTTGTAGTTTATGGTTCTAAAAACAGACATGAATTTAAAAGGTAGTATAGTTTTATTGTAGGGAAAATATGCCAGATTTCATTTTTTTTTCCTCCATTCTTCTCAGTGGAGTATTTTCTGGCCTCTTTGGCACCACAGAAGTTGAAGATCCAAGAGTTTATAAAATTCTCCTTTCTGACTGCTATGGCCTGAATTATGTGTTCCCTGGAAATTCATATGTCAAAGCCTTAAACCCCAATGTGATAGATCTTTGGGAGGTAATTAGGTTTAGATGAGGTCATGAGGGTGGAGTCCTCGTGATGGGATCTGTGCACTTATATAAAGAGACCAGCTCTGTGGTGTCTCTCTCCCCCTCCTTCTCTTTCTCTCTCCCCACCCACCCCCCCACCCACCCACCTCAGCTGTGAAAAAAATGATGCCAACAAACTAGAAAGAGGGCCCTTACCAGACACTGACTGTGTTGGCACTTTGATCTTGGACTCCCCAGTCTCCAGAACTGTCAGAAATAAATATCTGTTGTTTAAGCCACCCAGTTTATGCCGGATTTTATGATAGCAGCCCAAACTGACTGAGGCTTACCATTCTCATATTCAAGGAAATGCTTCTCAAATCTCATAAGAATTACCTAAGCCAACACATGTTTAAATTAGTAAATTGTGAGGGTCATTAATTTCTGAAAAGGCATAATAATTTTTATAGATAATTCCAAAGAATATGTCCTATCATCTATGAATGAGCTCATCTTAGCTTGTAAATAGTCTCTGAGCCACAGTTAGACACAGGAGATTCTAGAGGCTCTGCCGGACTCTGTGGGAGATGCTGCAAACGTTGAGCTTCATTAAACATGTTATACTTACAGCTCAAGAAATTCAATAAATTTGTATGAGAGATTATTCAGGCCACATGTCACTGCTACAGTCTTATAAAATTCCTTCTATCTTGCCAAAGAATCTAGATTTGACATTTTTATTTCAACATTATTTTATATAGATATAGATAATAAATCTCTCTGCAAAAAGAAGAATTATAAATGCTAATTTGTTCAATTGAGCTGTAAACATTTTCTCTGCTGCTTAATAGGACAAAATACATAAAGATTAATTAAATGATCTAAAATTTCCAAGCTTCTTTTTAATTGTGTAAATTGAATCTGTTGCCAAAAGACATCCAGCTCTTGTAAACATGATAGATGGTGATGGGGACACATGGTGACTTGGATAGACTCCATCTCTGGGTTCTGCCTGAGTGTGTTGGCCACAGGCTGTGGCTTACAAAAAATATCCATTCTTCCAACATATAAGCCAGGGCTTAGTGGTCAGTAGTTTTGCGTGGTGTCTTTAGGGTGCCACCACTTTGAGATGACAGAGGGGAATGTTTAGTGGTTGGCGTTTGGGCTCTTTAGAAAATGGGTGGCTCAACTGTCATAGCTTCCAAATATCTGGGTTTCTGTTTGTTGAAATCCAGTGTTGTAACTTGGTTGGGTAGACACAGTTCTTAAGCAGGAAGTAGAAAGCCTACCTTCTGGTCCTTACTCTTGACAGCTAACCACATGGAACGATAGATCTACCATCTGTAAGATAGGGGCAGTATTACTCGTCTCTACCTTGCAGGATAAATATAGGGAGCCCTTAGAAGTGATGATTGTCAAGGTTTGAAAAATTGAAAGCAGTATATTAGTTAATATGTTAGTTGATTCATCAAATACTCTGTGAGCATCTGCTGGAGAACAGGCCCTGTCCTGTCCTGGGCCAACCTTGTGAGCAGGAGGCTTATATATTCATGTAACTAACATGTAGTCGTGTTGTAAGAATGCTTTTAGATGCTGCCAAATAAAGTACCTGGCATGTGCTGGTGGTTCCATAAAATTGGTTGAGTGAATGAATGAATGGATAGTTTGCACAGGTGTTACAGTTAGTGGTACATGGTTTTGTCAAGGTCAAGATTATAGGTTTCACCGTTGTAGAGGCATATTTGCTGTATTCTATTCCACAGAGACAGGCAGCTGCCTAAAGTGAAGCAGCTGCATGATGAATGGAAGGGCTGGTCCTGAGGCAGGGTGGGAGGGGAGTTCATGAGGACTCAGGTAGCAGTGCCAAGGCTGTGCACTGGATGTGAACCCTTGCCCTTGGCGCACCTGTGGTTGCTTGTACCCACGTGGCATGACTTGGCGCAGACCCCAGCTTTTGGGTCCACTGCTTCGTTATCCAAGCATAGGCATGTTTCACTGGAATGACCTCCTCTGTACTGTGGTGGGGGTGGCCTCCAGTGTGCAGACACATGTATGTGTGTGTATATACCAGATATGCCAAGTGTGCTGTGTGTGTCTGTCTGACATGAAGAACTTAGCTATAGAGTCAAACAGCTTGACGGTTCCAATCCTGGGTCAGCCATTGGGTTTTCAGCTACAGGGAGGATGTGATAGCACCTGGTTCAAAGGGTTACTCTGAGCAGTAAATGAGTTAGTGCGCACAAGCTTTTAGCGAATTGGGTGGTTCAATGCGCAAGAGAGTGAGTGTTGTTTGTTGCTGCTCTCATATCAATATCACTGACTGTGGGATTACTGGGAGCTGGGTCCTGGACTAAGACTCTTATGCACATAATCTTTCTTAATTTTCATAACAATACTGTGAGGTGGGTTTTTAAGACCAAAAGGAAACATGTCACAAGTGGTGATTGGCATGAGGATTTGTGTTTTTTGCTTTTGACCAAAAGAACTTCCTTTTAAGAAATCTCATCTTAGACAATCTCTGACCCCCACCCCCATAATGTATATATTCTGCCTCCCCACCATGGCTTTCAAGGTCTGTTCCTTTTACCTCTGTTGTTTGGATTTTTCCCTGCGTGGCTCTTCCTAAGTCTTTTCCTAATACTGAATAGCTTATTCCTCAAAATGCAGATGTAGAACAAACACATGGGCACTTTGATTTATGATAGCATAAGAGGCAGACTTCAAATTATGTAATTAGGGTACAAAGCCATGTTGCAATCCATGCCCCTGTTGTTTGCAGTATCTCATGACAATCAGTTGCCTTGGAGTTTGATGGATCCTGTCTGGGTGCTGGCTCTCTGTAAAATGCTGTACTGATGAGAAAAAACTAACCCATCCCTGCTCTCAAGGAGTTATCAGTCTACTGGGGGAGACAGACAGACAGACAAATAGTTATATTCAATGTAGTGAATGATCTGATAGTGCTAGAAAGACGTATATAGTGGCTAAGGAGTGGGAGAGTGGTAGTGGCCTGCTCAGGAAGATCCCTCTGATTAGGAGGCATTTACATAGAGACTAGGTGTCCACTTCCTTATTCACTCCACTTTTCTTCTCAGCACTTGCCACCATCTGACATTTTTCTGTCCCCCTTGCACTCCCCTGGAATATCTACTCTGTAGAACAGGTCCTTAGTCTTGCAGCATTCATTCTTGTATCCCAGGTCCTAGGGCCTGGACTAGCCTGGCACAGCGTGGAATGGATGAATGATAGATGGAGCCTCAGAGCAATCATCCATAGCTGTGGATAGTACATGAGAGGTTACTGATTAGACAAGGGTGAGCCTCACACAGGGGCGGGGACAGCCATTGTCAGGCCATAGGAGCAGGTAATGCAAAGGCACAATGTCTCAGGATACCATAGATGGATGTATCCTGACTGTGTGTTTTTAAAGAGACTACTACCTTGCCTTCTTGGCCTCTGTGGCCTTCTGTACCTTTGGAAACACATCCAGTGACACCACACTGGTAAAGCAGGTCAGTGGCTCTTTGTGCTCCGTTTTCTGAAAGAGTGTAGGAACATTCATTTTGGGGACAAAATTCTTATAACTGGGAAAATGAGCAATCTGGACACAATAAACTACTTGACAACCTAATCCGAGGAGGATTCGTCTGCCAGCAAGAGATCTGGACCCCTTCTCAGCTCAAAGGGAAGTTGGGAATCATTAGGCACGGAGGACTTAAATTCTCTGTTTGATCATCATACAGTTTGTTTTCAGTCGTCTTGTATGGCCACATTAGACAGGAATTGATTCTATTTAAAAAGACTAAGGATGGGTTGACTGTTGGTAAAAACAGAACCAAGCAGGTTTTTTTTTTTTTTAACATCTTTATTGGGGTATAATTGCTTTACAATGGTGTGTTAGTTTCTGCTTTATAACAGAGTGAATCAGCTATACATATACATATGTTCCCATATCTCTTCCCTCTTGCGTCTCCCTCCCTCCCACCCTCCCTATCCCACCCCTCCAGGCGGTCACAAAGCACCGAGCTGATCTCTCTGTGCCATGCGGCTGCTTCCCACTAGCTATCTACCTTATGTTTGTTAGTGTATATATGTCCATGCCTCTCTCTCGCCCTGTCACAGCTCACCCTTCCCCCTCCCCATATCCTCAAGTCCCCAAGCAGGTTTTTATAAAACATACTTTTCCAGATCTTGGTTTCTAATACCATTTTCCAATGAAAGGAACCAAAGCTCCTTGGAGAAATGGCAGATTTTAGGACTGGGGCAGGAAATTTCTAAGATGAGCCTAGAGCGTTTGTAGTGCCAGAAAGTAATAAGGTAGTGCTCCAAAAACCAAACAATAAAAACAGAATGATGAGTATATGCCAGAGAGACACAGGAATCAACTGGCTATTGGCTCCCAATGGCCAACCTGGAATAATTTGAATAACAAAATTAAGTAATATTGGATTGCAACCCAAAGTATAAAGTAAATATCCACGATATATGTAAACGGCAGCGGGTGGTAGGGGGGAGTAGACAAATCTCCCATGCAGAAGAATTCCAAATAATGTATGTAGCTGCTGTGCCCTAAAGGAGGTGGAGCGTAACTCCCACTGCTTAGCTGTGGGCTGTGGGCTGTGTGACTTCCTTCCAAAGAATGCAGTATGGAAAGCAAGGGAAAAAAAAGAGTAACTTTACAGTGGGGAAACTTGACAGTTATCACCTCAGCCAGGTGATCAAGGTCAGCGGCAACAATGATTAAGTCATGTGATGTGATGAGAATGGCACTTCCACCTCAGAACCCATAAATCCCACTCTAATCATGAGAAGATATCTGTTGTCAACACCTATATTTCCTCTTGGGAGAATTAATTGTGTTAAATAATTTGTGTTAAACATTACCATATCCCTTTAAAGCTGCTCATGTCCCTAGGAGGAATAACACATCTGGTGTGAAAGGGCTTACAAGGTTTGCTATGCAGGGGAAACAGCACACCAGAGCCTTGGAACCTTTGTGGCAAAGGTTTGGAGGTGGAGAAAAGCGTTCCTAGAGGAGGGTGATGCCCCACTGCTTACTTCCCAAATCCACCTACATCTACCAAGGGATGGCCCTGTGCTGTTTATCGAGGAAGTTAGTACCTTATATCCTCTGCTAATCTAAGTATCCATGCAGTTTGAATTTATCTAAGTTGTACAAATGAAATGTAGGTCAAAAGCATTTTTACAGATTTTCAGGATACAGACTAATCTTTACCCAAGCAGCTAGGTCTCTGGAACTTGACTTTTATGAAGAGGAATGCTAGCCGACCTACCAAGACTTCATTTAATGGATTCAACTTTTTAATTCCTTTTTTTCCCTGCCTCTCAGGAATTACTACCTCAACATCTTTTACGCCAACTGAAAACCCCAGTGTTTCTGCAGTTGGCATGTGCTGCAGCAGAGCATGAGGGCTTTGGCTCAGTCCCCCCTCTGCTGCATTTCCCAGTTTTTTTTCCTTTCCAGTGCAGGATTTCCCCAAAGCTGTATGAGCTCAGCTAGTTTTAATAGGTGTTAAGTGGGGGAAAAAAATGGCTTCATGCACAGATGGGTTTAGGAAATAAACCCTTGGTATCTGCAGCTTCCACATCTGCATATTCAACCAACCATGGATTGAAAATAATCAAAAATTTTTCAGAAAGTTTCGAAAAGCAAAACTTGAATTTGCTGCACACTGGCAACTATTTACATAGCCTTTATATTGTATAAGGTATTATAAGTAATCTAAAGATGATTTGAAGTATATGGGAGGATAGGCTGTAGGTTATACACAAATACTATGCCATTTTATGTCAGGGACTTGAGCATCTGTGGATTTTGATATCTGTACGTGTCCTGGAACCAATCCTCTGTGGGTACTGAGGGATAGCTGTACAGAGTTAAGCCAAATTAAGCAAGTTTCTTTACTACAGGACTTTTCAGAGGCTTGACTTCCCTGATGTGCACTGTGAGTCTCTTAAGACTGTGTATGGTATGGCTCATCTCCAAACCCCCGTGAAACCTGCCTCCTTGTAGTGTCTCCGGAGTCTGGTGCTCAAGGATCAGTGCTTGGAGGTGCATACTTGAAAAACACTGTTTTACACTAATTTTTTTCAATTGCTTTGCCCTCATCAGACTTGTCTTATGTCCATAAGTCATCTGTACCATAATTCACACACTATTAAATTTTTCCTCCATAGGATTCCCCTCCTCCCAATATATATACGTTTGTAATTTTTAAAATAGCATAGTTGAACCTCTGTAGAACTTCGGGTTTTATTTTAGTCACATCATCTCCTGTATTGGCATTGGTGAATTGTCACTCGCCTATGCATATTAAGAGGCATAAGCAAATTGCTGCTGAATCCAGAGGTAGAGCAAATCATCTCAAATGATTATGCAAAAAATCCAATTTGGGTCTTACTTAAAAAAAAATTATTTATTTATTTGGTTGCACCAGGTCTTAGTTGTGGCAGGCAGGCTCCTTAGTTGCAGCACACCAGCTCCTTAGTTGTGGCATGTGAACTTTTAGTTGCAGCATGCATGTGGGGTCCAGTTCCCCAGTGAGGGGTCGAACCCAGGCCCCCTGCATTGGGATCGAGGAGTCCCATCAACTGCGCCACCAGGGAGATCCCCTAATTTGGGTTTTATCATTGCTTTCTTGTGGCAGTCCCAGTATGTGGACTTACTTTAATAGAAAAAAAAAAAAACAAAAAACCTTCAAAAGATTAATGCACTTGCTAAGATATTTTCTTTCTATCATCATAGAGCTTCTTACTGTTGAGGAGAAAACAGTAAATTTCAAGTCACCTAGTTTATATGGTGTCAGTTTTTATATGTAACAGTACCTGGTAGAGAAGTAGATACAATTAAGCAAAATACCCTGCTTTTCCTAAGAAGGAAAAACACTAGAGATCATTTCCAATTTAAGTCTAAATAATGTAAAAAGAGGTTTTGCAAGAGCTGCTGAGAAGACCCTGAAACACATGGCAGTTATCTCTCTACTGTGGTCTAAACTGCCCATGATAGGGTCATCTGGGACATGGTACAAATCAATTCTCTTCCTGTGGTTCAAGGGTATTAATTTTCTTATGCCTTCAAAATGTTGTTTACCAAAAATATAAGCCACAGCACTAATAAACTCATTTGAGGTCTTTAGACAGTTTTGAATATTTTATTTATTAGCAACATAAACCAACAGATGTGTTTATTGTTGTAAAGTATAAACATATTAGGGATGTGATGCTCATAAATACATTATCAGTCATTCTTTCTAATGTTTGTCAAAATGTTATTATTTGTTATGCAAAAAGGAGTGGGTGTCTGGCCCTGTGGCTAAAGTATAGGACACAAGGCAGTATTGGACAATAATTATTAAGTCAGTTAAGTAAATAAAGTGTAAAATCCCCTTACACTTTGGCTCTGAGGAGGGACTTGTCTTGGAGTGGGATCAAGTCCTTTCAAAGGCTCCTGAAGAACAGGAAAATGTAGGGATTGAATTTTTGAGATGCTTTGCTTTCAACCCTGTAAGCCAGAATGCAGTTACTATATTAGTTAAATGTGGAAATAAATCAGTAGGTATTTATAGGGTAACCACTATGCCAAAGGACGGGTGCAGAGCAATAAACCCAACTCTTCTAGTCTTCAGTGATTTTACAATTCATTTAGAGAGATGAGATGTAAACTCAGTGACAAAGTTCATTGCCAGTGCTAGAATCAAAGACTGCTGAAGCACCTTGAGGTTTTCTTTCAGTAACTGCCTTTGAAAAGCATTATTGTTTCTGTTTTGATCCCAGTTGCCAAATCAGTAGTCCAAGCCAAAGGGCTGGGTCAGAAGAAGAAAGATCATGTGTGGAAGAGTTTTGGGGAGGACAAATGTGGTTCTACTAGCTGCCATAGTTTAGAATCATAACATTACTTCCTGAAAAAGCCGAAAATTTGAACCTTGCTCAAAATTTCGGCATAGGAGGTAATAAAATATAGTGGGTAAATATCAGGCCTTCATGTCTGAATTAGGTGGCATTTGTGGCAGGTTATTTGAGTCTCTGATCTTCACTTTATTCATCATTAAAATAGGGATAGTGAAAATATAACACAACTATAATAACTACCAACGGAGTTTCTATAAGAATAAAATCAGATAATACTTTAAAACTAAGACCACTTTATACTATGCTAGTGTGTACTTGGTAAAGTCTCACTAAACATCACCTGCTATAAGAATTACTGTAACAACACCTGTGGAATCTTATTTGGGGCCAGGAATAAAGTTTACAGAATAGGGAATAGAAACATATAGTTAAAGGACCTAATTTCTAAATATGAAATATTCTTTTGGCATTTATGCTAACTATCCACAGCTACCTAGAGTGTTCCAAGATGTTAGAGGAGCTCTCTAAGTAAGAGGGAACTTGGAATATTCAACACATCAAGATATGAGAGAGGAATTAACTGGTGATAGTCTTATTAGGTGGCCCCAGACAGGGGCCACAAAGGGGACTGGCAGATCCTGTTGGTTGGTGCACGTCAAAAGCCCAGCAGCTTGGGTTGAAAGATCAGTGATGATAAGCAAGTCTGTTTTGTTCCAACATACCCACAAGGACAGTCATTACCAGATAGAATCATGCTTGTCAAAAGCAGTTACTGAAAACCCTCTGCTGCTTCAGCATAATCAGAACGACAGAAGTTGCAGGATGGTTTTCCTTGTGAGAGGCGTCCATGCAGAATGCTAATTAGGTGAAGTAAAAGGAATATGGATCAGCAGCTGACAGATGCATTTCTTTCTAGTGAGTGAACATGAGAAAGGAAATAGGAAGAGGAAGGATGTGACTTACCTGTGTTATGGTTCATGATGTGATTCTCTATATTGATTTCAGGCTTTTAGTTCTTCTCATCTGCTGGTTTTGTAAAGAGATGCTGGGAAGAACCACAGCAGAGAGAAAGCTGGGTTTTCCCTCTGTAATGTTAGAGGTGCTGTCATTTGGAAATATCTTAGTACAAAGAAAAAATGAACTTAGAGTCCAGTGCCAGTTGTTATCATACAACTCCTGGAAAGAAATCTATCTAAAAATAAAGGTTGGAGTCTTTTTTTTTTTTTTTTGCCCACTTCTGCTTTCTTTTGGGTGACCTCAAATGGAACTCGAATCCAGTGGCAAATGGGCCCAGCAACTAAGATCCAGCCTCCTTGGAGTCACTCTGTATCTTTGCTTTTATTTCCTTCCAAACATTCAGTTTGTAAGAGAAATCTCAACATTTATCCAGAAAATCTCACATGGCTGTTGTCTAGGTGACCATGACAGAGGGCTTCCTGCCTGTAAGGCACAAATGTAAACTCTTCACAAGCAGAGCTTCATATAATTCTCACAGCATGCTGAGAGGTCAGTCTTATTACTCTCATGAGTATATATGTGAGAGATGAGAAAAAGTAGCACAGTGAGGCTGTGTGTGTGGCCTGAGGCCACACAGCTCCTAAGTGGTAGAGCCAGGTTTCAACCCTCGGCCATGGGTCTCCAGAGTCTTTAGTCTAAGAAAGCATATTAACCACAAAGGGGCTTTGGGACAGCTTTGAGATGAAGACATGGCCTGCAGGACAAGGTCTGAGCCAACTGGGCACTACGGAGACCCAGCTGGCATGCCCAACTCTTTAATTACTTGTGAGATACCATAGGCTGATATACCACCTGTGTGCTGCTCAAGTGGCTGTTTTGGAGGTGGGAGGTGGATGGAGTGGATGGCAGGTGGCAATATCTAGAAAGCTCCTGTGTGGGCCAGTGATTAAGAGGTTGGCCTCTGGAGACCATGCAGCCAGCTTCTAATGCTCAGTGTTGGTGGTGGTAGCTGGTCAGTAATTCCAACACTTGCTTCCAGTGTGACCTTGGGGAAGTTGCGTCAACTTCCTAAGCCTCAGTTTCTCCACCTAAAATATGATGATGATAAGAATACCTATGAATGGGAATTCCCTGGCGGTCCAGTGGTTAGGAGTCCATGCTCTCACTGCCGAGGGCCTGGGTTCAGTCCCTGGTTGGGGAACTAAAATACCAAAAGCTGTGTGGCATCTCTAAAATAACCCCAAAAAACCCTATGAAATAGGGCTGCCGTGAGGATTAGCGAGAGAAAAATAAGTAAAAGCTTTAACATAGGGCCTGGAACATGATAAGTTTGCAATCCATGGTGGAGGTGATTGCTTTTGTTTGGTTGTTGTTCCTGAGGCAAGGGGAGGAGTTCTGAAGATAACTGACAGTAAATAAAGCACCTTCCACCAACTGTCAACATATGGAACTGCTCTGTGGAAAATATTTTTTCCTAACATCAGAGATACTGGAGGAGATTGGGGTCTGGGTGAATTGCAGTCAAAGTTAGTCTGAACCCCAATTTCAGATTGTAAACCAGGTGCCCTCTGTTTCCAAATCTTCCCCAAGATTGTGCCTTCTGCCTCTAGTTCCTCTGTTCTTTAGCTCAGCAGTGCTTTTCCCTTCATCCTGTGCCCTTGTGGACACCTGGAAGCCCAAGGCTGCTGAGAGCATGGGTTCCTTACCTGGGAAGACTTGAGACCTAGGGAGCCATCAGGTGCTTGACAAACGCCAGGTGATGCCAGAAGAATCTGGTCCAAAAATGGAATGGGTTCTCTTGATTATATTCAGTGTTCACATGGTTGTACCTTATTTTCAGCACTCTTTTTTTTTTTTTTTTTTTTTTTTTTGAGTCCTTGATTTTTCAATGGTTTCTTGTTCCTAAAGCCAAGGTGTTGACCCGTCTCCACAGCCTGGAAGCCATGTTTGGGTTAGAACAAAATGGAAGGCTTGGGGATTGTTCGTATTGCACAAGGAGCTTGTGTATGTCTTTTATATTGCTGTGCAAATGATAGTATTTTCTTCAGTACACTCATGCCTCAGGTCAGAGAAGCAATTGATAGTTCTCCTTAAAAATGATTAATAAATTAGAATCAAAAGGGGAAAAACAAACAAAACTAAAACAAAACATCTCCCACACATATAAAGCACCCCTTGGGGAGGTGGGGCCTTGGAAGTTGTAGATTATCTGGCAGAAAGTTCTTGAGCTCTGACTTGGCTTTGCCACCTTTTAGCAGTGTGACTGTGGACAAGTCACTGATCCTTCTGAGCGGCATTTTCCTTAGCTCTAAGTATGGATCATAATGCCTGCCCAGCCTTCCTCACTGCATTCATAAAGAGACTGAAACAGGCATGTATCTGAAGGCATATATATATATGATACTTTATGATTTCATATTTATACCTTCAATTAAAATATGGGACCACAGAATTTTTAGCTTCTGATATATCATATCTGTATCTCTGTCTTTCATATCAAGAAACTTAGTTCTAAGGACTTAGGGATGATAGAATTAGAATATCTCATAACTCATAATAAGTCATTTGCTTGGTCTCACATTATATATAAAACATCTCAGATTAATATTATCACCATGAATATGATTATTCAAAATACTTAAAACACTTATTTTGCATTTGTTTTTCCCATTCTCTCTATTAAAGTTTTTTTTATCATATCTACATTTTGAAGCATGTAGCCATTATATACTATCACTTTTAATCTTAATTTCGTCTTTTAAAAAAAATTTATTTATTTATTTATTTATTTATCTTTGGCTGTGTTGGGTCTTCGTTGCTGCACGTGGGCCATCTCTCTAGTTGCGGCGAGCCGGGTCTGCTCTTCGCTGCAGTGCGCGGGCTTCTCATTGCGGTGGCCTCTCCCGTTGTGGAGCACGGGCTCTAGGTGCACGGGCCTCAGCAGTTGTGGCACGCGAGCTCAGTAGTTGTGGCTCACGGGCCCTAGAACGCAAGCTCAGTAGTTGTGGCGCATGGGCCCAGTTGCTCTGCGGCATGTGGGATCTTCCCAGACCAGAGCTCGAACCCATGTCCCCTACATTGGCAGGTGGATTCTTAACCATTGCGCCACCAGGGAAGTCCCTGTATTTCTTAAATAATAAGATTTGAAAGTCAAAATTACTCCTTGGTTCGTGGGCTGGATGTTGTATTAGCAGGCATGAAAACAACATTAATCTTAAGGCGGATTCCCAACCACTGTGCCACCAGGGAAGCCCTTAATTTAGTCTTAATTTCTCAAAAATCTATTTAATCTTCACCACCAGTCCTAATCTCTGCTCAATAGCCATTTGATTGTCTGAAGCTTATTCTCTAGTATATTCCTCAGAAATGCCTCAAGGGAACCATATTCCCTGAGTTCCTATGTATTGCCTGGGTCCCTTATACTTGAAAATAATTTTGCTGAGTATAAAATCCTTTAGCTCATATTTTAGTTCTTTGAGTAGTTTAAATATGTTACTCTGTTTTCTTTTGCAAAAATTGTTACTTTCAAAGTGTGATTATAATATTTTTTTCCCTTATAAGTCACTGGTTTTTGTTTCTCAGATGCTCAGAGAATTTTTTCTTTTTCTCCTTAAGGTTTAGTGATAAAAGTGGTTGGTGGGGTAGAGATAGAGCCAGAATATCTCAGAAAGCAACCAATATATTTTTAAACACTACATGAAAACAACAGAAGAGGGAGCTGTGAAGTTAGAAAAGCTATTGTGAGCTATACTTTCCCCTAAAAGTTTAGGAAGATTAATTTCATATAAATATAAACCACAGAAAAGGACGGAGGTAAAATCCTTTACACAGACAAAATAAGATAAAAAGAATAAGGAGCAGAATAACACCTCTATACACAACACACCAAATAGACATTCTCACAAAACAGATTAGAGCTGTATCTTCTTATTGTTAAAATGCACCAAAATGCATTAAGAAAGAGATAAAAGATATGAGAGAACAATGTAACCAAAATAGAAAAATCTATGAAATGAGGTGACAGAAGTGAGGAAAGCATTGGAAATAAAAAAAGAAATGTATTAGAAGTAAAGATTAAACTAGTAGGAACACAAGAGCACACACTCATGACTGTTAATGCCTTAAAAGAAACTGAAGGTGAAAATTAGGAACATTTAAAACAGAAAAAATAGAAAAAAGAATTCAAGAGGAAGGGACAAGTATTAAAGAGAAGCAAAGGAGATCTAACATATAACTAATAGGAACCCCTGAAAAAACTAGAGCAAGGAACAGAACTAACACTAAATCTATAATTCAAGAAAAATTACCTGAAATGAGAAGGATTTGAAATTCCGCTTTGGGACCTCATATCTGCGAAGAGTGGCCTGCTATGACCAGCACCCAAGACAGACTCTGGTGTCTTGTTCCATCATTGCTTATATCTGCCATGCCCAGAACTGTGCCTGGTGCGTAGTTGGTGCTCAAACTGTTGGCCAAATGCATTCATGTTTGGTGAATAAATAAAAGATTCTCTAAAATGCCTAGAAAATGTAATAATCTTATTTTCCTTAACTATTACTTGCTGAATATTACCCTGGATGAGACTGAGAATATTATTAGAAGCTGTTACACACTGAATTGTGTCCCCCCTCCAATCCACAGGTTGAACCCCTCAGCCTCAATGTGACTGTGTTTCGAGATAGGGCCTTTAAGGAGGTAGTTAAGATTAAATGAGGGCATCAGTCCTAATCCAATAGGACTGGTATCCTTATAAGGAGAGGAAAAGACACCAGGGATGCACAGGCACAGAGAAAACATCATGTGAGGACACAGTGAGAAGTGGCCATAAGTAAGCCAAAGAGAGAGCCTCACTAGAAACCCACTCTGCTGGCACCTTGATCTTGGACTTCCAGCCTCCAAAACTGTTAGAAAATAAATTCCTGTTGTTTCAGCCATTCAGTCTGTGGTATTTTTTTTAGGACAACCCTAGCTGACTAATACAAATTTTAAGGTTTGTGTCACCCCATCAAGTAAAGAGACACCACCAGCTAAGGTGTTTGCTGAAGGTGAAAGGGATACAGCATAGGTAGTGGAGGAAGGTAGTTATAAATACCAACTATGATCCTGTGACTGGTTACAGAAATGAGGACCATAATTGTCCTGAGAATTTCCTCCTTATTTTGTTATGAATGTGTGTGTGTATAGCAAATCTGTTTGTTTTCTTTCCTCTTGTTTTCCCCTTGTCATGTTGCGTAAGAGGTATTGGCATTTATATCATAGTATTTTAGTATTGTTAACTGTATATCATGGTACACCTCTTCAGTGCAAGTCAGTATTCTTGTATTTTGGAATTAAGAGATAACAAGTATATTTGCATAATCAACTTAATTTGAAACCATAGATTATTTAGGATGGAATAAAGCGACCAATCCAGGATTTTTTGTGGAAGCATTATTACTGCTATCTGCCACTGTTTATTTAGAATCTGTAGACCGTGGCATTCTCACTCACTAGTGAGAATGAGTGTAAATCTCAAATGTTAACCTATTTTGGTCCCCTCTACACTGATCCCATCTGGTCCAGCTCTGATGGCAATTTCAGAAATGGAGTAGTGTTCTTGCCTCTCTGAGCAGTGTTCGCCTTGCGTCTGCTCCAGCCCTTGAAATCTCTATCTTTCTCTTAAATCCAAGTGAATGCTGTTTCTTTGCAACATAGGTATGGCACTGATGTGGAGCAGAATTAGTATTAAGTGACCTGGCTCCAGGGAGCTAGTTAGATAAATATCAAAATGGTATTGTCATAAAATAATTTCATTTATAAGGCAAAACAGTAGTGTGAAATTTGAGGACCCACTGAGTTATAGCGAGGCCCTGGTGTTTTACTGTTCAAGCTCTCCTGTTGAACTCTGCTTGGTTCCAGTATTTATGTACTGTCTATTAGCAGCTTTTGAAATTTTTTATTCATGCAGTAATCTCTCCAGAGATTCTCCTTAATTGGGATCCCAAGATACATCTATGTAAAGTGACTGGATCCCAGTATTTCGATTTCTGTTTTTGCAAAGCTGCCTTTTGGGCATGATCTTTTCATTTCTTAAAAAGAATTCCCTTTTGCTAAAGGACAAGCAGATCGTTGCAGAAAAATCCTCTGCTTTTTTGCAGGATGGTCTGGTGATGAGATTGTCGGAAAACTAGCCCTGGATTTAGGTTGAGCCTCTGGTATTGGATACCACACTAAAAATTATTTGAGAATAACTTAATCATAATATGGGTATACATAGACTTACTAGTAGATAACGTCAGCCCCGCCTATTACAGAAATGTGATGGGAGCACGGGATCAGCTGTGTGGTGAAGGGCGGTGGTGGGCTGGTATCTTGGCTGTCTCATGTCTGCTAGGTTTTATTTTTACTCTTTCTTTCCTTTGTCTTAGAAGTGTTTTAGGGGCTTCTGTAAAGACTTACCTGGCTAGAGACTATGTCATTAGGACTTGGCTACAATTCCTTAAAGTTAAACATTTTTCTCTCTGGGAGTCCTGCACACGCTGCACCAGGAGTTTTATTGTCTCTCTACTCTTTCTGGTGTTTTCTGTGCAGGCTGCCCAGCCTGGGACACAGAGCTGCCTTTCTCTGTTCTCTGCTCTGTTCTTATGGGACCAGGCATTTGCCACCTGTCCCCTGCTATATGTCAGTGGCCCCCCAGCTCATTTATGCCAGGGATGTGAGTGACACTTCCTGTATCTCCCATCCTAGAGCCTGCTATTGACCAAGGGCTCCATGAGAGGGCTGTTGAGTTGGAGAAATCTGGGAGTAACCGGGAGAGCAGAGCCAACAAGAGGACTAGGACCTAAGAAAACACAGTGGATCCTGGTTCTTGTGTTAAATCCTTTCCTGGCCTCAGCAACCTGTCCTCATTTCCTGAGACTTGGTTGGCCATTCTAGAGTCACACAACTTTTGCCTTTTCTATGAGCCTGTGTTTTCCACTGGTCTTTGAAGGTCAGGACTTGATTTAACACTCTCACTGAATCATTTTGTGCCCCTCTTGTTTATCCGCGGCTCTGGTATCGGACCTTTAACATGAAAGATTCAAACTGCCCTGAGTTTGACCAGCCGTCTCAGGTACTCTTGCTCAGAGAACCTTCGTGTTGGTATGACGTTTTGAAATACAGTAACTCTGTGTTCTTAAGGTGTTTCTTCGCTCCGCTCAACAAGCCTTGTGTGTTAATTCTTTTGAGAGTAAGAGGTTATGGCTGTGTTTCTTTATTCCTGTTATCCCATGTTTTGATTTGGAGGAAATATTTTTGAGTTCGTGTATGTGTGTGGCCTTTGAGAGGATTCCATGGGTAGCAAGATGGGGATAACTTCAGTCTCTAATCCAGGGACTCTACATAAAATCACACAGAGATCTTGTTTAAATGTACTTTCTCATGCTTCCTCACAGTGAGTCACTGGGCTAGGTCTGGGCTGGGCTCAGAAATACGAATTTTTCCATTTTCCTAGACAATGCTGGTGGAGTCACTTGAGAAGTACTTCTCTGAGGAGGGGTGCTCACCCATTAAATGACGGGTTTGGGTTTGCCAGGCATGTGTCCAATCTCTCTAGGGTCATTTTCCACTTCCAGATAGGAAACTGGGGTTAATGGCATCTCTATCTCAAAATTCACTTTTTCCTACCTACCCATTTCCCCTTCTAGGGGCTGACTTAGGGACCACTGAGAATTGTCAGTTAGCTTCTAATAAACTACTGTTGATTTTTGGAACAACACAGTATACTTACAGGAGTGTAATGATGTATCCACCAAATACAATCTTCTGGTAGCTTCTTGGTGGTGATGTGTGCGTGTGCCTGTATGTTAAAGGGGGAAGACAAGACTTGGGCAAATTACTTGAACGCTTTGATCCTTAGTTCCCCTCTGTCAAAATGGAGATGATAATGGTACCTACTGAACAGATTGTTATAAAGATTAAATGCTAAGAATAGAGCCTAGTATATGTAATAAGTGCTACATAAGAGTTAGTTGCTGTTAGTATTATTGTTTTTGTTACTATCTTATTTGAATTAAAGTGAAAAATCTTCTTTGTCAGAAATTCATAGGTGTCCATAACAAAGATTTGGGAGAACCCTATACCTGCAGCTTGCGTGCTCTAAGGGAGTCGGTGCAGCGTTTGGGATGATCGTGGTCCTTATCTGTAATGTGGAGGCTTTATCAATGCATCTACTATGTAGAGCATTACCAGGACATTTTCCTCTACTCCAGGCCCAGCTCATAGGTGCTGCCAGTTGCAGATAAAAGCACCAGAGTAATGTCAGTGACTATTGTCTGCCTCTTTAATCTCATCATCAGGGAAATTAATATTTGGTTGCTGAAGGAAGACAAACATCTGTACCTTTTCCCTTCTAGAATAGTGATTTGGTGTCTATCGCCCACATTTTTCTCTCAGGTTAAAAACTGTCTAAACTCGATTTTCCTCTTTAAAAAAGGAATCATGTTTGATTTAATGGTAGTGTTTATAGCGCTATGGAGAGTTAAGAGTCATTCTGGCATTAAAACCTTCTAAGCCTTTAAATAAATATATTTTTGTTATCTTGAAACTTTCCAAACTGAACTCAGAATTCACTCAGGCATCTTATAGAGCTTTGATACATAAGAGAAGGACAAAAAATGACCTTGTAAATTCCTAATAACATTGTGGCCACTCTTGCAGCTTGCAAATAACACAATGAAACTCGGCGTAAGTATGTACGTCGGCAAATGTCCATGTGAGTATTAATCAACCTGCTGTTTGAAATAATGTCCCAATTACAGAAGACTTATTTGGGAAGAATTTGGTGTTTTGTCATCATCTCTCCTCTGAATGATTGCGGCAACCTCCTAAATGGGCTCCATGCTCCTTTTCCCTTTTTACTTCAGTTCATCTTGTACAATGATTCCTGGGATACCTTTTCTAAAATGGTGTTTCCATCAGCTCACTCCCTTGCTTAGAAGCCCAGGGTAGCTCCTACTGCCTCTAGCTAAAGCACAGTCCTTGGAGCTCTGTGTTCCACGCCTTCCCTATCTGCTTTCCACCTTACTTGGCCATCCCTCTCCTAACACTCCTGTGCTATAGATAACACTGTATACCCCCTGTTCATCTCTCAAAGCCTTTGCTGAAGTTGTTTACTCTGCCTGAGGATGCCTTCCCCACCTCCACTGCCAAGCACTCTGGCACTTGGGGAATCCCTCAGGTCCCCTCAAATGTCTTTCAGTAAAGCCTTTTCCAGACACTCTACCCTCAGAATTAATCATTTCCTCCTCCTTTACTGGGTGATATATGGAGGCACAGAGAGGTTAAGTAACTTACCCAAGGTTACACATCTTTTAAGTGTCAGAGCTGGGGTGGGAAATGAACTACTTTCTGAAAAAAAAAAAAAAAAAAAAAAGAAAATGCAAAAGCAGAGCTGGGAGGAAGAAGGTCAGTGTCAAATATAGGGACAAAAAATAGGATTTGTGAGACCTCATCAGTGGACTGTACGCTGAAAGAAGGTTGTATTCTCAGTATTCTCTGAGTCCTAGAAAGGGAAGTCCCTAAGCCTGAGGTTTGGTGTCACTAGGAGGTTCGTATTCCCTGCTGTTTGTGGTAGGAAGTGCTTTGCTGCGTCCTCAGGATTGAACAACTACCCTTTCTCTAATCAAGGGACCATCTGATGAGGCATGTGGCAGCTTCTGAGGTCTTCCTAGTCCATGTAGGCGCTGCCCTAAATATAGAGCCTGATTGTGAATCAGTAGACATTTGAGTGAGGGAAAAGAGAGTAGGTTTATTAGGCTTATGTGCTATTGTGGGTCTTCCCAAGTTTCTGCTTCCCAGAGTCCAAATTTCCCCACATAAGCTAGAATATGGTGAATGACACATACATGAGAATTTCAAATTAATGACATTGTACTCTTTGTTACTGATGCCATCAACATTGAAATGCAGAATTTTCTTCTCTTGTTCAGGCATCATCTATTAATAAGTTGTTTTCTTCTCAGTGCACTTTCTCACCCAGAAAGTCTATTAAAAAAAAAATAATGAGCTTCTCTGATTAATAGGACAGAATAAAATTATCAAAGGTAGTTGGGGACTTCCCTGGTGGTCCAGTGGTTAAGACTGTACACTCCCAGTGCAGGGGCATGGGTTGGATTCCCTGGTCGGGGAACTAAGATCCTGCATGCTGCATACGGCCAAAAAAAAAAAAAGCAAAAGGTAGGTTTCCACATTATTTATTCTACTCTCTTTGGCCTATGCTGGCACTTTATAAATCTGTGTTTGGCCCTTTCTTCATCCACTTGGACTGAATTTCGGGCTACACTAAGCAGGGTCTAGTTATGACCACCGAAGCAGAAATGCAGATTCAATGAGTAATTATTAAGAACTTTCCAGAATATTAGCTGTTTCAGTTGCTGCAGTAACTAGTGATAGAATAGTCCATTAGACATTTCTGTTCCCAGCAACTCCTGGGAACTGATTCCAATCTGAAGCAGCCAACCGCTTTGATCAATACCATAATTACTCTTACTGATGGATTGTTTTACACTGGTAGCCATCAAGGCAGTCCGTCAGTTGAGGAGGCACCAGAACTGTCCCCTGCAAGCTGTAATGTACTGCAAATATCTGATTCAAATCAACTTACTATTGAGGCCAGGATGACAAGCGTGAAATTAATTGTTCCACTTCATGTAAGACCTGCATTCTTCTTTTGAGAGAGTAATTGGTTGCCACATGTAGCGTGAGAGCTGGGGGAGCCTTGCCTCTCTGCATTGTTTATGGACTTAGTTTTTTCCCCCACCAGCTATTTTTTTCCCCTACTCTTTTAGATGTCAGCAATGTTGTATAGCTGCTGTTCCTGCCGTTGTTGTCTTTTAGTGGGTCTTGTCATGTCAGAGAGAATGGTTTCCTTCTAGAAAGTTTGATGGCATCTAGACTAAATGTCTTATATGAAAAGTTTGTTTACAAAAAGAGGGGGTTTGTTGGCCAACATGAAAGCAAGAAGACCTCAAAAGCATTTCAATGACTGTATAAGAATAATTAGGCAAATGACAGTGGATCCTGTGTTCTTCCGTGGTTGCAATAGGCTAATTAAAGCAGTAGGACCGTTTTGCTGAGATTCTTCTGAATACATTTGACTTCAAAAGCTTGTAACCGGAGAAATGACTAGAGCACTTCAGATAGGAAGTCAAGGACAACTGAGGAAATTAGAAGATAAGGATAGTCCCAATAGTGGCTGGTCATTCAGTCCTCATCAACCAGCTGACCAGTAGTTGGATAAAAGCAAGATCTGGAACTTGAGAGAAGTGTTATAAAATATTTTTATGAGAAAATCAAGTGCATACGTTTAAAACAGGTACAGGAAGGTTAAATGTTTGTAGAAACAGGAGCATCAAAGCACAGTAACCTTCATGGCCTCAAGGGCTTTCTGAAACCCTGGTTAGTTGGATATCCTACTAGAGGGTGGGAATCTCTTAGATTCTAGGGATAAATCAGAAGCTAGTACTTCTAGGCAGGCAATGCTTTTTAATTTAAGAGTTGTTTATTGTAGCATTCCAATATGGATCCTATGGGAATTGATTATAGAAAAAGGGATTCTATAAACAGCTAATCCTATAGCCGAGCCATGTGTAGTGAGTGCTTGCAATATGTAAGCATTATTTAGGACTGGGATTACCCAAGTGTATGAAACCCTGGACCCCTGAAGCTTATACTCTCGTGGGAAGTTTGGGAAGACAGACAGTAATGTACACTCAAACATGTCAGGTAATGTTAGACAGTGTTTGAGATGGTGGATGACAGAAGGCAGCAACTCTGATGTTGGTTAACAAGCGTCAAGAAAGAGTAAGTAAGGTAGGTTTGACTCTAACCCAGCTCATGGCTTGAATCCTCTTTCACCATTAAACTTGGTTTGCCTTTGAGATAGTCTAGTAGCAGAGCTTTCCTTCTACAGTTTGGAAAGAGGAGATTTTATGCTATCAGCATTCAGTGCAGGGGACAGAACCAATATAAAATACCTGATTGAGAAAGTTGAGGATGACTCTAGAGGTAAGTGGTTCTATTTCTGCTCAGTCATGTGAGGGTTTGAAAGTATTGGTTGAAAACTGTCCTAACACCTGAAGGGGCCAGGAGTGATTAATAATAAATAACCTACAAAAGTAAAACTCAGAGAATTGCAAAGTTCCAGGCAAGGCTGGCTAGGGAGGAGGATTCCACAGTACTTAGCTGCATGTGATTAGATACAGCATGTAACCTTGTTAACTCACATCTCCACCAGAGTGGACTGAAGTGGCTAAAGTATTAATCTGATCATTATGCTTTTCTGCCTCCTAGTTTTGTGTTTCTTTGGGAATCATCTCCTTCCTTTTGATGCTGGAGCCCTATAAGCTCCAGCCACAAGGTGGGAAGAATGCCCAGGCTTGGTTTACCAAGGCCCTGGATCTCCCTGGACACAGGAGTTGCCTCAAAAAAGGCCTTGTGACTCCAACTAGGCCAATCAGGGCCTTCCCTGGCTTTCTGTCCAGGAAACAATGAGAAAGATGTTCTTTCTACCATGTGGCTAAGCTGATGGGATAGAGTCTGGCATGGTAACATGGATCTAACAGGCCACTGGAGTGGCCTGCTTATCTGGAAGGAGGTCAGGCAGAGCTGAAAGCTATAATGGAGAGAGAAACAAACACAGTATATGTATACACAATCCATAGTTGTGAGTTCTTGATTCTTTAGGTTATCTTGTTTAAACCAGTATACGTATTTAATAGGGGAAAAAATCACCTGAAAACAAAAAAAAGTGGAAATATGCTTCCACTTAATTAAGCCACATCAGTGAGATTTCATCTCTGCTGTATGGAGAGCTGGCTCTAGAAGTGCTTTTACTGTGCAGTGGGATTGCAAGACCTCCTCCAGGAGGGAACAGCTGATCTGAAACCCTGCCGCTTGTTTTCAGGTCTTGTGAGGTCTGTGCCATCGCCTCTGTGTCGTCTCTTACGGTGACTGCAAGAGTTCTTTCAAGTAACTTTGATAATGCCAGCATCATGAGTATATATCATAAAGGCTTTCTGTGGAGGAAACATACAAAATTATAAGTCCATTTAGTAAAACAGAAGCCTGCCAATACACTGATGTAGCTGGAAAATAGGGTCTTCTGAAGAAAGATAAAATTTGCAGCTGCTTAAGCAAAGTTCTACTTTCTAGCCACTCAGCTTTTGCAATGCTCAGGAATTTTCGTTTGTGTTTATGGACCAGCTGCTCTGCTAAGATTCAGTAATATATGGGCAGAGGAGTCTTGAATAAATGTGTTTCCTCCTTCTCCTCCTTGGGGATCCTGGGTCTTCAGCCTTCACTTCTTCCAAGAATTGAATCCAGTAGTGTTTGATGTTTGTAAACGATGTGTTAGCTGTTAGTTACTTGAGCCGTTTCTTATATGGAATTGGCATGTGATAAACTTGTCTGTCTCCTAACGGAAACTGTACTTCTAACGGAAACTATATTTATTGTATCTCTGCTGAGATGTCACTCCTTGGAACCTCTCATATTGATATCTTTTTTCCTATGGGGACCAGACCCCTAGAATTGAGTGCCTTAAATTCCTCCCTTGGTTTACTACAAAGCCCTCAAGGTGTGTCTCTTTTCCCACTGTGTCTCCTGCTCACTCTCCCCCTTGATCAACAAGGCTTTGGCCACACTAGCCTTTTTGTTCCTTAAACATGTTAACCTCTTTCTGGTCAGGACCTTGACTCTCACATTCCCTCCGTCTTGAACACTCTTCTCCCTGGCCTGGCTCATACTCAGGTCTTACCTCATATGTCATCACCGTAAAGGAGCTCACACTGACCAGGCAATCTAGTGTCCTTTGCTTAGTGACTAACTCTGTATCATGCAACCCTGCCTCCTTTTCTTCATAGTAGCTTTATCTGAAATCTGAACTCATGTCTTTTGTGTTCTTTCTTGCCACTAGAATATAAGCATCATGAGAGTGAGGGCGTAATCTCTTTTATCCCCCATGGCATTTTTGTCACCTACGTCCTGGCACATAGTAGATGCTCAATTCTATTTCTAGAAAGAATAAATGGCTGAGTAGTTTACCCATTCCCCTGAACAGTGAGCTCATTCAAGTAAGTTAAGCAGTTTATTTCAGCATCTCTCTCCAGCTCTCTGATACAGAGGGGGAGGTAGAATGAGGTATTCAAGTTTGAGACTCCACATTAAGCTGGATGCTTTAATGATTTCATTTAATTTTTACTGAAGTCTTAGGAACCAACAAGACTCAAGCTTATCTTCTTACCATTGCTGAAGTCTGGTTTCATTTTTTGGCACCTAGATTTCTTCCACACACTTGCTACCATGGGGATGAGCTGAATTTTTAATATTATGTATACTATCTTCTTCCCCTGCTGTAGCCTTAAGTCCATTCTAGGACTGCTGTGTTCGCTGCTGAATCCTCTTGAGTCTTGTGGAGGTCTTGGCACATAGTGGACGCTCAAGGCACATAGTGGGGCTAATGATAGGAGTAGAGGAAAGTTCCTGGCTGAACCCCTTACTCTGCCTGGTCTGGACACAGGAGTTTTCAACCACAACTCCTTCTGAACAAATTCTGTTTCTTTATGGCTGAAAGAACATTTGAAAACTCCTTGTTCACCTGTTCTTCTGCAGGAGTTGAAAGAAATGTAAAGTCTTTCTCACCAGCACAGGCTCCCTGAGTTCAGAAAGCTCCGTGGTCTTGTGTGTTTAGTGATACTGGGTCTTAGATTCTACCCCGCACTACCCTGGGTTTAAGAAGGGGGAAAGTTGGGTACATGGTCGAAAATGCACACATGTGCTTTAAGGGGCAACGTGCTGGAATGTTTGAAATGTCCTGCTGTTACCCCATAGGAATTGCACAAATGCCTCATGGTGCTAGAATATGACCCATCCCAATAAGCCAGTTAAGGTGGGTGGCTCTTTGTAGCCCCACAGGGGTCTCCTTGAGGACTGTGACCTTAGTCCAAGAGAGGGGGTTGGGGTAAGGGAGCAGGAGTTTCGATTTTTTGCTGCTGGTCTCTAAGGAATTCTTTTGTGTGTCACTTTAGTGTGTTCCCAGAACCCGTGACAGCCTGTATAATTGCTGGACTGACATGAATCTATAGCAACGATGGGCAGATTTTGCTGACACGTTTGCTTCAGCCTGCAAGACTCGGTTGACCATGTCTGCATATCATATCACCATCTCAGGCCTCAGTAGGAAGGAGGTGGGAAGGAAGGCTATTTATTGTGCCTCCAAGGTCACAATGTGAGATGGGAGGGGTGCATAATAAAAGGAGCACTATTTTGGCAGGGAGTGTTCCCAGATATCTGTGATTTAAATGCACTGGCTAAAACCCTGACTATTCAGAAGTCCTTCCTCAGAGTTTGAAAGTTAAATAATTACAAGTGCTTACTGTCAAAAAAGATACCGAAAAATGAAAGACCTTATCAAATTGATGAAAGGATTTTGGAATCTTTTTCTTAAACGCATTCATTCAGTCTACAGATACATGCCGAGCACCTACTGTGTGCCTTGCTCTGTGATCAGTGCTGGGGACACAAGAATAATGACAAGGTAGGTGGATTCTTTGCCAGGTGGAGACTGTGATCCAGCCAAGAAGAAGCCATTATCCAAGTAATTACAGCTCCCTCCTCCAGCAACCACATGGAGAGCTCCCTCATAGTGGTGTTGCCAGAGGAAACCATTTTTCTTTTTTTGTTTCATTTTTATTTTTGGTATACATTTTAAAAGTTTGTTTTAACTTTTTAACGATAATTTAAGAAAATAATTCAGGAATTCACTTGCTTTCTACTTAGAATATTACAGATAAACCTCAAGTTCCTTTAGACCTCCCCCACCCCAATGACCACTGTGATAGATTTGACTTGGCAGACGTTTTCTCGTACTTCCGCGTGTGTGTACCCCATGTTTATGTGCTACTACTGTTGTTGTGACGTGATTGCAGCACATGCTGTGCATATGTCTTCACGCACATTGCTTTTTTATTCCATAGGCTATTTTTACATTAGTTCATGTTGATACCTGGAAATGTGGTTGGTTAATTTTAATTACTGAGAGTTGTGCTTCCTCTTGGAAGCTTGTATGTTGGTGACTGTCTACTGACCCAGAGTAGTAAAAGAAATAGAAGTAGTTTGCATGTATTGAGTGCTTAATGTTTGCCAGACTGTTCTAAGTCTCTTGCATGGATTATCTCATTTATTCATGAGAGCAACTCAGTGGGCTAAGTGCTGTTTTTATCATCATTTGACAGGAGAGGGAAGGTGAGACATGGAGAGAGAAGGTAATTTGTCCACGGTCACACAGTTAATAAGTGATGCCAAGATTTGAAGCCAGGTAGTGCAATGTCAGAGCCTGAGGTTTCTTGGTTCTCTTGAGCACCTATGGTTTCTGGGACTTTAGATGCTAAATGCAACCTATGAAGCAGGGTGTGACAGGATGGTGCATGACTCATTCAGGGGGCTGAGTGGGTGGTTTTCACGTTTATCAGTTCATAGATTGAGCAAACACCTGTTGAGTATTTCTATGTGAGTCCCCAGCAACACAGTGCAGAGAAGACACAGCCCTGCCCCATGAAGCTCACAGAGATCTAGGATGATGCTGAGTGACCACCTGTGTAAGGCATGTATGATGTCTGTACCTGGTAGAGCAGGAATATTGTCCCCTCTGGGGTTACATGGTCTGTGCCCTGTGTTCTGTTTAATTTTTTTCCATTTTAGATGGCGTTTGTTAAACTGTGCTATTAACGTGGATCCATTGGCGTATTTGGAGGAGACTAGCCTTTCTGTAGTGACATCACTGCCTTCCTTCTATGTTACGTCTGTACAGTCAGAAGGAAAGGACCCAGCAGCATGTCTTGGTTGCTGGTGTTTCTTCCCCACTTGCTGCCCAGCCACAATATGACAGATTTGCTATTCATCCAGCTCAATCGTAATTAGCGTAATCGGCTCTGGTGCCTACGCAGATGTGGTGGGTGGTGTCCTCAGCTGATTACAAAGATTGCAGCTCAGGCTTTTCGGGAAACAGGTCTTATTTCCTGTCCTCCTATCACTTCTGGGGGTAGCTTTTTTTTTGCGCTTGTGTTGAAAAAAGAAGTAAGGGAAAGGTTCTCTTATATTTAACATGTCGTGTGTAATGATGAAATATGATCACAGTGCCTGTGATTTTTTTCTTTGAAAATCAGGAGAACAGTTAAGGACAGAAGGAAGAGTAAGCCACTTGGCTTTGAACTCTAAGATGCATTAATTGTTCTGAAGGCTCAGATGAAGGGGGCATGCTCATCTTTTTCTCTTTATTTGGACCTAGAATTAATCTTTCAGTTTAGGAGTAGAAAAGGTTTAATGTCTCATCCTTTTCTTTTTCTTGATTTTTTCTTTTTCCCTATCAACAGTGAAATGGAAGAGGAGCCCGTAGGTGATGTTGACCAGAGTTTTTATCCAGTATTTTCATTTGTAATGGGCTCAATGTGCTAGTGGATTTATACCAGCTGCTGTGAGAGATATATGACTCTTATTTGTATCTTTATTTATTTGGGAACACTTGGGAAAATTAAATTATGGCCTTCTAGTTTTTAGTCTTTTGAAGCTTTCATTGCTTAAGGAGCACATTTTTTAAGAGCTGCATCGTCTTTCTCAATAACATCTTTCTCATTTTGATATGCATATGAGGAACAAATGGAAGAAATACATACGTAAGAGAAGAAAGCATAGTTTTTCTCTTCGGTTAGAACCCACTTGTACTTTGAGGGGGTTTAAATTTCAGACTGACCTAAAAGTTTGGTTTGCTCTTAGCAAAAAAGGCAGCTTCCTAGTTCAAAGAGAGGGGAAAATTTAAAGACATAAAATACTCAAAAGCCTTCTTGGATATCAAATAGCTCTCAGAGAAAGCATTTGATGAATGAAGGACACAGGAATTAGAAAAATATGAGCCATTTTTTTCTTACATATAATCATGTTTAAAAGCAGTGGAAAAAGTTCTTAAGTCTAGAGAATTGGAGCTTAAATCAGTGACTCTTGGAAAATTTTGGTTGTTGCCAAATCCAGAAAATGGTTGGGTTTGGCCTGAGCCTTGTAGAAGTGGAAAGTTCTTTAGCCATTGCTGTGATGTATGAAATGAATATGAGAGATGTTGGAACATGAGATCTCAGTAATACTTCTTATAATTGGAATTGGATAGCCTGCTAGCTGCTGTCAATAATGTATTTAATGCTATTTTTCTGGCTGTTATTCCAGATAACTGAAATGGAAAATAAGGTTGAGAGAGCGGTGATGGGACATCAAGGAGGCCTCTAACCTTTCCTAAGAGCGCCAATTTCCTGAATTCACATGTTGTGGATTCTGGGGTTTAATGTTGCTTGAAGTTACTCTGCCTTCTGGCTAAAGGTGTTGGATTATAGTTGTGGAGAACAGAAGGCTCTGTTGTTGTATTGCCAGCTCAAAGTAGGCCGTCTCTTTAGGAACCCAAACACGAGGGCCCAGTGAAACATCTTACTCATGCACCTCACAGGGCTTTATGGCCAGTTCGTTTGCCATCAAGGTCTCCATTTTCACACAAAGCCCCTTTATGTAATAATGCTATTTGCTGAATGAGTGAGTGGGTGACTGAAGTAGCTCCTAGTCCATGCGTAAGGAGCAGAATTTGAGGCTGGAGGGAGTGACGTTGGCAGAGTCAGTGCATGCCCTTCTTACCTTAGATTTCAATTTGGGAAGGGCTACCACTGGCAAAAGGACAAGGTGGTGACACAGGTGACCTGCAGCCTGACCAGGCCTCCTGCTAGTTCTGTTACCATGGGTCTCTGCCTGGCTTGTTCCCCTGTCATGTCAGTGGCCATTAGCACCAAGTGATCCAATCAGCAGACACTTGGGCACATTTCAGTCATTTACAAGAGCAGGCAGAGCAGCCCTTTTAAGAACAGCATGGAGGGGGTCCACAGCTTCATTTTCAGTGGCTCTGCCTGGTCCTTTTTTACACTTCATCTCAGCCTTGCCCTGAGCGTGGACCACAGACGGCTTACATTTCAGTCGTTTGTATTTATCTTAATGTGAAATGGGGGGAAACTGTAACTAGCACAACCACGACATCATTGTCGTTTGGGCTTAAGGGTAAGGCTAAAGTAGCCAGTAAGAAGAAAATGTGAGTTTATTAAAAAACAAATACCACAGGTGGTGTTCAGACATTTCAATGGTGACAGTGCAGCTCACATAGTGGAAGTTGGGAAGCACTGTCTTTGCGTACTCACTCATAATCAAGTGTGTATTTTTACCTCTCACAGCTTGGGTCTTGCAAAGTGATACTTTTGGTGTGGAATGTGTACTCAGCCTCCTTAAATAGCCATCCGTGAATACTCTTTAATGACAGTGACTTATTGGAGTTATAATGGAGGCAATGACAAGCCAGGACCTCCTGTTTTGGGTTACTCAGGCCAATTTAAATACGTGGTTTTAGGACTTCCCTGGCAGTCCAGTGGTTAAGACTCTGTGCTTCCACTGCAGGGGGCAAAGGTTCGATCCCTGGTCAGGGAACTAAGATCCCACATGCCGCCCGGCCAAACAAAACAAAACAAAACAAAACCTGGTTTTACGGTGTTCATACGTCTCCATTGAAGGTGCAGGGTGGACCCTCTCCCCTACTCACTGGGATGAGAACTTGTCAAGTTTCAGAAACATTGCTAGCATATAGCAGATACTCAATACTTAATTTTTTAAAAGAGAATTGAAAGAATCCTTTCTGAACTAGACAGAGTTTAGTCACTGTTTTCAGGAGCTCAAAGTTGGATGTGAGTCTAAAATCATTTGATGCTTTTTACACTGAAGGCTGATGTTCTGGGAAAAGAACACCCAATCTCTCACTTTCAAGATTTTCTTAAACCTGAAAAAGTATATCCTAAATGAAATATGGAAGATGAGGTAACATGTAATGTTTTGGTGTCAGTGGGGCAAGGTATTCTAAGTGATTATTCCAGAGCCCAGGCCTCTGAGTTATTGTTTCCATCCCAAACAGGTATGATTTTCAGGGGTTTGCAAGTTATTCATATGATTTTGGGGGCTTAAGCTAAGGGCACAAGAAGGTTTCAGCCTGGGAGAAGGATGTTTTAGGGATATTTTTATAATATTTAAAATATAAATCTCTTTGCTTACTCCAAGTTAGAAATAACATAAAAAGAAGGAAAAGGAAGGAAGTTAATGATCTGAAACCTGGGGTTGGTATTAGTTTATATTCAGAATCAGAGCAGGGTGATGGCTTTGGCAGTCAGGAACTATTAGTATTCTGATATTCTGAGTTATGGCATGGGAATTTGGAAAAGAAGTTTAAAGAAAGAGCTCATAGGACAAATTTTTAGTAGGAAAGAAGCTGCTGCCCGTGGATAAGAAATATTGCTCGTCTGTTCTGAGTGGCACAGCCTTCATATAGCGGCCACTCAAGGGATCATGCCACCTCAGCTGATGTCATGGCCAATGGCTGCCATTACTGAGCTGTGACCATCTGCTGGTTGCTGCATTGAGGTGTGTGCCTGATCTTACTTTGACCTCACAGTGGCCTCGTGAATGAGGGACAATTATTGTCAGTGTTTTAGAGATGAGAAAACTGAGGTTTGGAGAAGGAAACAAGAACTTGTCTAAGGTCACTCAGCTGGTGAGCGTCAAAGCTAAGGACTTGAACCCAGGCCTCTCTTTGTATTCTAACCATTATGTAATAGGATACAAGAAGCAAAGCACTTGGGAACGGTAACCTCGGAGGCACTGGTTCTGAAATCATTTTAGGTTTCATGAGTTTGATTGCTGAAAGACACTTAAAACTATGTCAAATAGTTAGGAAAGTGCCTGGCATGTGAGGAAGGACCTCAGTACATGGTATCTGTTGCATTGTCTTTGTTTAGTAATTATCATATTAGTATTGATTAGATTTTGGTCCCAGGGAACAGACAAGTAAAAGCTTTCCTCGTCTTGTTATACCAGACCGGAAGCAGCTAGTCTGAGTTGGAGGGTTGGCAAAGTCATAGGTGGACACCATTTAATTCAGACCATGTGATACTGAGCTTGCAAGCACCTTACTCTACCTGTATCTAGCATTCTCCTCAAGCATACTGCAGATTTAGTTTTTAAAGTAGCCTTTAGCAAACTTTCCTATGTTGAATTTGCAAATATGAATGAGAAAAAGAATTTCTTTTCTCTGCCTTGTTTAGCCTCCACTTTGGAGATGATTTTGTTTTCACTGTTGTTGTTACCATACAAACCTTGTTTCATTTAAATATAAAACAAATATTGTATAGTGAGTGTTGCAGGAATTCATTGACCTGGTCCAGCCATTACATTGATGCTTTTCTTGAGTTTATCATGTAAATCTCTTTCCACCATTGCCACCACTCCACGAGATGTTGACAGTCCTCATTCTTCAAACGTGGCTTTGCCAGTCATCCACAGGAGACACGTTTCAGCTGCCAACTCTGCTGGCTTTCTATTCCTGCATAACAATTTACCCAAAACCTGGCAACTTAAACCACTTCCATTGATGATTGGACAGTTCATAGGTTGGCAGTCCAGATGTGCCCGTTAGTTCTATGCTCAGTGTTTCACTGACCGAAATCAAGGTGCCATCTTGGTTAGGCTGTGATCTGGAGGCTCGGGGAAGAATACTCTTCTGTGCTCAATCAGGCTGTCCACTGGACTCTGTTCCTCAGTGGTAGGAATGAGGTCTCTCTTTCTTGGCTAGCTCTGAGTCATGGATGTTTTTCAGCACGTTAAGGCCGCTCATCTTCAAAGATAGCAGTAGTCTCTTGAGGCCCTCTCAAGTTACCAGTCTCTGACTTTCCCTTTTGTCACCAGTTGGAGAAAGTTCTCCACCTTTAAGAGGTTACTTAGTTTTATGTTTAACATCAGGAACAATGGGCTGCCAAGAGACATTGGAAAAAGGCAGGAGGGCTTCATCTCATTCCCATTTTTAGAAGCAACCTTTCTCAGCCACAGCTGGTGGTAACAGAATGACAATAAATAGGAATTGAGAGATGAGGATTCAAGTCTTGGTTCTGGGACCATGTGTCCAGAGAGTTTTGGGCCTTGATTTCCCATCTGTAAAATGAGATAGCTGGGCTCTTAGGGTCAGCTCAGTTTTCTTTTTCCTTTTTTTTTTGGCCTGCTCACATGCTCTCATTGTGCCTTCCCCTGGCAGCCCTCGCTCATCATCCACCCTTACTCTTCCCCACTGAGCCTGGACACAGTCCTAGAATCCTTTGACATGGCCCTCCAGGAAGTCACCAGCAATCCACTGGAGCTGGCACTGGAGGTGAAGCCTGTGTTTCATCCTAGCACTTGGAGGTCCCGTTTCATCCTGAAATGCTGCGATTCTCTGAAATGAGAAATGATCAACTCCCTTGGCCAAGTTGCAGACAGCCAGAGAAGAGCCAGTTGGCTTTGGCTTTGCTTGTCATACAGACATCTGGGGAGCGGGTTCAGTTTTCAAACCACAAATTGAGGTGTGCAGGAAAAGACACTTTCTTTCCCTCTAATTGAACTTCAGTTCTAGTTTGAGCCCCTGTTCTGCCAAGTTGTTGAAACAAAATCTCAGTCAATTCGTGTTACTCCCTCTGGCTCTCCTTGGCATCGTGTCCAAGTTCCATGGACCCATGTAGGGCCCAGGCATGGAGGTGGAGGGCTGCTGGTACTTTGCTGTCACCTGTCTGTGATGGCATCTATGGAGACATCCTTGCTAATGGTTGTCTTTGTTCAAGAGAGTCTGGATTAACAAATAAAACTCCAAAGCTCAGCCACACATAAGTTATTTTCTGGTCAGGCAAAATCCTCCAGGTCTTGGGCAATTATCCAGGACATCTTTCATCCATAACAGTGGTCAAGGAACTAGCTGTTCCTGTCTTGTTTCATTGTTAAGCTTCTAGTCACCCAGGCAGGAAGAAGAGAGCTGGAAGGTCATTGGGTGGCTCTTAAATGCATTGGTCAGGATGTGACTCATGCTTATCCATATCCATTGGCCAGGGCTGGACACATGAACCCACCCAACCATAGGGAGGCTGGATAATGTGAATGTGTGTGGGCTGACAAGTGGATGTCAGGCAAGCATTACCAGTAGCTACCACAGTTGTTTATTCCTTTTGAGTTGCTTCTGCATTTTCTCATCCTACCTGCAAGTCCTAAGCAGGTTGTCAACTCTCCATGCTCTGCTCAAGCTGCTCTCAGCCAGTGAGGGAAGCTTTGTATTCTTCCTGTCCCTTCCTGGGCTTGGGGCTGTCTTTGCTCTTCTACCCACCTGTACCACACACGTATGCCTTTTGCCCACTTTCTTGGCAACAGGGGTGTTCAGTACGTTACGCCAAGCTGGTTTTGAAGCCTATGACATTCTCAGGGAGCTTGGGCATGCTGGGAAAATCAGCCAAATGCTGGTGATTTTGAAATCTTTACATTTTGGTGGAGACCCACTTCAAAAGCAGCCTTCATGCCAGAGATCTTGTTTATTTGAACCTTTCCTACCAGTGATTTCATGTCTGGTCTACCTGCAGCACCTGGCAGTGTAGGTGTGGTGTCAAAGAAGATCACTGAGATTAGGAGGATTCCTGCTATTTCATGAATTATGGATGACTTAACATCGAAGCCCCTAAGAATTACTCAGTGGGAGTAATAAACTTGTTCTACTAAAAGAAAGTGCTGGTTATAGGAGAACCGGGGGACTCTGCTGGCTTCCTACACTGCTTCTGTGGGAGCAGAAGGTGCAAGGGTCCTATTTTTAGGTTCCCTAAACCTACATGGGGCCTCTTTTGTTCCCCTCTGCCATCCCTGACTTGACGAAGGTGGGGTGGTGGACACTCAGGCCTCCTTCCCACACACTCTTCTTCTGGGCACTCCCTGGCTTCTCCTGAGGACTCGCCAGCATTTCCAGTCTAGGTGGACTGGCCTTCGTCATGGTCACCGGTAAGCATGGGTGAGTACAATGCACAGGAAGAAGTGGCTCCAGCTGCCTGTGACCCTGTTGTTCCCAGGCTTTGTTCATCCTGAGTTCTATGCTTGAGAAGTTAAAGCCAGGCCTTGGACTCCCTTGTTCTGGGTCCTGCTGTGGCTGTGAGCAGAGCCAGCCTCTCCTCCTGGTTAATACATTAGGATATGACTCTCTTCATCATGTGTTCAGTTCTTATCCTGTCTTATTCATTGTAAACATGTCACTAGAGAAGGGAGAGCAGATTTTTGTGGTTGTGCATGCACAACACAGGGATATCTTTTGGTGAGGAAACTTGTTGTGGAATCTGTGAAGGTCTCAGGTTTGTTCTGTTCTCTCATCCAGCTGTGCTTATTGGCTGGAAAGAAGGGTTTGGATCCGTCTCATTACTTTCGGCTGCTGTTCCCTTCTTCCTTTCTCAACTGTTCATAAGTTGAAAAAGAGATTCCTCCCTCTCTCTCTCTCTCTCTCTCCTTCCCTCCCTCCCTCTCTCTCTCTCTCTCACACACACACACACACACACACCTCTATCCTCCAATCCCATCCTCGCCTCCTTGATTTATTTCCCACTGCTTTCTTTAACCTACCTATCATCCACATAAATTAAATCACATTCTGTGCCTTCTGTGTTCCTCTCTTTGTGGTATTTAGTCTACTGGGAAAGATCTTCTCTTACAACATCTAAGTCTAAAATCTTCCCCATTCTTTAAAAAACGTTTTGTATAAAGCAGCATGTATAAATTGTAGAAAGTCTGGAAAATATACAGAGATACATTTCTATATTTATAGATTTATTTCTATTTATATAAAAACATCTAGAACACACACACACACACACACACCTCTATCCTCCAATCCCATCCTCGCCTCCTTGATTTATTTCCCACTGCTTTCTTTAACCTACCTATCATCCACATAAATTAAATCACATTCTGTGCCTTCTGTGTTCCTCTCTTTGTGGTATTTAGTCTACTGGGAAAGATCTTCTCTTACAACATCTAAGTCTAAAATCTTCCCCATTCTTTAAAAAACGTTTTGTATAAAGCAGCATGTATAAATTGTAGAAAGTCTGGAAAATATACAGAGATACATTTCTATATTTATAGATTTATTTCTATTTATATAAAAACATCTAGGAAACATAGAAAAGTATAAGGTAGAAAGCAAAAATCCATAAGTTTATCCCTTGACTATAACTATTTTGATTCATTTTCTCTTGACTTATTTATTTTTATTTTTTTTAGCTCTGATGAATTTGAGTGTCTGTGTGGTATCCTCATTTTTGAGGCCACTTCAAGTGCAAGTATCCTCAGATAACTTTTTGTACAGTCACTTCTAGCTAAAAGAGATGAAGTCTTCCTCAGCATCCCTAGAATGTTAGCGTTCTTGCTCATCACTGGGTATGGTCTGGGTCATCATATAACAGATTACCCCAAAATATGGTGGCTTAAAACAACGAACATTGGTTATCTCACTGTGTGCCAGGAATTGGAGCACAGCTTAACTGAGTCCTCTGCCTCAGGATCTCGTACAGGTTTCAGTCAAATATCAGCCTGGCCGTAGTCTCATCTGATGGTTCGATTGGGGGAGGGCCCAATTCCAAGTTCACGCCTGTGGTTGTTGCATTGAGGGCTTCAGTTCCTTGCTGGCTCTTGGCTGTAGGCCTCCCTTGGGTCTTTGCCATGTGAGCCTCTCTGCAGAGTGGCTTACCACACGACAAGCAAGAAAGGAGCCAGAGACTTTTTATGATCTAATTTTGGACGTGGCATCACATCACTTTTGTCATATTTTATTCATAGAAAGAAGTCACTCGGTCTAGCCGCACTCATGGGAAGGGGATTACACAAAGGCACACATACCAAGAAGCAGGATGGGACCACTGGGGGGCCATCCTGGAAGCCGCCTACCACAGACAGGCTTATTTATGAACCTGCTGTCTCCAGCACACTGGACTGAGTGGCATCCTGGGCAGAGTCCCACCCATATCTCTGGGATATGGGACTGGGTCCCACTTCATATCTCTGATCTCCACAGTTTAGTCAAATAATGCATCTTGCACTTGAGGCAGGTATGCAGAGACCTGCCTTGCTGTGCAGTAAAATAAGGTCTGTACTGTGGTTATTTATGTGGGCCAGTGCTGATCTACCATGGCCAGTGGGCCAAAGCTGGCCTGCCACCTGTTTCTGTACAGCTCCAGTTTTCAGAGTTGGGGCACGGTTCTCTTCTGGATGCTGCATTGCTTGAGCTCTGCTCCTCAGCTTGGAGGCGGTGCTTAAAGACAAAGACCAAAGTGGGTGTCCTTGGGGAACTTCCTGCACCTTCTGTCTTCCAGGTCCCCATGCCCTAGCACAAATCCACCCTGCAGGGCTGTGCCACTGCCATTTTAACAAACATTGGCACTTTCCTTACCTCTTTCAAACATGCTGGCATTGACAGCCTAGCTACAGAGCTGACAGAATCAAATTAGCATTCTTTAATGTACATGGATCCTGAAAAGATATCTAATTCACTGCCATAAATGAACTTGTTTCCTCATTCCCCAAAGCTTCGTTCCCTCCTCCCTGGAGAGGCTTCAGCGATGAAGAGATTGGCTGTGTCACCTTGATGACTCACTTAATTTCCAGAGACAGGGGTGGGATGCAAAAGTCCAAGGCAAGGGTGAGGTGTGAATTGTGACAAGGAATTGAAACACCACAGGCCATTTCAGCAGCTCCTCTCAGCCAAGGCTGCGGGCAGGTAGCGATGACCTTCCCTGTGTGTTCACGAGGGTGGACCAAATGGGACGGCTGACTATTATGGGTATCCTGGGGACAGTGGATTTATTAAATACTGGACTCTTGACAAGCTCTGTCCCCGCCTCTCTCTGACAATGTGTCCTGCCCAGAGATGACCTGGGCTATGCTGAGACTGCGCTCAGCTCACACCTGGCAAGTGGGCCTTTCCCAGAGAGGCCTTGTCTGCATGTGACATGAGGATGTTTGATTTTCTAGAACTTTCTTTCTCCATCCTACTGTCTTAGCTATTGGAGAACACTACACCTACAGGCACGAAACTCTGGGTTAGTGCTAATAATTGAAACTCTTTTGAGCCTTAGCGTCTTGTTTATAGAACTGTCTCTGCCCTCAAATCTAGGACTGAGGACCCTGGCTGGCGGGCTGGTGCTCCGAGTAGTTGCCTTGACTACTCACAGTGGTCAGGAGGCTGTGATCAGCATATGACCGAGTTATTTGTTTAGTTTTTGGATTTGGTGCAGCCTGCAGTGTAATTTTTACAAGAAGCAAAGGTTTCCCACATTCCATTTCATATCCTGAGTGCTCAGTAGTAGATGCAATGCAAGGTTGCCTCCACCTGCAGAGAATTTTAACGATGATTTCCCTAATAGAACAACTAGGCATAAATGAAACCAACAAAGATGACTTGCATATACATTTAACACGTTTGTTGAGCACCTAGGCCTCTTGAGACCCAGGTTGGGTGCTGACGCGCAGTGGGGAGAAACACAAAAATTCTAGTGTTCATGAAAGTTATAATCTAGTGGTGGGGGGCACCAGTAAATAGGTAAATACCAAGTGTGGGGTGCTATGAAGTCCATGAACATTGCACAAAGACAGTGAAGAAGCGGGGTAGTCAGGGGGGGCCTCAGAGAGGAGGTGACATAGAATAACTGTTTATGAGTTTATGTTTATGAGTCCCCTTTTGGGCTGTGCCTGCCTTGCAACTTCACACTGCCCGTTTCCCCCTTGAGCTCAAGAGATAACTGTCCTCCCAGATTTTCTGTCTTGTGCCCTTCAATCTCTGGCCTGTTAGCCTTTGCACTGCTGTTCCCTGTGCATCTTTCTCTCATTCCCTCTCACCTCATCTTTCTTAACCAACTGCTACTCATCCTCTGGGTCTCAGCTTAGGCCCCCTTCTTTAGAACAGCCCTTTGTGACCCTCTAGTCTGCAGTGGGTGCCACTCCCAGAGATTGTACATCCTGTACTTCCCTCATCGTGGTGCTGAGCGCACTGCTTTCTTGTTTTCCTCCTTGATGAGGCTGTGAGCTCCCAAAGGATGAGGATTGTGGGTATCTCATTCATTCTTATATCTCCAGCGGCCACCCTGAGTGTCTGGCGCGCTCAGACTGTGGCTCTTGAAATACGTGGAGTTGAAACGAGAAAGGTAGCTTCCCAGGGGGTGGCAGGAAGTCTGACAGTGCATGCACATAGCTCCCCAATCTCAGTTAGGTTGGGAAAGGCACTGTAGAATAAAACAGCGTCAAAAACAGTGCCCTTCCCTCTGGCTTGGAGCTTGTAGGAATGTTTCACAATTTCTGAAACAGGAAGGCATCACCCTTTTTGTGTAGATTCTCACACATTTTGTCACTCCTCAGCTTTTCCATTGTGCATGTAGGTAGCCAAAAAGCACATGGCAACCTAACTGTGTGTGACCAGGCAGGGATGCATAGGGAGACCTGGCCAACCCGCCCCTCTCCCCACCCCATGTTGTGATGGATCCTGAGAGGAGGGGATGACCAAGCTCTGAGGCACGAAAGCAGACCCTAGACCCCGGAGCTCACTCAGACATGGCAGCTGTGTAATGAGGTGATTCTTCATTCCTTAAACTGCTGAGGGAGAACAACACAGATGTGTGCTCATGGTGGTCGTGTGGCGCGTCACGCACTCAGAGAACCCACGGAACATCCGGTTGGTGAGGTTGTGTTTTATTGATGTTTTCCCTCCTCTGCAGATTCTTGCTGGGAATAAATGCATTCTGTTTTGTTGTGTAGAATAAAGCTCCAAGTGAAGAGCTTAAGCTCTATATTAGCACAGGTATTAGGAGGTGAAGCACCTCTGAATCAATAGAACCTCCTGGCACTTAGGAATGGATATTTGCCTCTGGAGGGCATTCAGTCCCCGTGGGTCTGATGTGACTGTTTGACAGGAGGTTTTTACCATGTCGTCCTGACCTGAGTTAACACTGCTCACCAAAGAGCGCTGGGTGGAGGCTTGCTTACATGTGTTAATGTCAACCAGTCACTCTCTCTCTGAACATTTATAATATTAAACAGAAAAGGTTGATTCCTTAGGTGGTCTCAGCAAACCAAACTATGATTAACTATAACAATGGTGACAACAAAAGTGCTTATTGACATAGAAAGCTTTTCATCACATAATGCATTAAAAACTTCCATAAAATGGCATATATGTTACAATTCCAATTTGTTAAAATATGTGTTCAGCGCAGAGAAAAATTAAGGCCACACATCAAAATACCAAGTTTTTTTTTTCTTTTTTGGTGTGGTGGGTAGTGGGTTGATGGAATTATTACTGGATTTTCTATTTTGATTACCTGTAATTTTTTTCAATAAACATATATTAGTTTAGGAGTAAACTAACTAAGGATAGAGAAGTCAATTTTGGAATTAAGTATGAACTCTTTAGGTCCCCTTCTAAGACTAAGTTCACTTGCAAATCTCCCTTCTGGATAGTAGCCATTAGTTAAGTAATAAACCTTTAGGTGTGATGAACAGAAATATCAGTGTAGGGACACAGCGGTACAGCGTGGGGCATTCTGGGGCTTCACCACCCGCATGATCAGTGGTCATATCTGCCTGTGGAGCTTCACCGTCTTCGTGTTAACATCATGTGCATTTCTAGATGTCTAAAATGATCTAGGAAAAGAGTGAGTGTGTGGAGGATGTACTGCCCTCACGACTCTGAAGTCACCAGCCTATACCCTGGGCTCTGAGGATGCAGTGGTCATTTATAACTTCATGGGCATACAGTGTTATGAGTTAAAAGACATTAAACAAATAAATACATAAACATTACAAATTGTGATAAGTGTTATGAAAAAAAAAAAAAACAGGTTGCAAGGTGATAGAATAAGAGGCATCACTTTTTCTAGGAATTAGCCCTCTAAGATGAGTGCAAATTTTCAGTTTTGGCTTTTTGCAATCAAATACAGTTATTATTAGCTGGATCACAAACCATATCATGATAGTTAGCATTGTTTGTGCTTGTAGATTAAAGTCTTATTATCAAACAGGGAGCCATGTATGTGAGAAATAGGTCTTTATTTCTGAAGGCAAATTTACCTTGTGATGAAGTAGTTTTGTGCTGAAGGCTGTGGCTTTATGTGACACTAAGGTTATTTTTTACCTTACAAAATGAAGAGAGAGTGATTTGGACTTAGACATGTGATTATAATTAGTGATTATAATTATAGGATACAAATTGCACAGTTTTAGTGAGGAAAAAATCTTGTCCAAAGAGAATTAATAGGGAAGGCAGAGTTGTGTAGTCGAAAAGACAATAGTCCAGCTGTCGCAAGTTCTGGGTCCTACTTCTGGCAGGGATATCAGCTGTTGACCTCCCTGGAGCCGATCCCTCCCTTTCTGGGGTCAGAAGTCTCCTTCTGAACAGGAAGACATAGACCCTTAAAGTTCATTGTACCACTGTTAATTTTTTTAGTTTTGATAAATGTGCCAAAGTTAGGTATTATGTTCCATTAGGGGAAGTTGGGTGAAGGGTATATGGGAACTCTACTTCCTTTGCAGCTTTTCTGTAAATCTAGAACTATTTCAAAATAAACCTACTTCAGTAAAAAATTTTATTAAAGTGTTTTAATTGTAAGGTTGATATCTAATATACCCGGAATAGTAAACATCTCAGTCTTGATAAATTCAGTGTGAGAATAAAGTGTAAAATATCAGTTTGGTTGGAAGAAAGCTCCTTCAATACCAGAGCTTGTTAATAAAAGCAATCATCAGATTTCCTGCCTCAGCAGTTTTCCTAAAGTCACAATCAGAGGAGGATGTTCATTGCAGCATTATTTATACAAGTAAAAGATATTCCCAAATAAGGGATTGGTTAAATAAATAAAGGCCCGGAAATAAACTGGAATGCTTTGCAGCAATAACAACGATAGTGTCAAATGTATTTGACATTAATAATGTCCTTGATATGTGGAAAAAGGAGATCATAATGGAGTATGTGAATAAAACATGTACTACATACACAGGAGGATAGAAAACATTCTGGCAGGCTGTGTGCCAGATACAAATTAGCTTGTTGGGAAGCTACCTGGCGCATTGAGGTAGTGAGATGGGTGTGAATTGGACTTCGTGGTTGGGATGGTTAGAAGTGAACGGATTTCAGCAAAATCCAGGGGGAAGATCCAACCAGATCTTTCTCAGAGGATTTCTTTTGCTTTCTTTTTCCCCCTCCTTTTCCTTTTTCTCGTTCCCCACCACAGCAGTTTCACAGGAAGGTCTGATCCGTCTTGCTGCTTTCTTATTTCTCACCCTGGGCACCCATTGCATGGACCCAGGTCTGCTGGAGAGGGAATCTTACTAACATAAGATGGATGAGTTTGGCCACAGAGAGGTCTGCATTTCCCAGGATAACATTTGTCTTTATTTCAAATCATCAAAACAGCATTTAAGTGAGAACAGGGATCCATGCATGCTTTTATTTGGCGTGTTTTCCAATCACTAGCATTACTCTCTAATAACAGGATGTGTACGTGATATGATACAGAGGCCACTGGGCTGCATAGCAGTCATTAGCTTTCCCTCAAAAACAAAAGGAGAGGCTGCCATTTGAATAATGATCCCTGGCTGTTTTCTTTGTACATGGGCCATTTCCTTAATTAGGTTTCAAGCTTCATCTCTCTTGTTTTTAACTAAAAAGCCAGGTGAGAGAGAGACAGATTGTATTGTGGGGAAAAGGGAGAGGAATGTGTTTCATGCAGAATAAAGGGCAGGTGAGTAAAATGGGAGATCAGTGGATGCCCGACGATCAGGCCAACTTCGGCAGAGCCGAGCTTGTGTCTGGGCTGAGTGCAGCATCTTTCTAGGTCAGGGGGACCTTTCTACACACCCAAAGGAATATCTCTCCTGCTTCCTATCTAGAGTTTGTGATCCAGATCTCAGAATTTGTCTTTAGGGTCACTTTTTCCTTCACTGTACCTTGAAATGACCTTGGTAGCATATCTCTCAGACACCATACTTAGGAGTCAGCCTGGGTTCGAATCCTACCCTGCTGTGAACTGGCTCCGTGACCTTGGGCAAACCATGTCGTTCCTCATAACCTGAGGTTGTACTTTGGTAAAACGGAGGTGATAATAGTAGCTACCTGTTGTGGGGTTAAACTACTTCTTTTGATATGAAGCACTTAGTGCATGGGACAGGGTGAAGGCTCAGTTAAGCTTGGGGTGCTACAGCTGCTGTGGTTATTATTGTTATTATTATTAGCCTCTGAGGGAGAGTCCTAGCAGAGGGTTTAGGACAGATGCAGTATTATTTCATAACCCAGTCTGTAGTGAGGAAAAGAGAGCCGGCATGTTGGACCATAAATTACTAAGAACATTGACAACCTCATTTATTTTCTCTCAGAGTGTTGTGTTTTCTCACCTGTTGTTTTTAACTTCTGAACTCCCTGAGTTGCTGAAGATGGTGTCATATTTTGAATCTACAGAATATGGTAGGAAATAACTTTGAAGTTAAACTGGGGCCTTGGTTTATAAGTTCCATCTTCTCAAATCAGTATACTTTGTGTATTAATGCTGAATGTTTCAAAAAAACCCCTGAACAAACAGCAGCAACACAGCTTTCCTGACATACCCATGTAGGAATTCTTCTTTATTCCCTCAGTGAGCCTCCCTGCTCACCTCCTCTCCTGCAGCTCTATGCATGGAGAATATGGAGATGAAACCCACAGTCTCTTTCCTTTAGACCTCAGTTTGTGGTCCTGGGACCAATAGCACCTGCATCATCAGGGGACTTTTTAGAAATGCAGAATCTCCGGCCCCACTCCAGATCTGAGTCAGAATCTGCATTTTAATAACCCCCCTCAGGAGATTCATACGCATATTAAACTATGTCAAGTGTTGTGGTATCTCACTCTCATTTGGAGGAGGGATCAGTAAGTAAGTTGGACCAAAGTCTTACCCTGGGGAATGAAGAGACTTCCTACAGATGGTGACCCTTGATCAGGTATTGACTGTGGAGCAGGAGTTGGCTGGGGAGAGGGAAGGATGGGAGCAAATAGGTGGAGGGAGGAGCTTCTAAAAGAAAAAATTGGATGTAACAGAGCCCATTATGGCAAGATCATTTGACCAGCCGTTGTTACTTTTTGTTTCCTGGATCCTTTTTTTTTTTTTTTTTTGCGGTACGCGGGCCTGTCACTGTTGTGGCCTCTCCCATTGAGGAGCGCAGGCTCAGCGGCCATGGCTCACGGGCCCAGCCGCTCTGTGGCATGTGGGATCCTCCCAGACTGGGGCACGAACCCGTGTCCCCTGCATCGGCAGGCAGACTCTCAACCACTGCGCCACCAGGGAAGCCCCTCCTGGATCCTTTTTAGCACTCACGCAGGGCGTGTGCTTGGGTCATGTGAAATAATTTTTGAACAACACAGAAGCACTTTGCTTCCTGAACTCTGATATATGAAATGGAGATTCATAAAACAGACAGATGGAGAGGTATTACCACTCTGCAAGGAGGTGACTCAACTTTCAGATTGATTCCTTGGGATTAAGAAGGAAAGTGTATCGGTGGACTTTTGAAGTCCTCCATCTGGGACTGGATCTAGACTTTGCCACTTGTGGGAAGAAACTTGGGCCAGTTGGTAGCCTCTGTGAGTCTCGGAGTCTTCATTTGTGACGTGTGCTTTTGGATACTTCACTGGGAAGTTCATGCTTCTTGACCTTCAGATATGTGGTTCCATATTTTTTTAAGTTGTCAGTGCTTTATAGCCTAACTGAAACATCATAATAATGAGGACAAGGCTAAAGGGACATGCACCACACTCCTGGTCCAGGGCTGTGGGATAACTGCCCCCCATTCTATTTGTAAGGAGAATGTTGGCCCAAGTAAGTGCCTTCATTGGGTGCTTCTTCAACTAATGTGTACATCGTGTTTTTTTTTTTTTTTAATTAATTTATTTATGGCTGTGTTGGGTCTTTGTTTCTGTGCGAGGGCTTTCTCTAGTTGTGGCAAGCGGGGGCCACTCTTCATCGCGGTGCGCGGACCTCTCACTATCGCAGCCTCTCTTGTTGCGGAGCACAGGCTCCAGACGCGCAGGCTCAGTAATTGTGGCTCACGGGCCCAGTTGCTCCGCGGAACGTGGGATCTTCCCAGACCAGGGCTCGAACACGCATCCCCTGCATTGGCAGGCAGATTCCCAACCACTGCGCCACCAGGGAAGCCCGTACATCGTGTTTTTAAAGTTAATTCTCACTTTCTGTTTTTGCTTGATGTTCCAATTTTTTCCTTTTCCTTTCCTTATTCTGGTTAACCTTTCGTAGCCTACCACTGTGTTTAATGAAAGATGAATGAATTAAGGGAAACATGGTGATAACAAGGAAATGGAACAGCTAAAAAAATATTTCAATTACTGAGAGAGACCATGGAACATAAAGGAAGGCAAAAAACGGCATGTAAATTCAGGGCTCGTATATTAAGTACAATTCACCTTGAATTCAGAAAAGGGAACTTTTTCAGGAAAGAGTAAGTGACAAGATTTGAAAAGAGTCCCCCCAGGGAAAGAGGATTAACAAAAGGAGACATTATAGAATTAAATAGAAGTGAATTAACAAATCAATTTTCTGTGAGTGTAAGAAGACACAAGATTTATTTGGAAGATAAATATTTGGTAATTCAAACCTATAAGTGTTTTGTTGCTGGTTTTTACCCAGTGAAGCTATGCCCATAGTGAAACTCTTATGGTTGATGAATGTGGAATGGTGTAGATCCTATAAAAGGCTGCCAGACCTCTTTCTTCCCTTGGCATTTATTTTGGTGTTCTAAAGGATGAACTGTTATGTACTTACACTTCCTGGGGACATAATTTGAAAATATACCCCATAGGCATGTATAGGATTATCTCACTTTGATTATAAAGAAACAACTACACTTATGATCTTACATTTCAAAAATGGAAAATATCTGTAAGGATCTTAATCACAGGGTAGCCCCTTGTATTTTGGGGAAGTGGGACTAGGGTTTTTGTTTTCTTTTATTTGCTTATATCCACCTTCTGGTTGTTCTTCCTACAGTGAGAACATTTTGCTTTTAGAATAAGAAAAAAGTCTCATTTTACCTTCAACTATTTTAGGAGAGTTATTGGGGGAGGTCAGAGCATGGGATCTGGAGCCAGCCTGCCTGCACTTGAATTTCACCCTTACTGTTCTATTTTTCTCCATCTTAGATTTTACTTTTCCCATCTGAAAAGCAATATTGCAAAATACATTTAGAAACCTGGAAAAATTCATCCAAAATTCTGCCACCCTAACCCAGCCATGGTTAGAATTTTGTCGTGGTCCCTCCCAGTGTCTTTTGCTTTGTGTTTTTACATGGTTTTAATTATAGATGTAATGTATGTCACTTAGCAGTTATCTCATGAGCAGAGTTCTATGGTGGTATGCAGTTGCACATGCATTGAGTGAAATATTTTTTTGACACAATCGTCTGGTAGCTGTGGACAAAGGTCAGGCTTGTTCAATGGGTTGTTTAATTCATGTCTCAAGTGTAGGCCTTCTGAGCCAGTCACATTCCTCTTTTCAGATTATGAGGCATTTATTATATACCAGTGATTACTAAATTTCTTTGACTTGACACTTTATGTATTTTTAATCACACAAATAATACATGAATGTATGCTCTTTGTGAAGAATTCTAATAACCCAGTGGTTACATAAGGAAAAAAATATAGTTCTCTTCAGCTCTTCTTGAAGACCCTAGCGTGAGATAAATATTGTTTCCAGTTTGTTGTTTACCCTTCCCTGATTCATTTGAGAAATCATCATTTATTTACAGAGTACCCAGGGAAACTTGTAACCTATACTTATAAAGACAGCAAAGCCATCTTCTAGAATTAATTGTTACAGGAAATGTCCATAATTTGGTGTGTATGTTTAATATACATAAACCTTAAATTGGATTGTAAATATATGCTAATGATCAGACAGTGCATGTGACAACACCAGTGGTCAAAAACAGGCATTGTATATCCTGATGCTGCATGTGAATCAGGGGCAGATGCCCTGTCACTGTTCACACATAGGGTGACCTTTTCTGGGACCTCTTGCTGTTCTTGGGGAGTGCATAGGGGTGCTTAACCTGTGTCCCCACCATGGAGGGAATTCAGGGGGCTATGAACTTGGGTGGGAAAAAAGCAACACCTTTTATTTTCACCAACCCCTAACTGAAATTTATTACTTTAGCTTACAAATGTAGGTAACAAGCCACAACAGTTCCTATGACTTTGTCACCAACAGAAATCACAAATCTTCTCATGTCATATCGTAGCTGATGCAGATATCTCTTTGCTATTGATGCTTATCCTTGACATCCATGGCTGTGGCAGTATAGCCTTACCATTAGTTCTTGTTATTTAACGCGCTGATGAAGAAACATCTACATTACTGCATCACAAATTGATGGTTTAAACATTTTGAAAACTGAATTTCAATATAATTGGTTTCCTTCCTATGTGTTTCCTCTTTTGCATTTGAAAATATTCTTAGAAGGGGCCCATGGGCTTCACCAGATGCCAGAGCAGCCACTCCCCCAGCTCCCCCACCCACAAATTCCCATGTTAAAGGCATACCATAGTATAGTAAAAATAAGGTGGATGTATTGATTAGTTTCCTTCTTTTTTCCTAAATACATTCTAGGAGAAAAAATATTGGTAGCATAATGATTGTGTGTGTGTGTGTGTGTGTGTGTGTGTGTGTGAGAGAGAGAGAGAGAGAGAGAGAGAGAGAGAGAGAGAGAGAGAGAGAGAGAGAGAGAGAGAGCGCGAGAGAGCGAGAGAGAGCAGAACATTAGTTAACATATCCTAGGACTCCAGAATTCTTCAAAGTGCTGTAGAAGAGTCCCCATTTCAAGAGTAATGTGTGGGCTTCTCTCAACATGCCTATAGAATCCTCGACTTCAGGGTCTTATTTCCATGCCTAGCAACCCCCAGTGCATGAGGAAACAAAGTGCTTTTGGTCATACATGGGGGTCTCTAGGGGAGGGCAGCCTCAGGTTCTGAGCCCCTGCATGGCCAGGGAACCCCAAATGGTGAAAAGGTCCCGGGCTCTTTCTCCACTGGCTGGGACCTTGGTGATCCAGGTGGGCATCTGTCCCTTATTGGCCTGGGCTGGCTGCTGCCCACTAGATGCCTTAGACTCAGTGGTGCTCATAGCAGTGCCTGCTTCAAGGATTAGCGGTAGATGCCAGAAGCCATCCACACACTGTCCAGCACATCACTGCCCTGTGGGAGATGTGAGCCCATGTTATTCTGTCTCAGGCTCCTCATGTGAAGATGAATGAGGAAGAAGATGTTTAGAGACATTTTGTATCTGGGCCCCAGAGTGTTCAAAGAAATGGACTCAGTGGGAGATTTCACAGAAAAACATAGATTTCTGGCTTCTCTTAACAAATGGAAGATTGGGTAACCACAGTGTGCCTCTCACCCTACAGAGATCAGCAGAAGCTAAAAAGTGGCCACTATTTAGGATGAGACAGAAGCTCTGCTGTTTGCTGCAGGGCCCAGACTGGCCCGAGTCTGTTGCCTGATATGACCCATCTGGCCTCTGGAGGTGTTTGAATTATGGCTTCTGAAATGGATTATTCCTAAGTTCCTTTTGGATTCTAACACTGACTTTAAAGATATTGGGGGAAAAGTCCTGTGTGCTGGGCTTTGTGAAGGATGTCAGAAAATCATTTGATTCTGAAGTTGGTGACATTTAAATTTTTAGAGGGCTCAGATTTATGTTTTTGCATCTCGGCATAGGGGAGGCCCTGTATAATGTCTGCACTTTTGTTGATGGCGGGTGAAATGGGAGGGGGTCACCTGTTGCAAATTCTTCAAGCACCTGTGGACAGGTGGAAGGAAGGCAGTATTTCTGTGACGGATGCTGATGCTATGGATCATTTTTCTTAGTGTCTGATATCAGCAACAGGGAATTCTATACCAGAATCTTTTTACAAAGGAAGCTTTAAACTCGAGAAGGGAGACCTAGTCTTCATCTCTTCCTTTCAACAAGAGGGAGGGTGGGTTGGTAACTATTAAGCACCATCTCACCACGGTTCTCTACACTCACCAAAGAAAAGCTAGGGTTTAGCTGTGCCGTAAATAGGCATCTCAGTATTCAGTTTGTAGTTGATGGAGTTAGTCTGGAGTTGATGGAGTTAAAGATTCATTCAGATGCAGGGTCATAACACTCATTTCCAGCTTTTGGCTCTGTAAGTACAGAAACCACTAGAGCAGCTGCAAATAGTATTAGCTCTAAGCTTGTTACTGTCTTCCAGACTTATTCATTGATTGCCTTCGATTTCCAGGACATCTCAGATCTAGAATTAAAAAGACTTTAGTTAAGCCAATTAACTTTGTGGTGCCTGGGCAACAAATATCCTATGCTAAAGAAGGTCATTGATGTTATTGAAAAAGCAGTTTTATTTGAGCTGGGATTAAAGAAATTGGACAAAAGGTCTAAGAATTGTTTATAATATGTTCCTTTCTGTGTTGCAAGATCTTGGCCTTTACCATCAGCACCTGACCATAATTACACATACAAGTGGCTGGGTAGATTGTGACTTGTTTGCACCAGCTCTAAAGTATCCATAATGCAGATGGTTACCAGCCAAGTTTTAATCTGAGATTTCATCTAGCAACAGTTTATATCAAGTGTTTATAGTGTGGTGGTTACAAGCATGGACTCTGGGGCCATGCTGCCTGGATTCAAATCCAGACAGCTAACACACCCCTAATGATTTAAGTTCCCATTTCCACAGTGTTGACTTAGAGCCTGGAAATGGCTCCCCAGCCACCTGTTCTATTTCTAGGGCCCTCTTACTTTGGGTTGGGCTGGGTGGCTGGTTACTACCAGTGGAATGTGAACAGAGCTGATGCATGTCACCTCCAGGCTAAGGAGTTCAAGAAGCAAGTGTATCTTCTCCATCCCTTCCCCCTGAATCTCCTGGCTGAATGCAAAAGACTCTAGTGCCTGATGGAAGGATCCTGGGTCCCTGAATCACTATGTGAAAGACTGGCGACAAAGAACCCCCTCATGGGAGGGTTACATGAACAAGAAGGAAACCTCTATTGTGTTAAGCCATTGAGGTTTTGGGATATTTTTTATTATAGTAGCTAGTGTCTCCTGAATTAATACAACCACTTACTAGTGGTCCAACCTTAGCTAAGTAAATTACCTTATTTCTCTGTGCCTCAGTTCCTTAAGCTGTAAAATGGGGGGAAACAATATCTACGTGACCCAAAGTAAGTAATAAATGCTTGTTGCTATTATTAATAATAAATGGTTATTGTTGTTGCTACTGTTCCCGCTGATCCTTGGGGAGTAGGAAGAATGAATTATTTTAAATTGGAACGTCAGAAAAATGTGTTTGAAAAAAGTAAGCCGCAAGAAATAATCTATACAAATAGCCCAGGCAGGCTTTGTAAAGTAATGGCTTTATATTTGCAGTTTGGCTATAGTTAAATTTGTTGGCATACGTAAAACACAGTCATAAATGCATAAAATGAGATTTGTCTTCTCTAACACACATGGTCCTGTAATAATTATTTTGGCTTTTCGTGTTGTGAGAATGTATGTACAGCATAAATATTCATATTTCAGAACCTCAGATCCCCATGCAGTAATCCAGAAAATATCCAGGAACTGGAGTTTTTTTTTTTTTTTAATAAGTATTGAGACCATTTGATTTTGTTCAGTAGACAGATGAATTTCCCAATTTTGAAGCAGTATGTTACACTGCCGTGCTAGGGCAAAGGTGGTTGTATCAACAGCAGGTTTAGTAGCTTGCCTCTGACTTAACTTCCCTTGTATAAAACAGGAATCTAATGCAGCATTCACACTCAGTTTTGTCACCACAGAGTTAAAATTTATCAGTGCATTTGTCCAGTTGACTACATGAAACAGTAAAAGCTTATGAGACTTATTTGGACTTAAAAAACAAAAAGAGTTTAGACTGTAAAACAGGGAGAGGAGAGATATCCATCTTTTAATTCAGGACCTGACAATCTGAAAGTAGAAATCTGTCAGAGACCACCACTGCTCTGAAGAGCAGTCTCTCTGGAACTCTTGATTTAGTAGGGCATTCCACATAGCTCGCTGGGAACAAAGGCTCCAGGGGCACTGGGGCTGGGGACCCCAATACTTCTTGTGATAATGCTTTTCTTGAGGTGAGTATCAGAAAGCACTTTAAGAAGTAATTTAGACCACACCACTCCTTCCCCTGACAACCCTCCCCACCTCACCCCCACCACCCCACTCAAGCTGGAAGTTCTTAAAAACATGCTGAGGAAAACTACTGTCTTCAATGGTGGTTCATTCCCATGCTTCTCACCCCACAGAACAAGAACTGCCTATAGGTGATATTCCAGATTCCTCAAGTGGTCCACATTTTCCGCAGCCCTGCAGAAGTCAGAGTCCAGCTGCTCCCTGCCTCCTCTCTGCTTATTCTTTGGTTGTAATTTAGTGCCCTGTCCTCCTCTCTCTTCTGTCATTCCTAAACAGGGTCTCTAATTCTTAGGCAAATTATCTCTTGTTCTGATGGCTTTGACCGAGAAAAACTACATTCTTCAAGGATGTTCCTTAGACTTAACTAGATCTGGAAGAGCACTGCATTAATAATGGGTGGGGTTTTGTTTTGACCCTGGAGGCACTTGATTGGAATATCTCTGTGAAACAGAATGTTTTGTACAAAATGGCATTTTCCATTTTCGAATAGAAAAATATTCTTCTGTGACCTAGAGTTCCATGAATTCAGCTAGGTTTGTTGTTGTTATGGTTAAGTGTTTCTAACATCAGCTTAAAGGATTTAGAAATATATTTACTTGGAAACATAATTGCTTTGGAGTGTTGTGTTTTGAAGTGACACTTCCACATGCGATAATTGATTGGAGAGGAATACTAAGTACATTTATGTCATAATAAAAAAATGACATTGCCTATAAGGAGAGAATCCAGAAATTGTAGATGATTAGTTTTTATTGCAACATCTTTAGTAACATATCTGAAAACTGTCATCCACCCTTATACACATACAGACTTCTAGCATCCAGTTTCTGCCAGAAGGGAGCCATCCTCACAGAGTTACTGTTGAAGACCCCCTCAGTGCCTTGGGAATATATTTGAAAAATGCCATTGCCCACAGCAACATTCAGAGGTAGTTCATCTGTTAGGTTATGACCTTGGCTGAGAGCTTTTTCTTGTTGAGGCAAGAGAATTTCCTTTTTCAGAACTTATAGAACAAATGTTGGCATGTGTTTCCACTTCTGCCATCATCGTCAACATTTTTTGAGTGCTTTACTCTGTGTCCAGTGTGCTGCCAGGGACTTTACACACTCTACTTCATTTGATCATCCTGGGATCAGTAGAAGGTCTGGTATAACCCACTCTACTATTGAAGGATAGGAGGCCAATGGAGACTGAGCAACTTGTCACATTGCTAGGACTTGAATTTAGTACATCTGAATGGAGAGTCCTTGGTCTTAGCACCACACCAAATGGCCTAGCAAGTGGGATGCACATTGTTGATTTTCCTCAGACTTGAATCCTGGCCAGTGATTCTAAGCCAAGCAGGATGCTGCCACCAGGCTGCAAATCAATAGCATGCCAGCAAAATCCATGCAGATGCTTTCCCACCCATCTGATCATTGTCAGTCCCCTTTGCTACAAATAAGACAGAGGAGACAGAACAGGAACTGCATCACTTTCTCCCCACTGGAGGGACATATGATGAGCGTACATGCAATCTAAAGAGACTACCCTTCCCACTCTCCCCCGTCCCCCACCTCCCCCTGTTCCCACTGTTCATCAAGCCTTGACCATAGATGTCCTGCCTCTGTTGACCAACCACCTTGTGATGGCTCATGACTGTCTCATTACACTGATAGGGTACTTTGTAAATTTCATCTCCCAGGAGGCAGGGAATTATATATGCTATACAGTCATCTCCTTTACTACAACTCATGGCTAATTCATTGTTTTACATTCCTCCCTGGGACCCTCTTCCTACCTGCTGACCATCCTGTCATTCTTGTTCCTGGCCAATTTTTCATTGTTTACAAATCAGTTTGGGTTGCCCAAATTTCCTGCTACTCACCCCTCCCTACTCAGGGAGAAATATATGTCTGTGCTTTATAGACTGTTCTGCACTTAGTAGAAGACACACAGCACTCTCCCACATCTGGCAGAAGTGACATACCTGCACTGCAGACAGGTGTGACCCTGGGAGGAGACACACACAGAACGGCTGTGTGGGATATCAGGGCTCAGGTTTCAATTGAAATACCCCGTGTGGCTCTGCTCCAACTTATTTATTATTTATTTTTAATAAAAAGAACCAAAAAATTAGCCTCCTTATATCCCAAGGGAACATGTATATTTGTCATTGTTCCCCCCACCTGCCTACACATGGTAGGCAGTTTGTAAAATATTTGTTAAATGAATGAAAATAGCAGTGATTTCAGTTTAGGTTCCTTTTTTGTATTGGTGTGATCCTTACTTCAGTAGTTGGTTTAATGATTTTACCTCTGGTACTGTGGCTATTTCAGAACTTGAAGGAATGAGAATAAGACCAAAAATTGAATCTTACGGTAGGAACATGAGGCATCTTCCACCTTTATGTAACAAGCCACCTTTAAGGGTTCTGGGCTTAGCCTGTATGGGTTGCTTTCCCAGTAATAGGGTTTACTGGGAAACGGGGTCAGGGGCTTTTAAGGGAAGTGCTGGAGGCTTAGGGGTGGGTTGGGGAAGCAGGCCAGTTTCTCTCAAGTCGTGGGCTTTGAGGCAAGCTCTCCAGATTCTCACTTGGGGACAAGCAGGTCTTTGCTTTATCATCTCCTCCCCTGGACCTTCTGTCAATCCTCATCGAGTGATTTAATTATACTGACTCTAGAGATGTAGTTTCAGTTTGTGATGAGAAAATTTGGCCAAGAGACCATGTTCAGATGTTCCAGCTCTTTGGCTAATGGTACTCCTGCATCCGTCCTCTGCAGGAGGGTATTTTTTTGCTGGTGCCGAGCACACTCAGAGCACCTCTTCTGTGTTGGGCTTCTGTACTAATTAATTGTGATTGATCAGAAGCCTCCTGACTGGAGCTCCCTCTCTGGGGACTGTTCCAGGTGACTCACTTCTAGATATGCAGTTAGCCCATAGGAAAAAAATGACCCAAAGGTATGAACAACATTAAGTGTCCTGACAGTGAAGTAGTGCTTTTCTCTTCCTGGTGTTTGTGTGAAATGATCTGGCAAAATAGATGCTACAGAAATAATGCATTTCTCTGTCTCCCTTCTCAAATGATAAATGTTCTTGGCTCATCACAAGATTTCTTGCCAAATGCTGATTCTGCTAACAGAAAGAATGGAAGCTTCAGATGTTCCCCTGTGACAGAGGGAATAAAAAGTTTCTAAGGCTGCCTTCCTTCTGTGTCGTGAATGCTGAGAGGTGCTCTTGCGAAGGGCTGTGTTCTGCCTCGACCCTGGTCTTGGCTAAAGCCACAGGCTGTGTTACTCAGGTGTCACTAGCTACTGCCCCAGTCCAGGGGGAGGCCCAGAGGATGTACGGGGGTGGCAGAGTGAAGAACAGCAGCATCATCAACCGCCTTGTTGGAATTTGCCTGCTCCATTAAAAGCTTCGGTTCAGGAAGGCATTGGTATGAAAATACAGAATGGACTAGAATCCTCTGTAGCAGAAATTCCAAGAGGGAAAAACAGGGGAGCACGAAGATTTAGAGTGGCCCGTTTTGTGCGGGCACTATGCTGGGAGCTTTCAGAGACGTCCTCCCAGTAACCCTCCAGAGCAGCCCTGGAAGATGGGCATCATTATCTCTGGTATTCTGATCGAGGACACTGAGACCCAGGAGGTTAAGCAATTTCCTTAAAGTGGCATGGCCAACCAGCCCAAACAGCTGCCGTGTCTGACCATCAGACCTGTTGATGTCTCCCAGGGAGCCCACCTCTCATTCTCTGACTCTTCTAACTTTTTTCCAGTGCTGTCTCCCAAGTCCTAGCTACCCCAGCCTCCCAATTCCTTGTCTCCATCCAGTTTTATGTCCCTCCTTCCCATTCTGCACACTGAGATTTTTCAAAACCACAAATCTGGTCACTGGGTCCTTCCTCCTCTTAAATCCTTCAGTGACTCTGGTTGTTGTCTGTCTCCACACCCTCAGCCTCCTACCCAAGTCAGGATAAAGTCCAAACTCTTCATCCTGGCACACTACCCTTGATGGCCTGGCCCTGGTCACTTTTTTGGCCTCGTCTCTCACCAGAGTCCCTCGTCCTGGCCATCCATGCACCAGTGAAGTGGAACAGGGGTAGTTCCCTGAGCTCCAGGCAGCCTCTTGCCCTGAACTCCATACCTACCGCTCCCTCTGCTCATCCCCTGTTGCATCTCCCCTCTTCCCAGCCTAATCATCCTGTAGGGTTCCGGCAAGATTGAGTGACTGCCTTGACCACCCCATCAGGGTACTTACCACGATGTTGTATCTTCTTTGCCAGTTTACTCATCAGATCATTAGACCACGAGCTTTCTTCCACTTTGCGTTACTTATCATGTTGTGCTTGGTGCCTCGTCCCCTGCCTGGCATACCATAGACACGAAATAGACATTTGTGGAACAAATAAATGGAGTGTTGGAGACAGAGGTCAAATCCAGACCGGTCTGAATCTTGTCAGGTGGCATAGTGTCTCTTCCATGTTGGTCTTCCCCACTAACTTCATTTTGTGTGTTGGCAGAAACCCGCTGATACTTTCTGAATTCCTTTTCCCAGTTGAAGGATGCCTGTTTTTTTTTTTTTTTACTGTTTTTACACAAAACAAAGTAATTGCCAGAGCAGTCCTTGAGGCTGTAGAAAATAAAGCTTCACTGTTGTCATAGCTGTGTGCGGAGGCAAACCCCAGAGGAGGAGGAGTTTGGGGTATTTTGCCTCCAGGTAGTTCTTGGTACCTTGGAGAACAGATGATTTGTAGCCCAAACACAGCCACGGTATTGATATATAATTAAGTCCCCTGGGCCGCTTTCAAGGGTCAAGAGCTGCATCTGCTCCTCTGGGGTCAGGCTCCAAGCTTGTGCCCTCAGAGGCCCAGTGGAGGGATAGCGTCCCCACCTGTGACATCCATTGTGCCCCGCTGCATGGCTTTTGCTCACTTGGAGCAACCTCGTAAGCAGCTGCCACCCTTGTTAACTGACGATGTCTCTGGTTTTAGGTATTTGACTCTCTCTTGGTGAGTCCAAGCCACTGTTGGCTACAAGATCAATGAAATAGGCATTGTGATGGCAGTGAAATGGGCCCTCTGAAACAAGTTCACTCCCTACCCCCTAAGTTCAAAAGACCAAGCAATTCAAAGTCAGACCTCGCTAGGTTTAAAACTCACTCTCTAACCATTTGACTTTAAACAACTGACTAAACCTCTCTGTGCCTCAGTTCCCTATCTGCAACATGGGGATGACATGTGCCCCCCGGGGTAGCTGTGAGGATTCAACAAATTAATATGTGAAAAGCTTCCGGCGCTGTGCTGGGCCTTTGACACACGGAGGACTAATTTTGCTGACTTCCTTAGGCTCTGCTAATGAAGACATCCTGCTTAACCACACAGATTCTAATTGGGGCCACATTTCCCCAACAGAACTTTGTTATTAAGTGCCCATATTCTATTCTACATATAACTACACCTCTTATATTTTCTAATTTCAAAAAAAAAGTATGTTCATTATAAAAATTAGAAAATACAGGTAAGCAGAAAGAAGAAAAATCATTTGCAGTAGCACAGCCAGCTGTGAGCATTTGGCATCCGTCCTCACAGTGTGTTTGTGTGTATGTTTGTGTGTGTGTGTGTGTGTGTGTGTGTGTACGTGTAGGCAGATTAGTAATTTAAAACAAATTACTAATCACCCATTACTGTCTGTAACCTATTGCAACATTCTGTATGCTAGTTTCCTACATTCTTTTGCACGATTTGGGATGGCTGTGTGGAACTTGTTGTACCGTTGTAGCTTACTCTATCCAGTTGCTAGAGGTCATATTGCTTGGTTTCCTACAGTAGGTACGTTTTTGATGCTTTTGGTGTATATCACCATTCTAAGCCGCTAAGGGTTTGCAATTGATTAATGACTATCACTTGGTTACTCTCTCTGTTCTTCAAAATCCTTTGATTCTAGCAAAGCGTAATGTTTCCTGGTAAGAGTAAGACATTACGTCGTTCTGACCCAATTCCAACAGCCATTAACACATCTTGAAAAGCAGAGTGTTTTTTTCTTATGGGATAACTTCCCCAGGGTGGTGAGAAAGTAGTATGAGGCTTGGCTCATTGGCAAAGAGGACCCATTGTCACATGTCCTAAAGGGAGAGGGCTGAGGCTGGAAGAGGAATAGAACCAGTGAACTGCTGAGTTTGTCCCAGATCTAGAATCCTTGGCTTGGCACAGAGCTTCGTGTTGAGCTTACTTAGCTAGGTCACCAGGCACAAGGAGGCCTGGGAGACGCACAGCCCTCCATAAAATCGGCGGCTCCTTTTCACAGAGCAGACTCAGAAGAAAAGAGGATGCGGGAAGGTCTCATTGAGAAGTCAGTGGATAGTCAGAGTTGAATAAATTGATTCCCTTCTAGAAGTCTACTGGGAGAAAAAAACATGTAAATAATAGATATGACCAGAATAATGGGGACCAATATAAAGATCAAAAGATTTAGGTAAAGGCTAATTGTGAAATACATTTTCTTTTTCTTTATCTTAAGCCTCTAGATCACCTTTAGTTTCAGAATTACTTAAGACAGAGATTTATTTCACTGACTGTAAATATTAGACTAACATTAGCTTTGTTTTGTTTTACTTACTTCTTGAACTTTGTATTTTTGGTAGTGAATCAACCTTGCGTATAAGCTGGCCTTGGCTCTTGGCTTTTGGAGCACATCTGGCAGGCAGCAGAGAACCCCCAGAATTTTTGGCTCCAAAGAGATCATTGGCTTGCATTTGAACTTAGGGAAAGTTTCCAGTGACTGTTATTGAAGTTTTATTCATACACCAGAGGACACTGTTAGCCTGAGCCAGGCTTGGGCTGGCTGGAGTCCCACATCCTGTGCCAAGCCCATCAACCTCCCAAGGAGTGGGGAGGTCACGCTTACAGGACCATCAGACAGTGCAGCTGCATCCTTACTTGCATCTTCCTTGTATTGTAGCATTGCAGTTGTTCTGCAACAAGCTTCATCCAGAGAAGTTCTGTCTGCTGTGGGCTGGAGGGTGACCATGAGGACCTCAGCTCCTGGACCATGCAAGCTGTGATGCCAGGAGATATGAGCACAGAATGCTCTGGGAGCTTGGAGGGAGGGTGCAGCCTCCTCGCCTTGAGGAACCAGGACAGCCTTGTCAAAGAGGAGGGGAAGGCTAGAAGAAGAAAGAGAAAGACTCTCAACATAAACACATAAGATTTTTATGGACATTTTCAGGGAGCAGGGAGAAGAAGCATGTCACTTAAAACTCATGGTCCAGGGCTTCCCTGGTGCCGCAGTGGTTGAGAGTCCGCCTGCCGATGCAGGGGACACGGGTTCGTGCCCCGGTCTGGGAAGATCCCACATGCCGCGGAATGGCTGGGCCCGTGAGCCACAGCCGCTGAGCCTGCGCGTCCAGAGCTTGTGCTCCGCAGTGGGAGAGGCCACAACAGTGAGAGGCCCGCATACTGCAAAAAACAAACAAACAAACAAAAGAAACACCTCATGGTCAATTATAGGACCATGCAGAGCCTCTCTGAGCATCTTTTAAACCATGTAGCAGATGCCTGTCTTGGTCCAGACTCAGGTGCTCCAGGATAGCACTTTTAAAAATTTCTTCAGGATCACTTTAATTCTGAGAAACTCCAAGCCCTGCACCTGACATCCAGATTTGAGGCCCCAGTGCCCAGTCCAAGGGTCTCTTCCTGCTTTTCTGACCTCCTGCTCTGCCAGTGCCCAATGGGCACTGGGAGCTCTCTGTGGCCAGATGCCTCCAGGCTCTAGGGATTTCATTTTAGTCTTAGGGGTTGAAAGAATCCTCTCTCTACATTTGTTTCCTTAGAGTCACTCCCTCTGTCCTTAAACTCTAATCTTGTCCTTTTAGGACACCCAGTGTTATTGCCTCAAAGGACTTGGAAATCTAAGCTAAGAAGGGAATCGTTTTATGTCACACACACATGCGTGCGCGCACACACACAGACTCACACACTCCCTTCCTTGGGGCAATGAAAGACTGAGCCTCCTCCCGGTTTATATATTTGAAAGAGAAGTAGAGGAAATGGGGAGAAAATATAAATTTATATGTTAAAAATTTGAAAAGTTGTTATATTAAAAACAACTGCCATTAAAAAGTTGTTACATCTTCCATTCCAGAAATTGCTCTCAAGGTCTCTAGAGCCCAGATAACATGTGGAGCCTTTTGCTTTTCCTAAGTAGGAGCTTGGGGTAAGGTGTTAGTAACCGATTCAGGTTTTCCCTCCAAATGAGGGTAAATATAAGGCCCCCAATATTTTTAGTTCTCCAGACTTTTTCATAGCTACATAAATGTAAAGGATTCCTCTTGACATTAAAAGTATTTTGAGCTCCAGTTGGAACGTTTTTTTAATTAATAAGCAATATTTCTTTCCAATAGGAACAAAATTAAATGTTTAGTTATATCAAGCGTTTTGGCTTTAGGATTCCTTCATACACTTACACAATATTGAGGACTCCCAAGATCTTATGTGAGTTGTATGTATAAATATTTGCCACATTTGAAATTAAAACCAAGAATTCATTAATTTAAAAATTAACAAATTCAAAACATAAAAACTCATTGCATGTTAACATTGTACATAACATATTTTATTAAAAATAACTATATTTTAAAAAACAAATTAGAGGAATGGCTTTTTTTTCTTTTTTGCAAATCTTTTCAAGGGTTGATTTAAGAGAAGACAGGTAGATTCTCATACCTTTTTTTGTGGTCAATCTGTTGTGACTTGTTAAAATCAAGTAAGAAGACATGCCTTCATATATACAAGCTGTTGGAAAAAAGGAGGACTTCATGGACCCTTGAAAGGGTCTCAGGGACCCTGCAGAGGTTCTTGGGCCACTTTGAGAACTGCCAATTTAGACAGATAAATTACCAGGGTATGTGATAGGTTTTAAATGAAAAGTTGTCTATGAGAATTTGAGTACTGTGGGTCAGATTAGTCACTTATGGAGACTAACAAATTATGAAATCTTATATAATGGTTATTTTTATATAAGAAATGTTGCTGTTTTAATGTTGTTTGTACTTAGTGTACATGCTTCTTTTTGTGAGTTCCTTGAGGATATATAGGAAGTCCTCAGTAATTGAATTGAATTGAATTGAATTACTAAAATTGACAGCAAGGACTTTAACATTATAAAATGTCTATAAGATGCTGTGCTTTTTTTTTTTTTTTTTTTTTTTTTTTTTTGCGGTACGTGGGCCTCTCACTGTTGTGGCCTCTCCTGTTGCGGAGCACAGGCTCCGGATGCGCAGGCTCAGCGGCCGTGGCTCACGGGCCCAGCCGCTCCGCGGCATGTGGGATCTTCCCGGACTGGGTGCACGAACCCGTGTCCCCTGCATCGGAAGGCGGACTCTCAACCACTGCGCCACCAGGGAAGCCCAGATGCTGTGCTTTAATTGCTTTAGGGTTTATTTTTTCCTGGGTGCTAGCTAAGCTTCAAGAGAACCAGAGCCAGTTTTCACATTTCTCTCTAGTTGGTTTAATAATTTTGAAATACAGTCCAATCTCCCCAAATCCAGCAGAGACAGCCATATTATAACTTTATTTTTACTTATTCCTTTTAGGTAAATGTGCTCTGACATTGTAGGCATGATGTTTTATGGTATCATGTGCCATGTTAATGTTGTCCTCCCTCCTTCCAGAAATACAAAGAGTATGAGAAAGATGTTGCCATAGAAGAAATCGATGGTCTCCAACTGGTGAAAAAGCTGGCAAAGAACATGGAAGAGATGTTTCACAAGAAGTCTGAAGCAGTGCGGGTAAGTGCGTCTGGTTTCTGCTCTGTACTGCCCGAAGACACAAAGGCAGCTGCAGGCAACTGGCATTGATGAACCCAACTCTCAGAGATCAAAGTTGACTCAGCCATGATGTACACACTTTCTTAAGTCTGGTTAACTAGGATAAGCAGTTACTAGGGGCACAATTACCCTTTCTTCACATAGGATTTAGGTGCCAGTTTTCGTCTTATGATTGTATACCTTCAGTGGAGGTGTCCCTAATTGCACATCCACAGAGGATGGCCTCTGGCTGTGTAATGCATTCATTAATTGCCGAAGTACATTCAAGGGTACGTTGTGGTTGAACTAAGCAATTGTAAAAAAATTTAAGCAATGTTTGCCAAAATATGGAATTGAAAATTTCTATGGGGTAAATGAGTCTAGATGAAGTTGTAGGTTCTTTATACCTCTATTGGAATATTACTGTAATTATAATGTTTATCTGGACTGGCAAGAGCTCCCTGAAAATTTTTTTAAAAATTTTTATTGGAGTATAGTTGATTTATAATGTTGTTTTAGTTTCAGGTGTACAGCAGAGTGAATAAGTTATACATATACATATATCCACAACTCTTGTTTAGATTCTTTACCCATATAGGCCATTACTCATGAAACTTTATAGTAGCAGGAAGAACGGAACTGTAGCGCACATGTGCATCGTTTTGGATTTCCAAGATGGCCTCCAACTTTATTCCTTGTTGCTGACAAAACAGGGCATCTGAATTCTTGATTTAGGACATGTGAATGTTGCAATATCCTGTGTTAATACCATATTGGCACAGGATTATGGGAAAGAATTGCAATCTGAAGAGTTCTTTATTTCTAAAGTATAGTTTACTTACCTTTCAGTTTTATTATTTCCAGAATGACTTTATTATAAAAGTCCATTTCCTATTTTAGTTTTTCTCATCCTTAATTGGCCAAACCAAATTTCCGCAAAATATTTCTGCTTTAGACCTTATAAGCCCACACATTTTCTTGTTTCTAAAACATTTTTGTACTGTTTTGATTTAGGGAAGGAGGGGCTGTAGTTTAGGTAAGAGCATGAGCTTGAACCTGGGTTTAGTATCTGCCTTTGTCACTTACTAAACTTCAGCCTTCTGTAAAACAACCTTCATGAGCCTCGATTTCCTCATCTTTAAAATGGGGAAAACTCTCACAGGGAGTGTGAAGATCAAACACAGTTGTGGTTTTGAGCCATTTAGCACAGAACCTGGCACGTGAGCAGTGCTCAGTGAATAGTAACTTCTGTTGTTACTGTGGTTATTAATTTAAATAATATGAAACTTCTTGGTGGAAACTCTGAAGTGCCTTAAAAGAAAAAAAGTGCTCTTATCTGCCACAGAAATACTGCACTGACAGCCATTCCTGGGAGCTGCATCGTGGCCTCTGGTGTGTCTCTATATCACTCCCTTGAAGCAAGTGGTATTCTTCACAGACAGGGCAGCATGGTAGGCATTTGAATCTAACAGTCAGAGAACCCTGAGATAAAAATTTAAGAAAAACCCCACACAATTACTATTTTCTGTTTATAAAATGAACACCACCTTTGTTGGAAGTTTTAGAATATACTGAAAAGTATCAAACAGAGAAAAAAATCACCTAAAAGTCCCACCACCCAGCAGGAAACCAACGCTTGTTTTCTTCCTTCTAGTCTTTTTTCTTTACACTTCTGTGCATGTCCTTGTATGTGTTTTTCTTTTATCAAATTAGCAATAGTATTGCCTGTTTGCTTTTGTTGTATCCAGCTGTTTTCACTTCTTTATCCCATTATAGTGTGAGCATTTTCTTGTGTCACTGTGTTTGGAGATTTTCTTAAATGGCTACATAATATTCCAGTCTATGGGTGCGTGTGTCATAATTGATTTGACATTCCTCTGTATCTGGATATTTAAGTTGTTTGTAAGCTTTGATATAAATAATGCTGAAGTAAATCTTCTTGTATGTTAACAGCAGATCAGTAGACAGCATCCACTACGTGTTGGGTGCTTCTCTAAGGACTTCATATACATGAAGTATATATAGGCCTTATCCTGATAACGGCCCTGTGATGGAAGTTACTATTATTATCCTCATTTTACAAAAGAGCAGACTCAGAGCAGAAGTTAAGTCACTTCCCTGAGGTTACCTGGAGAGTGGGGGATGGACCTCAGGCACAGGGACCCAAGAGTCCACTTCCTTCATCACTTCCATGCCCTCAGCATCGCATCCTTCAGTGTATGCTGATTTCCTTAAGATGAATTCCCAAACACAGAGACAGTTCTGAGGCTCTGAACCCATTTTTAAGGCTCTTTATGCATATGAAAATATTTCTGTCCAAATAAGGTCATGCCAATCCACAGTCCTTCAGCAGGAGTGGTGTGTGAATGCACATTTTCCTGAATCCTCAAAAAATGAATACAGTTGTTTTGTTTTGTTTTAAATACTAGTAACAACATCGTCAATTGAGAGAAGGAAATGCTATTATTGTCCCAAATTGGATTTCTTCGTGAATCACAGAATTTTGGAGTAGAAAGGGACATGAATATACTTAGGTTCTGTCTCTGCAATTGACAGACAAGGAAGGCCTGCTGTCTGGAATTCACGGGGGCTTGTGAATCATGCTAATGTCATGCAGAGTTCTAATGAGCAGCAGACCCTGGACCTGGTCACTCAGAGGCAGGGGCCCACGTGGTGGGTGAGACATGGGCTCTGGAATAGAGAGAACTGTTCCGAATCTCAGTTCTGCCCCAAGGTGTGAGGCTGGTGAGAAAAGCTGAATAAGCCCATTGGACCTCTTCTCCTCACTCAGCTCCCTGGAGACGTTAGGACGTTAGAATGACTTACTAATCCTTAGCTATGTTTATTGAGTTCACTAGGTACCAGGTCCTGTGCCAAGTACTTTGCACATGCCACCTCATTTCATTCTTGCATCAGCCCTGGGAATGAGACATGTTACTATCATTGGTTTAGAGATGAGCAAACAGGCTTGGCCCTGGTTACTTGGGCAGGCTCAGTGGAGTTCCATTGGCACCCAGGCTGTAGGATTATAGTGTCTCTGTGTGTATCTGTGTCAAGTGTTTAGCACAGGCCTGGCAAACAGTAAAGGTTCAGTAAATGTTTGCTCTTAATGCTGGTTACAGGACCTCCCAGTTTGTGAATATGTAATAGTGAGAGAGTCTTGAAGCCTCAGGAAGTCCCTGGATGATGACAAGAGGGAACCTAATTTTGAAACCTTTTTGCTTTAAATTAGTGAGGTGAAAATAAAAAAGACTGATATGGTTGATGTGGTTCCTTGGAGATGGAAAAAAATTTTTTTGCTCTATTTGAATTGAAATGTTCCCAGAGTAAAGCTATCCAAGATTCTCAGAATTATATATTTTATGTATTTTAAAATAGAGCACAAGGCCCTTTGTAAGCACACTTGATGCCATAAAATTTAAGGTAGCTGGTCCAGCAATATGTGGTTCTCCCCTGCTCCCAATCTTTAAAAAGGAAAGAGGGCTTGTATATCAAGTCAGGGTTTTGTCTGGAGACAGTTTCGTCATTGAGATCGGCCTGGTCCCTGTGTGGACTGTGCGTCTCCATTGGCAACAGTCACAGACCATGTGGCATTTGGAGTGAGATGAGGTGGCCACTGACAGGCCTCCTGGATGTTGGCTTATATTAAGGCCAGGGGAGCAGTGGGTGTGACTGTTTTTCATACTGCAATTACACCTCACTTCTCCAATAGGAAAGGTTGCTATTGCCCATGGGACTTGTGATATTTTGAAGTGCAAAGACCTCAAATTCCAATTTGCCGGTGCGTTTGCGGTGGAGTCATCGCTTGCCACGTTGCACTAGAATGCTCCACTGTGCACCAGGCCCTGCCTTTCCAGTCCATGCCACACAATGAGCAGCGACCCCCTTCTCAAATGTCCCAGGAAAACACTGGATCTTAGAACTTGCTCCATCCCTGTCATGCACTATGCCTAGCAACTTCCCCTTTCCGAGCCCCCATCCTCATCCCCGTCCCCAGTAATCCCAGTCAGGTTAGAGGCCCTAGTGCCTCCCCTAGTGCCTTCCTGCCAATAACTGACTTAGCACCAAGTGCTTATTGACGGTGGATGGCTGGGAGGACTCAAGAACACAGAGGAAAAAGCTAGCTCACAAAAAATACTGATTATTAAAATTTCCATTGATGTATATAAAATATTTATGAGACTGGCAGTAGTAATTTAGAAAACTGTAGTAACACCTTTAGTCTGGTAGAGGGAGGTACAGTTAGTGCTAGGGGGAAAAAAAAAGAGTATTAGGGTAACGCAGTCCTTTAACATGCCTGTCACCTCTTGGCTGTTAAACAGTGTTGATCTTTTTCTTTGTCTCTTCAGGCTTGATTTCATCATTTCCCTCCATCACTTTTCCCAGTGATTAGTTGAATCAGAGTGATTTTTATCATACTCATGCCCTATTTGAATTACTCTCCACTATGCAATTATCTTATCACAGAAAATCCTGTTTTTCTCCCCATCAGATGTCTGAAGTAAATGTGAAAGCCAGAGTGGCCTGCCCATTACATAACCTCTGTCATCTGATGGATAATGGACTATATGTAACTTTTATTTTTCAGGCTAGCAAATTACAAATAACCTTAGCTTCAATAATTGCCATTAACATAATGGTGCCATCATTATGGTGGCATTTCTTAACTAATATTTTCTAGCTCTTTTTAATGCCACTGGCTTAAATAATTTTTTTCAATTCCACTCGGAGACTTGATGTAGGTTGTTTTAACATTAAACCACATCAGGTTTGATGCAGCAGTGCTGCTCTTTGCTTTTGTGTATAAAGATTGCAACCAAAGCATCGTCTCCCAACTTCTTTGTTCAAACATATTCATGCTACCAAACCCTCGATTAATGTTGCTGAGCAATTTATCAAGTATTAAGTCCCTATGAATGGACAGGAAATGGAATCAATTTGTTTTCAGTTCATTAACATTTCAAGGGAGATATTTCATATGCTGTACATGGAGGAAGTGATATGTTCTCTGCCAGCTGTGCACTCCCGTTGGGCCGTGTCTAAGTGACACCTGGAAGTGCTCGGCTGTGTTACAAGTCAGAGCTCATCTGAAATATTGATAGGAGGCAAATTTGACACAGCTTCCCTTTTTTCTGCTGATGGTGACAAACTCTTTTCCCTGATTGAGGGAAGGGAGAAAGCAAAGGATGTGCATTCCATGGCAGTGGTGACAGGGACAGGCTGCCACTGCCTTTCCTTTGTCTTTAAAATCTGAGCCTTCAGTAGAAGTAGCACAAGCCATCACACAGTTGGAAGGATCATCTGAGGCTCCAGGGAATTCCAAGCAGGCACAGCTAACCGTGCAGTTGGAGGAGAATCTGTAGGAAGTAGATCTGGATAACTGCGGGCATCTCTGATTATAGAGATAGACTTTTAGGACAGATTCCAACACAGCCAGTGGGAAGTAATGATCCTCTGATTTCCGTATGGTCTATATAACCCAGATTAGCAGCACACCCTGAAAAAAGTAGATAAACCAAGGAAATGACAAACAGAATGATTTCTTAGAGAATTTATGAATTTATACTAGTGTTCTCCAGAATGGTTTTCTAGGGGTGAATTCCCCAGCATGGTTTTTTGCCTTTATTTGTGTGGAGCAACTTCGGGGTTATCACACTAATCTGCGCCAGAATTGTAACATCCTTCTGGCTTCCCTGGTGTTCCTGGGTTTGGGCCAGGCACTGATCCACACAGCTTTCTCTGCTGGGCTGTACCGAGTGCAGGCCTCCACAAACTTAAACACTTTTCGAAGAGACAGAAAGGATTCTAGGATGGTATCTATTTTGGTAGCATATTAGGCAAAACATTAAGTATTTTATTTGCTGTTCAAATTTATTTTCTCCCCCAAACAATTAATTAGAAGTGGCTAAACAGAGAAACTTCATTGGGGACTATGAAAAGACATAGCAAGCAAGTTGCAGCTAAACTCACTAAGTGAAGAGTCTAGTCTGTTGTTTCCAAACTTTGGGTAAGAGAGTTCATAAATTTAAAAAGCACCCTGAAGCTCATACCTGCAAATAAACTTAATCCTGTTTCACTTATTTTCTGATTTATATTGATAAAATGATAAATTGAGCCCTTGAAAAAGAGTGTTTTGCTTAAAAATAAACATCTGTGCTTCTTGGGAAAAGCTAAAAGAGACTAGATTATATATTAAGGTTTTTTCCCCTTCCTATAGCTACCTGCTATTCATCGCGGAACCGATTCCCATTATATCTGTACTGTGGAAAGTAATTGCTGTTGTACAGTAATTCAATTTCAGTGTATTCACGCATCAGTTCACCGATAGGGGCTTATCTGGAGAAACCTGGGACTTGAAGGCTTTTTATCGAGAAATTCCACATGCAGCAGGACATTTTTCCTAGGTAATGAATATCAGCTTTTGCATTTAATAAACATTTACCTTCCCAGAAAAATGAATTTTTTTACCCCTGCAGGAGAGATTTACGCCAAGCTTCCAAAAAGCCAGAGGGTACTATTAAATTGACTTCCTCTAGCTGTTTTTTTGACTGGTACGTGTCTACATATGTATGACTATAAAACACATCTATGTTTTTATGTAAATATATACACTGAGGCATGAAAAGCAGGATGCACCCAAGGAAGGCATGCTCTGACCAAAAATATGTGCTGCAGAAGCGTTTCATATCTACAGGGACTATGCGAACACTTGTGGTATAAAAGCTCATCTGTATCGGTAGGCATTGTGAAAATTGTGGTGAGGCTGCTTTCAAAATCATACCCATTAAGTTGGAAATGAAATCAACCATTTTGTTTACAAATTTCTAAATTAAGGAAAGATTCTTAAGATGGAACTGATTCTCCCTGTATAAAATGACTCTTAGGTCATAAGGACTCCTTTAATACTAAGTCCAAAATAAACTGAGGTCTTGGGAGTTGAATATACTGAACATTGCTAGGATGGACTTTAGTTATCAACCAATGGAGGTAGCTGTACTTATCTAAAAAGATTTTTCTGCCTTGTGTTCATTTCTGATCTTACCTCAAAATTTCAAAACTTGTTCCTTGAAAAAGGAGTGAATTTGTTTCAGAAAAAAGTATGTTTTCAGTCATAAATGGAGAAGAAAAGAGTATTATTTTTTTGTGTTGCTGTATCTTGTGACCTATTTTCCCTTCCTTCCTTCCTCCCTCTTTCCCTCCCTTCCTTTCTTCATTCTTTTTTTGTTTTTGGCAAACTGCTTTGCAAAATTCCATACATATGTGTAAGGAAATTTAGAGCAGAAACCTCAAACCAGAAGAAACAAAAAATAGCGACAATCTGGATTCACCAGTTTTGATGAGGTCAGCAAACCATCCTTGGTTAATGGTTGAGGGCAAAACCACATGGATCCATGTGGTCTTCGTGGGTTTCACCCCAAATGGGGTTGGGGTTTCCTCTAACATACTTCAGATTGTATCAACCTGAGCCTCACAGCAAGGCCCAGAAGGCTGCTTTCCTGCCCACATTGAGAGTAAGCAACCAGCCTATCTCCTGAGGGAGATGCACTTCCTGTAAAGAGATGGAAGGAGAACGACCAGGCATTGTGTATCCGTTTCATCTCCAGTCTCCTCAAGCCCTTCGTTTTCCATCAAGCCTGTATGGGGAATTGGGTTGGCTTGGTGAACTGCATCCTAGCTTTCCTGCCTATTCTGGGGCTGTTGGCCTGTAGAAAGAGTTCTTTGTGGGTAGAACAACTATGCCAAACCCTCCCCAACTTCATGGTTATTTGTCCCATCCCAAATATTTGACCTAAAAGCTCCTTTTGCAAAGCTATGGCAAACTTTGTTTTGGGTTTTCTATGTAGCTCACCTTACCCATGTTGGTTTTCTTATGCTTTTTGCTTTGTTTTTAATGATTATACTATACAGGTTCACTGTAAAAGAAAAAGGAATGTGCAGAAAAATATAAAGGAAAAATTAGATACCACAGCCCCAGGAGGTATTGAAAGGCACTTGACATCTTTCAATACCTTTTGTTTTAAAATATCTTAATTTTTTTTTTTTTTTTGTGGTACGCGGGCCTCTCACTGTTGTGGCCTCTCCCGTTGCGGAGCACAGGCTCCGGACGCGCAGGCTCAGCGGCCATGGCTCACGGGCCCAGCCGCTCCACGGCATGTGGGATCTTCCCGGACTGGGGCACGAACCTGTGTCCCCTGCATCGGCAGACGGACTCTCAACCACTGCACCACCAGGGAAGCCCTAAATATCTTAATTTTTATGCTTCCAGATGGTTTCTATTTGTGTATGTGTATATGCATATACATGTATATATGTAAACTTCCAAAACATTGGCTTATTCTTTCTTGTAACCAGATTTTTAAAAAATTTTATGTGTTGTGGACATCTTTCCCCATTAATGAATATATATATATTTTTATTCCTTTTCATGACTGCATAATAATCTGCTTTCTAGATGTTTCAATCAAGGAGTTTTGTCTTGGCGAACATTGATGTCATTTAGTGTTTCAGTATTATAAGCAATAATATGATAAACTCTCTTGCAGAGAAATTTTTTCCATTTATTTGATGCTTTTATTAGGATGTATTCCTAGAAGTAGAATCAAGGCTTTTGGTATACCTTGCCAGCTTGTCCTCCAGATACCACCCACCTGCTTGTGCTCCCACCTGTGTGGTTGGAGAGGTACTATTACTCCACTTTCTTCCCTAACATTTCACTATTATTAGTCTTTGGGTCTTGATCAATCTTACAACAGAAAGCAGCATCTCATTTTACTTTATTTTCTGTAACTACTCACTGTTTGGAATGGTGGGTCCTTTCTGGCTCCCTACCTGCCCTACACCAGGGTTTGAGGCAAATTACACAATGTCACAGAGCATGGGTGCAGTGTCACAGCATAGAGAAGGCGGCCTGGGTGCTGGTCCCTCATCATCTCATAGAGAGGTGTGCTCAGGCACTTGCTTGGTATATCTTCCCATATGTTTATGTTGTTTTCAGCTTCTTCCATCAATGTCTTATGATTTTTCAGAGTACAGAGGAAATACTTGCAGCTTTTCACCACTGAATATCATGTTGCCTGTATGTTTGTTATATATGGCCTTTATTATGCTGAGGTATGTTTCCTCTATACCCACTTCGTTTTTATCATAAATGGATGTTGAGTTTTGCCAGATGCTTTTTCTGCATCTATTGAGATGATCATTTGATTTTTATTCTTCAACTTGCTAATATGGTATATCACATTGATTGATTTGTAGATATTGAACCAGGTGGTTCTGACCCTGGCTTCTTTCAAACTCCTGCTGCTGTGCTGAGACTCAGAGCATGTGAGATTTTGCATGTGCCCCTTAGAGCAGAGTCTCTGTTTCCTATAGCCCTCTGACCCTTCTGTACACAAGTCCCACTGGGCTTCAAAGCCAGTAGTTCTGAGGGGTCATCTTCCTGGTGCAGGACTCCTGGCTTGGGGATCCCAACGTGGGGTTCAGACCTCACTCCTTTGGAAGAACCTCTGCAGTTACAATTATCCTCCTGTTTGTGGATAACCTATCTGGGGGCGTGAGTCTGAACTATATACTGTTATATACAGTATATAGAGGTAGAGGTAGGTCTCTACCTCTCCTACACGTCTTATTGTGGTTCCTTCTTTGTATCTTGAGTTGTGGAAAGTCTTTTCTGCTAGTCTTCAGATCATTGTAGGTAGTTGCTCTGTAAGTGGTTGTAATTTTGGTGTGCCCGTAGGAGGAGGTGAGCTCAGGGTCTTCCTACTCTGCCATCTTGGCTACATACCTCTCCCTCCCTCCCCTCCTTCCTATTTGGTTGGATCTGATGAAGGAAGACTTGATTTCTGGACAGGCCAAGGAGGAAATGAGTGTTGTGAAGCCATGACTTAGCAGAAAAACCATGACTTTCCCCGGTGTCCGCTGTGCCTGGCTGAAGGAGCTTTTGGTTGTAACGCACAGGCTTGATGCTAGAACTAGGGTGTGTGCCTCCAGGCCTGGCACATGTTTCTCTTCATGTGGCAGATGGTAAACATGGGCAGCTCACCACCCCCAAGAAATGGAACAAACTGATGTTATGAGCAAGTTCAAGAGGCTTTTCGTAAATTAAGGAGTGATGTCATGAAGGAGAATTTGAAGTGATGCTGAGAGCAGTTGCCAAACCCTTTCCCCCGATCTGGGTTTGGTGTTGTCCCAGCTGTAGTCTGTCTGGGTCAGGGCACCCATCTAGAGCCCTGCCCCATCCCTGCCAGCATTAGTTGTCACAGCATCCTGCTTATTTCTTTAGACATGTTTTGAAAGTTGTACTTTGTTTATCTCAGTTTTGACTTGCATATTGTCAGTCTCCACCCTAGAACTCCACTGTCACGAGGGTGGAGACCTTGACTGTCATGCTTCCTTTTATATCTTCAGTACCCAGGCAGGGCACTTGGGTGTCCGTGAATGAATGAGCTGGCCACACTGTTAATGATGCTGTCATGCTCCTGCTTGGGATGAGTGTCTACGCACCAGGACATGGGGCTGGTTAAGGTCTCATGCATTTCCTGTGTGTTTCTGCCTGCCCTGCCCTCTGCTCCCCACCAAATGATCTATTTCTCCTCTGCCTCACAAGTGAAGTTTGGATTTGGTTTATCTTGTTCATGGTTTATATTATGTTTCTTTACAACAAAGCAAAAGAAAAACAATTTCCTTTCGCATCCAAAGGGAAATGTCACTTAAACTCGTATTTCCTGTTTTCATTGCCTACTTTTATTCTCCATTTATAAAATTGGTTTTGAAAGATTTCCTGTCACTTAGGTCAAGACCCAGTGGACCAAGCAGCCTGGAGAAGAGGGGCTCATGGCCACGGAAATTACAGTGCTGGCCCCTGCTGTAAGCCAAGTAACAATTACACCCCATCTGGGAGCCCATGTGGAGATGCTGGGCTCGCCCTGTGGTGCTCTGACTGCCTTGCTCACTGCAACTAGAAGAACAGGGTGTCGTGTGCAGGTAGATGACATGCATGACACTTTGAAGCAAAGTGAATGGGTCAGGGAGAGCTGAACACAGCAGAATCGCATCAGAAATCTTCTGATCTTCCAGATTATTACATGGTTTTTCCAACAAAACAGACCACATAGAAAATAATGCCACTTAATTTATGCCCAGGCAAGGTGAAAGAAATCTTAAAAGGTTTGTGGGTGGGCGGAAATTATGGTGAATCACTGAAGTGTCACCATCAATATATCCAAATGACAGAATAAAGCAATAATAATGATGATGATGATAATAATAATAATAATAACCCACTAGCTATAATTGTATAAATTACTGGCAATGAATGAAAGGTTTTCAGAAATATTTTGAATGTGTATTTAGGATGTTTAACTGGGGATGTGTTGCCAGCATCCGTTGTCTTTTTTTGGTCTTTGCTCAGTTTCCCATATGGAGGTAAGGAGCAGCTGGTCCTGCAACACAGCGAGGTTATGTATGTTTTCTAAATTAGGTTATGAGGGGAAAATGAAAAGGTAGTTAGGAATTCAATGGCGTTTCATTTATACTGCATTCAGGGGAGGGTTGACAGCCCTTTCGAATAATCAGAGTCTTTGTTAAAAATCAGCTGGGATATCCTTGATTGCCTATCCCAAGCTGTACAGGCTGCTTGAACAGACAAATAGAGCTTTGTACAATCGAGGGCAAATGGGGATTTGTGTGTGTTCGTGTGTGTGTGTGTGTGTGTGTGTGTGTGTGTGTGTGTGGTTTTTAATTGATATTTTTACGTGTCAGTTGGGGAGGAAAATCATCCTTGGGAATATACTTAGAAAGCCTCCCTCACTGTGCACCTGGTGATTCCCAAGCATCCATCTCATCAGGTGTTTGATGGTTTTGCAGAGAGGGCCTTCTTCAGGGGCCCTAGAAGTCCGTGGTGGCATCAGCAAGTAGATCCCCATCTAGGTCACGGTGCGAAGTTGCTTATCAACATGCCAACACCAGCCGTCTCCTTCCGCCAAGCAGGTGTCTCTGGACTAGGCAAAGGTACTGGCAGTGCTTTTACCAAGAGGTGAGCAGACAGGTGCCGAGGGACGATGGAAGCAGCCACAGGCAGGAGCACAAGCAGACTTGCAGGGGGCAAAGCCTGTAGGCAGCTGTTTGGCCGGCTACATGGTGGCCTCTGTTATGGGGCTTTTGTAGCCATTCAACCTATCTTCTTGAGAACTTTCCCTAAAGGACTCAGTGAACCTCTTCCATTGCTGTGCTTGGAGTCTGTCACTGCAGTCTCGGTGGCCATGGTCTGTGGTCCACGTGGGGAAATCAGACATGGTAGAGGTGAATTGACTCTAGGGAAGTGTATTTAGCCTTCTTCTCTTGGCAAAATGAACATAGAATGGGGTGGGTAGTGGTTCACACTCACAGGAATTGCTTCAGTGGTGATGAGGAACGTCATAGACAGGTTTTACTTGATCTTCGTGGGCTTTGAGAAAAAAATGAACTCACATATGCAAATATGAAGTGATGTAAAAATATCCAGATTTAAAGCTTGAAAAATTGAGAGGTGTAGCCACCCGAGGCCCCCATTCCCACATAGTGACAGTCCAAGTGAACTGCCCAGTTGGTTGATTTCCATGCTGCTTCCCTGTCATTTATGTTGCCACTCTGTCCCCCCAAAGCACTGAGTTGGCAATCCTTGGATTAGTTAGGTTAGGGCCACAGCCTCTTTTAGTGAACATAGCAGAGTGTTTTGGTGTATGAGGTCTGAAAGCCCATAGGCAGGATATTCACAGCATTTACAATTTACTCTGCAGAAAGTAAGCAGTAGTCATTGTCATTGTCACAGTATGGAGGGCTTCTCTTTTGCTAAGCCACTATGCTATGCTCTACATCTGTTATCTCATTTAAATGTTACTATCCTGTTTTGGATTAAAAACTTTTTGGCTGGAGGCGAGGACTGTTCACAGGACACAGGATAAGAAAGCATTTTAAGGAGACAAGGATTTCTTTTTCTTTCAAGTTTGTGATCCACCGGATGGGACTGTTTCTGAGATTTTTCTTCACCTTTAACACTTTAGAATTTTAGCCTTTGTTTTGGTCTCTTACCCATAAGTCCTATTTGTTTCATTGTGCCTTTTCTCCCAGCTCAAAGAAGACCTGAGCCATGTAAATAATTCCTGATCTGGTATCATTCACAGAATCAAGAAACAGAAATCAGAGTGATTCTCTCTCTCCCTAAACCTGCCTCCCCCCAGCACACACTTTCCTATTAGAATGATGACTGGAACAATATCACACATGAAGAAGGGTATGAAAAATGTTCAGAATGGTTACATTTGAATATGGGGCACTTATCTCTCTGTGCAGGCACCTGATAGAAAAAAATAATTCATCAAACTTTGTTCAAGAAAAAAGAGCATTAAGCCTTCATCAACAACAATATCAAGAGCTCACCATGGCAGGAATGGGACAATAAAGGAGTTATTTTACCAGAATTAACAGGAAGAAATTAGCCCCATGTATCCTTCCTTTTTATCACAGTGTGGTACATTTGCATATTTTGAAATTTCACATTTGCATAGTCAGTGATTTTAAATTAGATTCTCACATTTCCTCTCTGATGTTTGTCATGTGTATAACTTGTCTTAATAACTGAGTTGTTAGCATTTCAAAAACAGTTATCTAATCATTGGCTCAACCCTGAAAACACAGCGCCCAGTTTACCTTTGCAATTTTTTAACAGCTTTACTGACATATAACTCACATATGATACAGTTAACTCACTTAAAGTGTAGAATTCAATGTTTTTTAGTATATCCACAGAATCTGTACATCCATCACCCCAAGATTTTCATCAACCCAAAGAGAAAACCCTGTACCCATTATCAGTCCTCTTTGTTCCTCCTTTCCGTTCCTCGTTTCTGTGTCTATAGATTTTCCTATTCTGGACGTTTCATATAAATGGAATCATACAGTGTGTGGTCTTTTGTGACTGGTTTCTTTCACTGAGCATGATGTTTTCAAGGTTTACCCATATTGCAACAAGTGTCAACACTTCATTCTTTGTTATGGTTAAATATTATCCCACCATATAGATATACCACATCCATTTATTGTTTATCCATTCGTCAGTTGATAGTCATTTGAGTTGCTTCGACTTTTTTTAGCTATAATGACTAGTACTGCTGTGAACATTTGGGTACATGTTTTTACATGGACATATGTTTTCATTTCTTTTGGGTATATATAGGAATGGGTTTGCTGGGTCACATGGTAACTCTGTGTTTAACCTTTTGAAGAACTGTCATACTTTTTCTAAAGTGGCCGTATAATTTTATATTGCTACCAGAAGTGTGTGAGAGTTCTGTCTTCCCCATATCCTTGCCAACACTTGTTATTTGTCCGTTTGATTATAGCCATCCTGGTGAGTGTAAAGTGGTATCTCATTGTGTTTTTGACTTGCATTTCCCTAATGACTAATAATGTTGAGCATCTTTCATGTGCTTATTGTATATCTTATTTGTGTTTCTTCCTTGGAGAAATTTCTATTCAAATCCTTTGCGCATTCAAAAATTGTGTCGTTTGTCTTTTTATGAGTTATTTATGTATTCTAGATACTAGTCCCTTAGAAGATACACAATTTGAACATATTTTTTTCCTATTCTGTGGGTTGTCTTTTTAACTTTCATGATGATAGTCCTTTGTAGCGCAAAAGTTTTTAACTTTGACAAAGTCTAATTTATTTATTTTTCCTATTTTGTTGCTTGTATTTTTGGTATCATATATCTAAGAAACCATTGCCTAATCCGAGGTCTGTCTTTGTTCTTTTCTAAGAGTTTTATAGTTTTAGCTCTTACATTTAGGTCTTTGATCCATTCTGAGTTAACTTTTGGATTTGGTGTGAGGTGGTGGTCCAACTTCATGTTTTCCATGTGGATATCAGTTGTCACAGCATCATTTGTTGAAGAGTACCCTTGCAATTTAAGGTGAGTTCCTTTCAGCTCTGACATTTAATCGACCCAGTACTATTACCTACAGAGCTGGATCCCTACAGCTGTAATTACAACAGCGCTGTTGGGCTGACTGACAAGCACGTAGTAGGCACTTTATGTGTTGTCTGATTTTATACTCACAAACCCCTCTGAGATGGGTCGAGTTACTACCAGTTATTAACCCATGTGTCAGGTGAAGCAATTGAGGCCCAATTTCTTATTATTATAAGAAAACTATTATACTATATGTTGTAGGTAGTTGAGATTTCAACCCAGGCAGGCTTCTTTCAACCTCTGTGCTGTACTGCCTGTCCTTAGGTTCTTAATGAGATCCCATAAACAGTGGCTGCCTGGGACCAGGAGCTATGCTAAGCACTTAAGGTGAATGATCTCAGTACTTTTCAGAGCAGAGTTCATCAGAATAGCCCAGGAAGGTTGTTATAAAGAAGATGGCATTTCACACTTCTAAATTTAAAAAATTTATGTATATCTGTTATGACAACAAAAGGGGTATAATTTGTGCCATGGAAAACTTTAGTGGTACAAGATTCTAACAACAGCATACGTATCCACCACCTCCACGTTAGCTGTTTTTTCTTTTCAATCTGATTTGCTGGAATAAACTATGGTCCAACAACAACAACAAAAAAAGAAGATGCCATTTCAGTCATCTAAGAGTTTGCAGTTCTTATGAACTCATAGTTGATGTTGCTGCGGCTGGTCAAGGGACCACATTCCAGGCAGAAAGGGATTCACCTATTGGTTCTCAAGCTTGGCTACACACTGGAATCACTTGGAGGCTTGAAAAAATACTTATGCCCAACCCCTCCATCAGGGATTCTAATTGACCTGGTCTGGGGTGTAGCCTTGGCAGGGAGAATTTTCAAAAACTCCCTGGGAGGTTCTGATGTGCAACCAAGTCTGAGTAGTGCCATCTCATCCTGCAGTGAGCTCCAGGGGTAGCCATTTGAGTCTACTTTTAGAGGTGACTTCCAGAGGCTAACTGATTTGTCCAGGGTTACACAGCTACTAAGTGGAAGAGCTGGTATTTCAGTCCAGGCCTATCTGGTTCCAAGTCCAGCTCCTAACCCTTTCATCGCACCCTACAGCGGCTTCCCTTCTGAAAGCAATTTGAAGGGGAGCCTGAATGAAGTGGGTGACGTCCCCTGGTCTCAGCGAGCCTTTGGAGAGGGTCATCCGACACCTGTGCCCCTGGGCTGCTAGGCCCCCCCATCCCCATGCCCTCCCCATGCGGAGGCTGTGTTCTCTTGTGGCGTGCCTGTGGGACCTGGGTACAGGTATTCACTTCTTGCCACTTTAAGAGGATCTGAATGTGGTGTCCCAGTCTCTTTAAATCAAGTTTGCGTTCTCTCATTTATCAGGTTACTTCATGAGGGAATTGGGCAGGGTGAGCAATGCTTTCAACTAAAGCCTGTTGGGAGTGGGACAAAATGCTCATTTCTTTGAGAATCCCTATGGTTTCAAGGAGGAGAAAATAAAGGTTTGAGAGTAGGGGTGCAATTTATTTGTATTCTCCTTTTCCCCTAAGCCACCTCCATCCCTATAAGGCCTGCGTGTGGGTATGAGTACTTACCTCATCTGCCCTGTCTGTCCTCAGCCCTGGATGCTTTACCATCCTACGCCCTTTGTGGACTGTGAGCTGTATCCCAAGAAGTGGACAGCCTGGGACCTTGGGTTGGCTCCTGTGGGAACTAGATTTACAGCCTAATTAGGAAATGCCAGCTGCCTCCCTAGAAGGAGTTGAAGACTACTGGGGGAGACAGATACTGAGTTAGAAGTTGGAGGAGTGGGGAAGGCTTGGAGGCCAGAAGTCCAGGCTGCTCAGGTGGTGCCCACCCAGGGAGCTGAGGAGTGATGAGGAAAATACCCCAGGACCTAGGAGATGGCAGAGGGAAGGGGCTCTGGGGAGGAGGAGCAGCACATGTGAACCTGGAGAGGGAGCAGAGCACAGGGCAAGTTGAAGAAGTTGAAAGGAGGGTGGAATGGGGGATGGGGTTGGAGAGAGCAAGACAGGGGGGCACTGGGAGGTCTGTGAGTTGATGGGAACACTTGGGGCCTGCTGCAGTGGGATAAACGAGATCTATTTGTGTGGTTATTTGAATGCCTCCCTTGACCCCCTCCCCCACCCCACCCCCCACCGGGTCAGTGGCTGGGTCCATCTTGCGCCCTGCATCACCCCAGCACCTCACCACCAGGCTTGGGGAGCCAGTAGGTGTTCACTGAAGAGTTGGGGTGTCCTGCTGAGGATGCGGGAAGCTGCAGGAGGGTTTGCATTTCTGTCTCTGCATCACTCATTGGCTGTCTAACTTTCCCTTTGTGGTGAGAACAGCACTGCCGTCTTCCCCACTTTTCTCTCTGCTTTTGATTTATGTTCACCTACCGCTCCCCTCAAAAAAGTTTTCTGCCCTTTCAGTAATCAGAAGCGGTGCTGTGAGAGGGCTCCTCCAAATCTCAGTGGGAGGCTTGGCTTCTTTGTCCTCTGTCCCTCTCCTCTGGCTGAGTACGCTTTGGTGGCTGGAGAGAACTAAGCCAAGAGCCCAGATTTATTTTCACTTACATTTAGCAGATCAGTTCAGATTGTCTGACTTTGGGGAGTCTGACCCAGCCCTCTGAGGTGTCACCTCCTTGTGGTAGAAAGGTGATGTAGATCTTCCTGGCATTGCAGTGTTTTCCCAGGGGCCAGGGGGCGATGCCCCAAGGCTTCGTTTGGTCTTCCTGCAGCCCTGGCTTGTCTGAGGGAAGGCAAAGATGCAGATTAGAGAGAACATTTGGGGAAGAAAACTCTGTTGGTAACCTGAGCTCATCAGCCCCAGACTTTCAGTAGGGTGTAGGCTGGTGTCCATTGTGGGCAGCCTGAGGCCAGCCTCTAATGAAGTGACGTGGGTGGGAAGCCCAAGGATCACACAGACATAGCTGCCAGACAATTTTAATAGTTATATGTATATTTTAATCCTTCATAGAACCGATATAACTGCCCTTTAAAACAAATTTATCTAAGCTATGTGAGTTGATTTAAAGAAATGTAGTCAGGAAAGGTGAGATGAGGAGACTGGTTGGGGCATGGTTTTTGGGGTAGTTGTAGACTCCCTAGGACTCTGTCATTAGGGAAGGGGACAGGTGAGATGTACTGGATGTAAACAAAGCAACCCATGCTGAGCTGGAGTGAAACAATGCATAAGAAATAGAGCAAGACTTACAGCATAGTAGTATCTATATAATTAAAAGCATGTAAAACAGCATGCATTTTGCATAAACACACACACAGTTCAGGATGTCTATCATATTCACTAGAGTGGGTGTCTATGGGGGCAGGGGATAAGCATGTGGGTCCGGGCTGGAGGGGGAAGTATGAATCAAGAGCGGGCTTGGCATGATGATAATACGCTAGGTGTATGAGTAACTCAACCTTCGGTATAAGCTGTAGGTACACACACACACACACACACACACACACACACACACACACACACACACAGTGAGCTATAGATAAGACATACATCTGTCCACAGGGTGGTAGACTGAGAAGGTGAATAGTATGGTGATATGCTAACGTATGAAGTTTGAGCAATAGAGTAAAGGTAGAATGATAACCTTTATAATGAACATTTCTTACTTATTTTGTATCTGGCCCCCACCTTGTGATTTACACAGTATTGCATTTCGTTTTCTCAACAGCCTTATGAAGTAGGTAGTATTTTTACCCTTTTCACAGATGAGTAAACTACAGTGGATCCAGGGTCATGGAGGGAAAGCATGGCAGAGCAGACGCAGACCTAGTCCATCTGACTCCAAAGTCCCTGTCCATCATTTCTGTAGCTGCACAACCCCGTTTAGCTTAAGAATTCCTTTTAAATGGGTGCACCTTTAACAACCTGGCTAATTAATGCCCACATTGCTTGACTTCTGCTGTCTCTATGTTAGCTGAAACCAGAGTCGTCCCACAGTAGTTGAAGGCCCTGTGGTGAATACTAGGTTAGATCTTTTGGATGGAGGAAGATTTGTTGCTGCAGCCCTTTTGCTACTCCTGGTAACTTGATTTCATGCCTCTGAAGTCCCAAGTCTTATTGTCTTACCTTTTCCCGTTTTTGTTTGTCATTCGCAGTGTTGCCCCAGTGTCATTCCCTGTACCACCATCCCCTCCCTCTGCCCCATGAGCCAGCCAGGCAAATAATTATATAATATCGGGCTTCTGTATGTGTGTCTTCCAAGTGATTTACCAGGAAGATGCACAACTCAACTGTGGACAGCTGAATCACCTGGAATGCTTTATAGTTTATTTCACTGGCCACATGAGTACATCAAGCCACGAAGCCCTTCCTGGTCATTAAGATGTATAGTCTTGCATCCAGAGGGTTTGGGTGCCTTAAGTGAGAGCCTTGTCTGACCTGGTGGCTGTTGGCAGGGCTCTGGGAGTGCACCCTGAGGGCAGACAATGCCAGTAAATCGTAATCACAATGGAGCAATAGTGAAGAAGTAAAGGGTTCTGAAACTGTGCTATAAATTGTCATCCAGTGATGATTCTGTTTTTTTATGGAGGTTAAATTACAGCAATCACCAGTGCACAAAGATGCTGCAGTAAGAAAACATTTGGGAACAATGTTTTTCTTCTAAGGCTTGGGTGATGGGTGTGCAGGAATAAAACATCATAACCTGTTTACTGTGGGCCAGAAAGGAAAATATGAACTATAGCCCACTGCATGGGAAAACTCTCTTTTTCTTTTAGGTATCAGGCAGGCTGTGAGTGTGTTGCCTTTGCCACAGGGAAAGATGATAAACCTGCCTGGAAGACAACTTCCAACTATGTTTTTCTTTTTTCTATATTCTCTCCATCTCCCTTCCTCTCACCACCTGTGTTTGTGTGTGTGTGTGTGTGTGTGTGTGTGTGTGTGTGTGTATGTGGGCCAGAAAGGAAAATATGAACTATAGCCCACTGCATGGGAAAACTCTCTTTTTCTTTTAGGTATCAGGCAGGCTGTGAGTGTGTTGCCTTTGCCACAGGGAAAGATGATAAACCTGCCTGGAAGACAACTTCCAACTATGTTTTTCTTCTTTCTATATTCTCTCCATCTCCCTTCCTCTCACCACCCGTGTTTGTGTGTGTGTGTGTGTGTGTGTGTGTGTGTGTGTGTGTTTATATCTATTTGGGCTAGGATAAAATGAACCAGAGAGCAATGCCATCTCAGTGATGACCAGCTTACAGATGCTGTCTTTCTCAAGTTCCTCAGCAGGCCATCAAAAGGGCTTATATGTGATGGGTCACTTGATTCAGTGGTGAAGAAGAGATCCCTGAATCCAGGTTGAAACCCTGACTGCCTCTTGACAGCTTTGTGATCTAGGGAAGGTCATTTCTCTCTCTGAGCCTCAGGATCAAAATGACAGCAGTGACTTAACCTCACTTGTGGGGGCCTATAAAACATGTGTACCAATTCTGGAGACACAGGAAGTGCCTAGTAATTGTTTCTTCTCATTATTATTGTCTAGCAGCAGCAGCAGCAGTGATTAGCAGCATCACCACAGATCTTCAGGCACCCCTTTGTAGTAGCTGTGCTATTTTCACTAACCTTGGCATTATGTTGCAGTCTTCAGAATTTATGCATAAAGGCAACTGTGTTAACTGTGGAAGTTCGTTTTGTTATTGCAGAGAGCTTATCGCCCTCCATTATTCATTTCATTTACAATGAATCAAAACCCATGCATTGGCAAGGCTGTTGCAAGATTCTGGCCCTGCCCCCCTCTCCTAGCCCCTTCCTGCTGAGTTCCCATGTGGACCTTATGCTTGTTCCTTGAACTCGCCAAGCCCAGTACTCTCTGCAGTGCCCTTGCACGCGGGGTTCTCTCTGAGTGGAATCTTTCTTGCCAGATCTGGTTCCTCCTTGTTATTCAGGGTTCAGCTCAGCTTCTCCTTTTCTTAAGGTGGCCTTCCTTGGCGAGCTTGCCTAAGACAGAACCTGCTCGTACCCCACCCAAAACACCACCCTCACTCTCCTCCCCTACCCATTGTCCTCTCATTGCTTGTTTATGCCTCTTCTTATGAAACTCATCAGTATCTGAAATTACTTTTTACTGTATCTGGCTTTTATTTCCTTCCCCACTAGAATTTAAGCCCCAAGAGGAGGACTGTGTAACCTGTTCACCTAGGACAGTGCCTTCTATAGTGCAGATACCCAAACACTATTCCTTGAATGAGCAACGAGTGTTTTGCTGATGTGCAGGAGATCAGATCAGAATATTTTACCTATGAAAATATTGGAAACTCAGTTAAAATAAATCCTCATTAACAGCCTTTTAAAGTAGGATACCCAACACTTTTATTTTGGCAAGTGAATTGTAAGATGCACTCTAGTGGGTAGAATTAAAACTACTAATGACACCACTGGTTCCTGGTAATTACAGGGTGGAAAGTAATATGCGATTTAATCGTCAAACCCTAATTTTCTCATGGCTTTAAAGAGTATAATTTGTGATGACCTGTAAATATTTGTTGAATAATTAATTATGAATTTTACATGCATGTATTTAATGATACTGTAGGGTTATTTTTTGGAGGAAAGATTTCCCCAAGGGTGATGAGTAACAGTGCTTAACTCATTTTGATTGTGACAAAGGACAAAGAAAAGTGACAATATTGCAAGGGAAATGATTTTAGAAAAGTTAGGTTATAGACAAGTAAAATCCTATTGACTTTTAAAAAACACTTAGAAATATTACTTCCACCAATGTTATTCTTTAGATTTGAGCTGATAGTGTACCCCTCCCCAACATTTTATTGTGAAAAAGTTCAAATATACAGCAAAATCGAAATAGTTTTACCACGAACATCTGTATGCTCATCACCCATATCTGTCCATTTACCCATCCCTCTGACCATCTATTAAAACATCTTATTTTTGGTGCAGTTCAAAGCAAATTGCAGACTCCTTGGTAGTATTTTTAACAATCCATTTTTCATTGGAAAAGAAACATGTTTTGTGGGTTGATATATAAGTCTAATATATTACATGCAAACGTTTGAAGTGGAGTTAGTGAAATCTTCAGCCTAATTAAACAGGACCCAAAGTCTTCCCGGGCTCTCTCCTTAGATTTGAAATGATATGTTATTATCATGTGCACAGATACACTGCTGACACATCTTAAACTTTTGAAAGTGTAAAGAAAGACACAGAAATCCCTCCAGGTATTTCAAACAGGAAGAGCTTGAACGGAGAATTCAAGGCTGAGGGAACAAATATCAGAGAAAGCCAACTCTAATTTTTAGGAAACCAGGAAGTGTGGGGATCCCAGGGGATGTGCCACCTGTGATTTCAGCTGCCTGAAGTACTGAGATGGATGATTTGTTGGAACATGCTGGAAGCTGCTGGCAAAGCCTCCTGCTGCCCTCAGCTGAAGCCCTAATACCTGTGGCTCATTGATTTAGAGTCAATAAGACTGCTCTGCTTCTCCTGCTCTCCCATGTCTCCCAGGAGGCCTCTCATTGGCTGAATCTAACCTGGACCCTTCCTGGAGGATTCTGGGAAATGTAGTTCCTGGGCTACAAGTCTCCGCTCTACAGGACCAAGGGCGTTACCAACAATAAGCACAAGGGTATTTACCAGTAGGAAACTTAATATATATAATTCTATATCTAGCATGTTGAGAAAAGTAGTTAGCCACTTCCATAGTTTTTCATGGAATATATACAGTATTCTAGTGTCATTTGGTGATACAAACGATAGTATTTTGCTATTGCAAATGTTCAGAATTAAAATCCATGACTTGTATCCTGACCTATTAAACTTTAATAAATTCACACTGACCAAAGAAATGTGTTTGGGCAGATGGACGCATGACTGGAGGAAAAAGAGCTTATATAATTATGCATCCCCAAAGTATATGTTTTCAAATGATCTCTTAAGGGGCCAGGGGTGGGAATCTTTCCAAAGTGCAAAGGAGAACAGGGAAATGATGGACTGACACAACATGGAGTTGTGTTTACTGGGAAGGACTGTCTGGCCTGGAGCCCTGTGGAATCATTTATGGCCCTGCTTCTGCCCCCAGGGCTCTCCAGAATTCCATGTTAGAACTGCATAATCAGGTTAATACACATTTTGGACAGATTTGAGCTCAAAGGACACCTGACCCTTCTGGCATGGATGTCTGCTGTGTTCTGCCTTCCAAATATCCAACCCCCTGGCTCGGGCAGCTGCACCCTGACTGTCTTTCCTCATTCTAGACAATGGTGGGGGTGGGGTGATGGGTGACACATGGCCTAGGCCTGGGCAGTCTGTGTATTTCTCTCTCGGACAGTCATTTATCTCAGGATGGGTGCTTGACTTGTATCAGCCCGAAGAAACCCCACTAGGGACTTTTTTTGGAAAGATGCGGACAGAGATGCTCTCTTTTTACTAGTGTGGCTCAGCTACTGGGATATACTGTAGAGGTGCCACAGCTATGTTCCCTTAGCCCTATAAGGGGAGTGCTTGCTGAGAACAAAGCCCAGCAGTGATACAGGCTGTGTGTTCAGGCTCACACATGCAGGCATGGAGCTGTATGGTGATAGGGTTTATACTCTGAATCCAGCTGTGGCTATAGCTGGCATTAGGCTGGGCATTTTACTTTTATGAGCCAATTAGTTCCCCCCCACACTTTTTTTTTTTCAGTTGAGTCAGTTTGATATATCTGTCACTTGCAACTAAATGCGTCTTACACACCACTCATTTAAAAAACCCCAAACCTGAGTCCATTCTATAATTTTACCATAGGGCACCTCTTTTGGACTTAGATGTTTCTGCATTGAGACACTGCCACCCCACCTCCATTTTTGGTGTCCACCTGGGCTGTAGCCCCCTAAAAGCAGACTTGGCACCCTTTTCTTCAGTACCTTACAGAACTGTAAGCTCTCCATAGCAGGAATCGAGTCTACTTTAAATGAATCAATAGCTCCTCTCTCTGCTTTCAGGATTTACTTCTGGGCTGTGACTAATTGAAGCTCCATGAAAGTTAGGGGTCCCCGACCTTCACCTGCATGATGTCCTCGGCACAGGTCATCTCGGTCTCAGAACTTGCTTAAGGTTCCTATACCTCCTGGCTACATTGTGAACACCAAGCTAATGTGACTCTTGACCAACCTACTCCTGTTTGATGCCTCTGGCTCAGATCACACACAAACAAAATCCCTTTTTAATTTTCAATCTCTAGTGTGAAGATTGGCTACCACCAGATCGTGTAATAACAGTGCCCAAATTGAAACAGATATAAATATGTGTTGCTTCCAGTCCTTTATAAGGGGGTTGCAAAGTAATTACAAGCATGCAAGAACAAAGCCATGAGAGAATCACTGTGTGGTCTTATTAATGTCTCTTTCATCAAGTCATTTTTGTCAGACTCTGTGTGTGTGTGTGTGTGTGTGTGTGTGTGTGTGTTTTCCATTTTAGGCTTTGGAGTTGGTTCATTCAGATTTGCATTACATAGAAGGAGAGCTGTGTTAGCGTTATGATTCCAAGACCCCCAAATCATCACCAGGCTGTGCAATTGTAAAATGTGATGTGATTGGAAAAGTGGAGCTTGTTCCAGCTGAACTTGGCTTTGGATTCCTATGATTTTCTGGTAATAGATGCTGTGCTTCCTGCCCCCGCACTCCCACGCCCTTTCTTTTCTATGCAACATCCATTACTCTACTTCCTGGTACTCTACTTTCTGATTTTCCATGAAATCTGCCTCTTCCTAACTCTCAGTCCACAAGGTTTGGATGGAGCAGATTCCATTTACCTGGTCTGCTGTTTCCTCAGACAGCCACATGGTTTGCCCTGCACTTCATTCTGGTCTCTGTTCAAATGTCAGTTCTCAAAGAGACATTCCCTGGTCACCCTCACTAAGATAGCATCTCTGGCCCTTTTAGTCACATGAACTAATACATCCTACCTTGTGTAGTAAGCACCTTTGAGTTAGGTTTCTGTTCCTCACTGGTAAAGAAGTCCAGATGGGAATGCTGCATTTGTTCAAGCTCCTTTAGTGTTTGTTCTCGCTCTGCTCCAAGGTCCTAGCACTCTGACCTCACCAGGGGCTGGTCCAGCATCCCCACAGTAGAGCCCTTGGGTAGTTCCCTGACCTAGGCCTGAGTTGGAGCTACAGTGCCTGTCTGCTCTCTGCCAGGTAACTTAATGGAGATTTAGTGGGAGGCTATGCAGAGAGATGATGTGCCTGGATGTGTAAAGTAGAGACAAATTCCAAGTGAGTGTACCCAAACTTCCCTCTGACCTGAAGGTGCCAGGAAGGTTCGTTCACCCTGTCATTTGGTATACACACATGGGGTAACGTGGCAGGGATATAAAGTGTAGGAAAGGGTGCCTGGTGTTATTACCACTAAAATTCCATTCTCCAGGAGCTCAAAGCCCTGAGAGGCTGGATATGTTAGGAAACTCTCCAGCAACTGATAGCAGATAGGTACTGAGAGCTTTCTCCATTCATCCATCTGCCGATACTTCTGAAAAATGCAAATCTTTACATTGACTTAGCTCTTGAAATGGCACTGTGTAATGTATTTAATTACCTGTACTCCCTCTGTCTTCCAAGCTACAATGAGGCCTTCTTTGTTTTGTTTTTTATCTTTCTGTTTTTTTATAGTCTAAATATGTAGCATAGGGCCTCAGTCAATAATAATAGTTGATAATTGTCAAATTAATAGAATAATAAGTAACAATTATTGACTGTCTGCAATGGCCAGGCATGGTTCTAATCCCATTACATATATAAATTTATTTAATCTTCATAACAATATTAAGGGGGTAGTTAGTACTATTTCTTTGTTTTGTAGATGAAGAAACTGGCTCACAGAACTATTTAGTGACTTGCCAGAAATCACACAGCTGGCAAGTGGAAGAGCTTGGACTTGGGCCTATATGTATCTATGCAGTATTCACTTTAATAATGTGCAAAAATAATACAGTAGTCATATATTTTTGCTATGTCACCTAAACATATATTAGAATGTTTGTAACAGAGTGTCATAGGCTGCTTATCTACTGCATATTTACTGAATCATGCTTATGTGTAAATGGTAAGTATTAGAGAGATTTAAAGATGGGTAAGTTAGATCTGAGAAGCTTACAGTCTAGAGTTAGTGATAGAAATCTATTCACAAAGAGGTCCTATGAGGCGATGGGACTGAGTATTATAGTAGAGATACAGTTCTCTTGAAATGTACAGGAGATGGTGGTTGATGCCGGTCTCTGCCAGGAGAGGGCTCTGAGAAGAGGTGGAAAAGGCAGGCAAGTGAGAGGGAGAACCATGTGATCATTGACCTAGGAGTAGGGCATCTTCCTGTGTGAAGTTGATGCTTCACAACCTGAGGCCTTGTGTTCCCTCCAAGCCAGTAGATTAGATGACAAATCATTGATAAGAACAGCATTGAACAAATTACTGACCAGCTTAAACTTTGAAAACACCTCCTAGATCCCAGGAGGTAAAACTGACATCAATAAAGAGAGTGTGTAACGTGATTGGCCAGGACTGGTTTGAGGTTGACAAGGTGGATAACTGGCTCCCGGCAAACATGGAGATGTGCCTCTGAAGCCTAATCTGGGCTGGAGCTGCTTGGAAGGGGAGCCACCAGGCCTTGGCTCTCTGGTTGTCTGGGGCTCTGAGCAGGAAGCCACGGGGCCCAGAGAGGACTGTGTCTGGGAAGGCCCCCTCTGTGCAGCTGTGTGTGCACAGACACCCCCACACATCAAAACAATTTGCTGTCCATACTTTTTGGAGTGAACCCTTCTTGGATAGTGAGCACTTTAAACAGATTTATTGCATTAAAGAAGTTCTTAAACTGTTTTTTCCTCTTGGGAAAATGTGTTAAATCCAAAGAAGTACTTGTATATCTTCAGTGAATTTAAGGCTCACGTGAGAAGCTTTAAATGCAGATTCGTGGGCCCCACTCAGAGGGTTGATTCAGTAAACTTGGAGGAGGACTGGGGCGCCGAAATTTTAAAACTATCCAACTCTCCTCCCCACCTCCACCTGCCAGACAGTTTCTAGCCAGAGAGGTCGTAGAATCTCATTTTGAGAAGCCATGAGCCAGAACACAAATTTCTGAATGAGGGTATATAAGATATACCTCTACTGAGCAGGAAGAAAATATTAGAATGTGTCTTTTAAAATATCTTTCTTTGTATATGTTTTATAATATATCAATTCATAATAGAGGAATAATACATCAAGATAATGTACACAATAGTGATATTTATGTAATTTGTATATAAATGTACCCGTTTGCAGGCATATGCTAACTTTTTTGCTAATAAGGATATGCATTTAAAAACATTCAGACAGTCTAAAGGAAATTTTGGGGATTTATCTTGCTGAAATAGGCCAAGCATATTGTGTCACAGATAATTAGAGGAAGAAGTAGCAGGTATTACACTTCATTTATAATTAGTGAATAATAAGCGTTATTATTAAGGTGCACTGCTGAGTTATGCTTGCATTGCCCCTCTCTCTCACCTCTCTGTTTCCAGAAGCCCATCTCCCTGTGATTGCAGCAGGGAGTGCTTCATTACCTGGTAGCTGGACCTCTTGATTAGACTGGGTTCCTCCGAGGCAGAGCCAGTGTGTCCTTATTCAGCTTTGTGTACCTGTCCCCACCACAGGGTCTGGGTCCTCCAATGTTTGGTAACTAAATGAAGGAGAGAGGGAGGGAAGGACTCTAACCTTTGCTTTCTGTCATTGCCCTTGGCATAATGGGAGGCATAAACAAGAACAAATTGTGTTTTGGCAAAGGTAAATGGTTTTTCTATATACAGTTCTTTTCAGTCTAATATGCCATCTGATCAGAAGGTCTCTGTTCCCTAGGGAACTTCTCTTTGAATGGAGACATAGACTCACAGGACCTGGTTTGGGTTCCAGCTCTGCTGTGACCTTCATATAATTTGCTGTTCCTCTGGGATTGGGGTGGGTGTCTCAGTTTCCCCATCGGTGAAATAAGGGAGTTGGAGTGTCCCAAACTCCAGGGATTCCTGTTTTGCCTTCATAATTTTTGTATCACCTATTGAAATGTTGAAGAGGATTTTTTCTTTACTACAATGAATTCCTTAAGTTTACTTTAAAAGCAGCCTTTTTAAAATCGCTAACGTTGGAGGAAAACCAGCTGGCCATAAAAGAAGACACATAAGGCAGTAGAGTGAACCCTCAACAGCCTTACTCGGTTCTAGCTCACTGCCATGGCCCGTAGGGCTTGGAGCCAAGGGCCCGTGGGGAGAGGGGGATGAGTCCAGATTGGAAAGGCCTTAGAGGTCCAGAACACTGGGCTGAGACTTCCCTTCTCCTTGTCTCAGTCATGAGGCTGGAAGGGGTGGTACAAAAGAAATACTTTTCTCTCTCTGAGGTTCAGTATTATTTAATACGTTGTCTAGTGACTACCTACTTCCCAAAGTACCTGAATTCCTACACGGTCCCCACTGGCCTCAGCCTCTGACCCTGGAGGATTCCAGGATTCCAGGCTTTTTTTTTTTACCTTAGCTAGGACATGATTAGTTACTGGGTCTCTCATGTTACCCTTTTTTTTTTTTTCTTTTTGCAAAATTGCATGTTTAGTGTTTGAATCACAGCTTCCCAGGAAACCAGGTGTCTCTTACAGCTGTTTTCAGCTTAAATAAATATAGGGGTTTGGAAAGATCCCACTCGTATCATGACATCTGTCCTCCCGTGCCAGGATTTATAGGATCCTGCCCTGTATCTATGGACTGAGTGTACTTCCTGCCTTAGACCCTTGCTGGGGGCTAAGGAGGGTTAAAATAAATGTTCCCACCCTGGAGGGGGGGGAAGCCATATCCTTGCTCAAGAGGTTTGATGACCCTGCCTTGAAGTTGGGCTGTTGTTAGTTTAGGCCTGATTTATAGTGGTCCTTTTGTAAGTGTTACTTCTTGAGAAGTGCATGGCAGTGGGGAGAGATGACAGGACATAGAGGGCTCCCTGAGTAACAGGTATCATGTGTCTCATCCAGCATCTGGTCCAGCCTAACACCAGGGAGGACAGCAGTCTGAAGAGATCCTTTGGGGCTGTCAGAATAGCCTGCATCAAGGAGCATAACATGGAGTCGACTTCTCCTTTAGAATACTAAATGGCCTTTGCCATAGTTTTGTTTCATGTTCATAATATTTAGATGTTAATTGTATTTGGGATCTCTGTGAACTGGTTTGCCATCACATAATTGTTACCTGTTGTTCTTCTCATGCATCTTTTTAAATTAAGAAACTTTACTTTTAAGAACAGTTTTACATTTTGAGAAAAATAGAGCAGAAAATACAGAGTATTCTCATATGCCTCTTCCCTCCTCCCACTCCATCCGGTGTCTCCTTTTATTAACATTTCGCATTAGTGTGGTACGTTCGTTAAAATCAATGAATGAAGGTTGATATGATATTATTAACTAAAGTCCATAGTTTACATTGGAGTGCACTATTTGTGTTGTACAGGGTCTTAGTCAGTTTGGGCTGCTATAACAAGGTACTATAGACTAGCAGGCATGTAAACAACAGAAGTTTATTTCTCCCAGTTCTGGAGGCTGGATATCCAAGATCAGGGTGCCAGCATGCTCAGGTTCTGGTGAGTGCCCTCTTTCTGGCTGCAGACAGCTGATGTTTCATTGCATCCTCACATGGTGGAAAGAGAGAAAGCTAGCCCTCTGTCCTCTTCTTATAAAGACACTGATCCCATTCATGAGGGTTCCACCCTCATGATCACTCCCCAAAGCCCCACCTCTAAACACCATCACATTGGGGATTAGATTTCAACATATAAATTTTGCAGAGATACAAACATTTGGTTCTATGGGCTTTAACAAATGTATAATGTCATGTATCTACCATTTCAGTATCATTCGGAATAGTTTCACTGCTCTCAAAATCTGCTATGCTCCTGGCAACCAGCGATCTTTTTACTGTCTCTTCATATAATTTTTTTTGGAACTTTGGTTAGATCTACTTGATTTTGTGTCTCTGAAGTCCTGTGCCTTCTTGTCTTATGTGGAGTGTTGGTAGAGCCTTGACCCCATGTGGAGAGCCCTGCTGTATATTTTCCATGTGGGGTCACCCTGAGCGCCCCCCCCCCCACCTCTCCTAATCACTCACATAAGGAGGGAGAGGTAGGGAGGCCAGTAGCTGGGCCTGCAAATAGCAAAGATTGGATTAAATCCCCGTCTGCTCAACCCCAGATCTCCCTCTCTTCATCAGTGTACTTTCCTGCTGGTGTGGGCTCTTGATGAAGAAGTGATTTAAATGCTCTTCTTAGGGTTATAATACTTACTCCCTTTTATTTTGGAGATCAGCTGAAATAGAGATCTTTATTCTGCCTTATTAATTATAAGTCCTTTAGATGATAATTTAAGATGATAACTTCAGTTTTTCTGCTGCTCATGTTTCTATCAGATTTGATAGATGCCTTGTAATAAACACCCTTAACACAGAACCTGCTTATTTCTATGTTAAACATCAGAAGTTTGGGGGGCACAGATAAAGAATCAGAAATAACTTGTTTTGGCTGAGTTTTTAAAATCACCAACTCCTTCTTCGTTGAAGGCTCTTTTGGGGTCTGTTTGCCAGGTGACCCCATGGATCTAGTAAGATGACTCAAGGCTTCCCTCTGCCCCATCCAAGGTAGAACCTGTGCATCCTTGCCTGGGGACCACTGTGCACACACAGACTGCCTCAGGACCCTTCTGTGCACTGACTGTGGGCCCGCCTTCCTCTCCCAGACTTTCAGCCCCTAGAAGGCAGGAACCTCTCTCAGGGCCTCGTACACTGTGGGCACTTAATAAATGTATATTCAATAAATGTAATTATATAGGGCTATTTGCTTTTCAAAGCAGGCCTGTATATAGAAAGTCACATCTCACATTTATTCAACTCTCATGTGTCAATACAAAGAAGTTAATGTTTCTTGAAAGAAAATTCCTAGATTGTTCTGCGCTTGGGTTCATTAGAGTGATAAGTTGATTGCAGCACAAGACTTGATTGATCAAGAACACCCAGTGTGCCAGCCAGGTTATGCACCTGGACCATAGCTCAGTTCTCTAACCATTCACAGGCCCCTTTGCTGCCTGTGAATGGGCTCAGCATAGACGATTATTGTTCTTTTTGGAATTTGGCCTTCACTGTTCTCAACCTGAGTAAGTATTGACACGTTTAGGTGTTCTTTTTTATTTCACTGGCTGGCATTGTGGCCAAAAGAACTGGGATCGTGATTCATTGAAACATTTTAACTGCAAGATAAAATATTTTTTAATTGACGGAATTTTGATATTCAGGTCAAAATGGGTAATTTTCTGGTAGTTTTATTGCCAGTCCTCTGATACCTACAATATTATGTTTTAGTTAGCAAATGCTTGATTCTCTGAACTCCCAGATATTTATTTCCTTTTAAATGGAAATTCAAGGCACATTATCAGGAGTCTTGTTCACAGAAGAAACGCTGCTATCTCTTTACCCGTAACTCAAGTTTTTCTCATTCTGTGGCTATTGCAAATGGCATGAAAATTATTTGCTCATCCTTTTTTTCTGTCAAGAAGAGATATTTTTGTGTTAGAAACACACCTAATTGCCACTCTTTTTTTCGATTAGCATCCCGCAGTAGGAAGTAAGAGGTTCCTGGCTCTGTCCCAGGGAGGGAGAGAGAAAATGGATCTGAGGTGGTGATGAGGATGGTGGTGATGGGCGGGGGGAGGGCAAAAAGGCATTTCAGGGAGCAGGGGGCTGAGTTTCTGAGCTGTTTTGCAGTTGGCACTCTCATTTCCACAATCACACTGCAGGATTAAAGAAGAGGGACTTAGGAGTATGGTATGAAGCAGAGCAAGAAGCGCCCACACCCTGAGCCCACTGAGCCCGTGGATTGAATCTGTCCAGGACTGGCCTCTCACAACCATTCGTTCTGAACATTGCGCTTTCTCATTAGGAATCTCTCATTAAGAGACATTCCTAAGAGGCAGCTCCTTTTAGGAATTTTGAAGCAAAGACTTCCTGGAGCCCATCAGCAGTACCAGCCCATCTGTCACTCCTCCTCCCCACTACCCCTAATGGCTCCCCTGACTCTGCACCAAGCTGTTTGCTCCTTATCTTTCCAGAGCATTGCTGTGTTTATCTTTATTTCGCTATGCTCCTTTAATTTTTGTCTATCTGACTTCTCATTATTCGCTTCCGTATCTTTAAAATCATCAATGAGCTGCTTTTTTCTTTTTAATTAGATTTAAGCCTCTTTTGTCCACAAAGCTTCCTGGAAAATCACACCACCCATGCGTCCATCATGGCAGCCTGTAGCCTGGCTTTGTTAGGGGACGGTCTGCCCTGTCCTGGAGTCTCTTCTTTATTAGATGGATGTCTGTCTCTGTTTAATTGTGGCTTCCTTGAATTCTTACCTCCATTTCCAACCTCAGTACACCTGCTGCATCTGAGCATCAGGAACCTCTGTTCTTTACCCTGCTGTTCAGGTGGTTGCCTTCGGAGACATGTCTGTGAGTGCTGGCCACCATGATGTACTGGACAGAGAGCCCTTGGGTTTGGAAATTGCCTGTGCAGTTGTCTTGTGTTTTGGCTCTTGATGCAGCTTTTGATGTCTTATGATCAAAGTAGTTGAATTCAGTTGTACCTTCAGCTCTGACTGTACATCAGGGTAGAGTTAACAGTTCTGCCCAGTGAGCAGGGGTCCCTTCCCTATGCCTGTTCAATCTTCACAACTTTATGGTGAGAGAGTTAAAAGAAAGGCCTTTGAAAGGGAAGTGGACTGCCCCCCTACCCCCCTTTAAAAAAAGGTGTTCAAATAACTGCACTCTTGCTAGAAACTCCAACTGGGTTTCCAGTTGCCCAATTTAACTTTAGTTCTTATTTTATTTGTTTAAATGGATATAGTTTCAATGAGTGTAGTATTTTCCTGATTGAGGCTAATCACTTTTCTGTTCATTATTTTATTAATCCAAACTTTATTAAGTATCTGTTATACTTCAGGTGCTGTGCCAGGCCCTGAGATAGAGAAATGAACATGATAGACATGGTCTTTCCCTCATTGAGCTTAAGCTCTGGGTATCTGGGGACTCAATGTAATTTATGACATTAGGATAAGTGTACAGAGACTCTACCACAGAGGGGTAGAGCATTTTATTGTTTTTTTTATTATTAATTTTTACTGTAGCATAGTCGCTTTACAATGTTGTGTTAGTTTCTGCTGTACAGCAAAGTGAAACAGTTATACGTGTACATATATCCCATCTTTTTTAGATTTCCTTCCTATTTAGAGCACTGAGTACTGTACAGTACTATATAGTACTCAGTGCTGTACAGTTCCCTGTGCTATACAGTAGGTTCTCATTAGTTATCTTTTTTTAAATTTATTTTTTGGCTGCGTCGGGTCTTAGTTGCAGTGCGCGGGATCTTTCATTGCAGCAGGTGGCCTTCTCATCTTTCATTGTGGCGCACAGGCTTCTCTCTAGTTGTGGTGTGCAGGTTTCTCTCTAGTTGTGGCATGCATGTTCCAGATCGCATGAGCTCTGTAGTTGTGGCATGCGGGCTTAGTTGCCCCGCAGCATGTGGGATCTTAGTTCTCTGACCAGGGATCAAACTGGCGTCTCCTGCACTGCAAGACAGATTCTTAACTACTGGGCCACCGGGGAAGTCCCTCATTAGTCATCTGTTTTATACATGGTAGTGTATACATGTCAATCACAATCTCCCAATTCATCCCACCCCCCTACCCCCTTGGTATCCATAAGTTTGTTCTCTACATCTGTGTCTCTATTTCTGCCCTGCAAATAAATTCATCTGTATCATTTTTCTAGATTCCACATATAAGTGTTAACATATGATACTTGTTTTTCTCTTTCTGACTTATTTCACTCTGTATGACAATCTCTAGGTCTATCCATGTCTCTGCAAGTGGCACTGTTTCATTCCTTTTTATGGCTGAGTAATATTCCATTGTATATATGTACCACATCTTCTTTATCCATTCCTCTGTTGAAGGACATTTAGGCTGCTTCCATGTCCTGGCTATTGTAAATAGCGCTGCAGTGAACATTGGAGTGCATGTATCTTTTTGAATTGTGATTTTCTCTGGGTCAATTATGGTTTGCTCAGGAGTGGGATTGCTGGATCATATGGTAGCTCTATTTTTAGTTTTTTGAGGAACCTCCATACTGTTCTTCATAGTGGCTGTACCAATTTACATTCCCACCAACAGTGTAGGAGGGTTCCCTTTTCTCCACACCCTCTCCAGCGTTTATTGTTTGTAGATTTTTTGATGATGCCCATTCTGACTGGTGTAAGATGACACCTCATTGTAGTTTTGATTTGGATTTCTCTAATAATTAGTGATGTTGAGCATCTTTTCATGTGTTTGTTGGCCATCTATATGTCGTCTTTGGAGAAATGTCTATTTAGATCTACCCAAGGGGTAGAGCATTTTAGGTTCTTGTAATCTAAGCTGCAAAATAATTCTCACACTTTCCCAATTTGTGCATGCTTTCCTGGAGCACAGTCAGAGACATCTAGAAGTTTCAGGATGACTGACTCAACACTTCTGTTTTCAGCGTAGCCTGTTGTATCCTCTTGCTCACATCCCAGGTAGATGATCTGCAAGAGAGAGCTTTCCAGTTCCTGGAAACATCAAGTCTTGTAAAATGTTGCGAATTTTGTGGGACCTCTGTCTTGAAGGTATTCTCTACCTGTCTGCCTACCTGCAGACAGGTAGAGAATGCTAATGTAATTTAATATTTCCTTTGTAGTCTCATCAGTGACTTTTAACATCCATTGGTTGTGACACAGTCATTTAGTAAGGCAAACAGAGGTGGTTTGCTTCTGGGTCAGAGGTTGCCAGACCTGTATGGATTTTGAGTTCTTGAGTTTGATTTTTAAACATTTTCTGTCTCCCTTTTTCTTGTCATAGAGTCATTGGTGGCTTCTTACTGCCACTTGCTACCATTTTCTATTTTGTTAGAATGGTGTTCAAACCAAAAGTCAAAAGACCGTCACACATTTATGTTCACTGCGGTGTACAACCCTTTAGTTCTCAGCTTTGTCTCCATTTTGAACATTCTAGGTAACGAAAGGTAGTTGGGATGTAATAACTTTAAAGAGTGATTAATCCCAACAGTTTGTGTGGGTTTACCTTGTGTTACAAGGTAAGAAACCCTTTCAACAAACCAGTTTGTAGCCTCCTTTTTAGACTCACTCTCACCACCAAGCACATTAATTTTTGTGGAGACAGTTCTTGGAAACAGAGCTCTGGCCCCCCTGCCTATCACCCTGTATTCAAAGCCATGCGTGCTGCCAGGTGACTTTTGTAAAGCACATCCCAGTTACATCATCCTTTGCTAAGCTCCCTCTTGGCTTCTCACAGTATGGTCTTCAGCTACTCATCCTGTTCACCTTAACTTATGCTGGATGTTTCCTCTTCAAAGTCTGATGTCGCCTTTGCAGCACTTCTCTTGGAGCCTGGAGCAAAGTCTCCTTCCTCCTGGTCCTCATGGCTCTTGGCACTTTGCTTTTGATGACCTGTACTGCATTGATACATGGATATATGTGCTGTTTTTATTTCCCCAGTTGAGGACAGGCCCTTTATGAGCCCAGTGCATTCTCCTTTATTCTCGTAATGCTCTTGCACTTGGTATAGTGGAAGGTCATACAGCACAGGGGTTAGAGCATAGCAGGGACACCTGATTTCTGGTTCTGCCTCTGCCTCTTTGCCCCTCATTCTGCAAGCTATTTCATTTCCATGAGCTGCTATTGAGCCATTTGCAAGATAGAGGTGATAGTATCACCTACCTAATAGGATGGTTGTGAGGATAGAGTCCAGGGTCCAGTACAATTAAAGACAGTGATGTGGTGTTGTTGGTTGTATGATTACTGCTAGTATTACTATTACTTCTACAAGATAGTCATTCAATACTTGTTAAAGTGATTTGAATCTGAACAAATTGGTCTGTGTCAATCACAGACATAAACCCGGGGAATGTCGATTGTAACTCATGGGGTCACCAACACAGAAGCCAACATGCGGAAAGGTCACAAACAAAAAATTGGTGATTACTAAGGTTTTTAAAGGTTCCTCTCAACCAGATCAGGCATGTCCTTGTCCCTGGGGCAACAGAAGAGGCCACCCTGGATGGGATGGCACACAGCTCCAGCAATTTGGGGTTATTCCAGAAATTACCATGTGTCTCCTGAACATGTCACTTTCAAATGTGAGTGGGAGGGAAGGCAGTGGTACTTTACTCAAAGGTATCCATAAACGTTAGAAACAGCCAGTTCCAGAAGTTTGGAATACAGCTGTGGTAGTAAATCCTAACAAAGTTCTGGCCAATAAATCTGGTGGTTTTCTAGTCACCTCATTTAAGTCATGTGGTTCACTTACTGATATAGCTGCTCACTCAAAGCCAGAAACAGCAGGACAGTGAGGGCAGCAGAAGTTCTGTGAAGCTCCGAAAGAAACTCAGAGGTGGAAATTTGAAGTTGTTAGGCAAGGTAGCTGTCCCCTCCTGGCCTGTGACCAGCAGCTGAATGCAGAGTCTTGGAGCCAGGCTGACGTAGGTTTGACTCCTGCCTCTGCCCCTACCAGTGGTGTGGCCCTGGTTCAGCAGGTGTGGGTGTGTGGAGGTTCAGGAATGGTGTTTTATAACACCACCACCCTGCCCCCACTTCCCAGTTGTTTTTGATTATCAGCTAAGATTGGCAACCACAGCTCTAACAAAGGTGATGTAAGTGGCAGGGCATTTTGGTGAGTAACCTAGCACACTGTCTCCCCCCAGCATTGCAGTAGACCAGAGTGATGTCTGAAGATGGCAGCCTCAGCTCCGGAACCTGAAATGACCCCTTGGAAATGTTGCCCTCTCCCTGGCAGGCTTCAGGGAGGGCAGTGGAGTGGGGTGATGAGATTCTGGAGCTATTGGCCAAGCTGCCTCCCTGCAGCCTTGGGCTTTTTGCCATCTTGTCCTGGTAGAAAAGTCAAGCCAACTAGCCTTACTCCAGGTGAGGTGGGGGAGCCCCAGAAAAGGCCCCTCCAGGTAGTGCTCCATCCTTGAATAAGGAGAACTATTCTTCCATCCAGAAGTCTTCCTGCCAGGGTGCTTTTTATCATGTTGGTCCAAGTTTCCCGTTACCCCTAATTGTCTCCTTTGTCTAGCTTAGGCCATTATTTTCTTTCCCCTTTGGTGTTTACTCTGTCAAATACTTAAGGGCAGTTATCATGTCTCTTTAGCCAAGCTACACACGTTCAGGATCCTTTTCATCTTTGCAAGTAAATCTCAGCCTTCCAGCCCCTCAACACCTACTCATATGTGCTATGCAGTGTTTGCTTTGGATTGGATTGTGGAAATAGAGGAATTTTTCCCTTTAGAATTATTGGCCACAAACACACTAACACAGGGAATTAAAGAGACATGATCCAGTTTACTCTTGTTTTAAGTACAGCACAGGGCCTTTTAGTTCCCCTGATGATATCTCTTTAAATTGAATTTAAGGCATAGGCAAAAGTCAACAGTGACTAGTGTTCCCATTACTTTAAAGCTTATAAACTATGAAGGATATTTTTAAGGCCTAAAACCAAAAAAGAAAAAAAAATGCAAGTATAATAAAACATGACAAATAGTGCTGTGGTAAGCTGCAAGTTTAATGGGGTTCCAGTGGTTTCTATCCATGGACCCCTCCTGAGTGTCTTCGAGTCTCTTTATTGTGCATTTAGGGTTTCCATCAGTGCTTCTCAACAAAGCCAATTTAACTCATGCAAAATCAGCCAAAAGGAAAAAAAATGGGCAAAAGTATTTAAATACTACACTTAATTCCACTTGTCATTCTCCTCAGTGGCTAGAGTGTGAGATCTAAGACCTATGTCCTCGGACTACTGGGTTCTCACATGCCTCTCCCTGAGCTTGAGTGGGATTCCAGCGTTTAATGATACATGTCTTTTGTACAACATGGTCCACAAATGTAAGCCAATTACTTTATCTTTTACTCAACAATAACACGAACAAAAATCATTTGCAAAAGCAGAGAGGTAAATGACTCTGTTGGACTTACGAGTGATGGCTTATGAGTTTCCGTTTCTTCAACAGTATTTATTGAGGACATTCTCTGACCTGCGTATACTTCTGGACAGTGGAGATACTGTTGTAAACAAACTTTATAGGTGTGTGTGTGCGTGCATGCACGTGTACGAAGAATAATAAGGATGCTTCAGAGAATGAAAATAACAGGATATAAGGGTGATTGGGTGGTGGTCTCCTTAGAGTGGGGATCAGGGACAGTCTCTGCAGATGTGACAATGAGACACTGGGATCAATATGAAGGATGAGGTTGAGGAGGTGGATAAAGCTTGGGTTATAAACAGCTTTGCAGGCCAGGGCTAGGAGGATGGATTTTACTTGAAGTACAAATGGAGGCCATTGAAAGGTTTCAAGCAGTAAGAGATATGATCTGATTTACATTCTGGTTACTCCAGCTGCTGTGGGGAGACTAGTCTGCAGGGGGTGAGAGTGGAAACTAGGCTAGCTAGGGGGTGCCTACATTCATCAGTTTTTAATGGGTTGAAAACTTATGTCTACATTCATCAATGAAGAGTTCTGGGAATCGGGTAGTATCAGTAGAGATGGAGAGAGGTACAGTCAGGGTACATTTTAAGTTGGAGTCATTGGAAATTGCTCATAGATTGGCCCAGGGGGCTGTGTGTGGGAAGGATGAGGGAAGGAGAGAAACAAATGATAACTCCTAGTCTTTGCTTTACATCCTCTGTTCTGCTCTGGCCACCCAAGTTTGAGATATATATTAGACATGTAAGTGGAGAAGTAAAAGATGCCATTGGCTCTATGAGGATTAAGCCAGGGCAGCAGTCTGGGCTGGTCATGGAGGCTTGGGAGGATTGGCATATAGGTGGTATATTAAATCATTGTTACTGAAAAGAGTCTGCAGGTGGAGGAAAGGGGAAAAGAGCCCAGTTGGCCTATGTATCTTTTTTTACCTCATTCACTCTGGTTAGACTGGAAACTCCATTTTATAAGTATACATACTGCCAGACTCTTCACTGCTCTGCTCCCATTGAGTGCTCTGAAGACTGGGGCCAGTGACTGTGGAATTGCTTAGCTCTTGGTCGGTAGGATATTTGGAGGTCCACAAGGGCTGGCTGGATCATCCTGGTATGATTTCATTACAAATTGCAGAGGTCCCTTCTGATGTGCTCTGTGATGACAGTCCCCCAATGTCCAGATCTGGAAGGCAGGTCCCAGAATGAAATCTGGACAGCTCGTTCCAAGGTTAGGATCAACACAATGTAGGTTAGTTGTCCCCAGAGAGAGAGCTCATAGAAGGAAGCTGAGCTGAGCTAATGGTGTTTCCTAAAATAATTTTCATTTTCTTTTTTGGTCATCTGTGTTTAGGCTGCTGCTCCCTACCTTTGTTGCATTGTATAAGAATGAAAAACTGTCTTTTAGTCTCACTTTTTCTCTTTGCTGAGAACTTCCAGAACTCTGTGCCAACATGAATGCTCAGGTCACTGCAAAGACGCTGCTGATTCAGTTTTTTGAACCTAATAAATCTTTATTGGCACTGAGGTCTAACTTTGACACAGCGTGGTGAGTTATTCCTTGGCAGCCACCCTTAGGCACTGCGCTCCTGTCCCTGTGAAACCCTTTGTAAATAATGTGGGCTGGCTCAGAGATGCTACCAGCACAGCAGAGTCTGTGAGTAGTGTTAAAGGATAAGGTGTGGATGGGATGGTAGCCTTAAAATATAAGGAGTATTCAGTACTAAATGTCAATGAGTATCCTCCCAAAAATATTGAACAATTTTTGTTGGTGCTGTTCATTGAGAGTAGACCATATGAATCTAAAATGTCTTTAACAGTGGAATTAATTTTTTAAAATTGCATTCTGGCAGTGTTAGTGTTAGTCAAAACACTTTCAGGGATGATATACACTCTTGATTCAGAAATCTCCACCAGCACTTCCTTATTTTAGCTTTTGTGTCACTTTTCTCCCTGGGTTTTCTGGCAGACCAAATTCTTCCTGGCAACTTCCCAAAAACACAGTTGCAGAAAGTGTAGGCCCTTTGTTTTGTCATCCTAGAGATGTATGTAGGACCCCCTCCTTGTGGGCTGCCATGATTGAGGGCTCACCCTGAAAGATGACCACAGTTGCCTCCTCCCTTACCTAAGCATATTCTCTACATACAATCCAGAAATTATGCTCCTTGGTATTTAATCAAATGACTTAAAACTTATGTCTACACAAAAACCTACACATACCTATTTATAGCATCTTTCTTCATAACTGCCCAAATTTGGAAGCAATGAAGATTCTTCAGTAGGAGAATGGATAAACTGTGGTACATCCATACAATGGAATATTATTTAGTGATAAAAAATGAGCTGTCAAGCTATGTATGCTAAGTGAAAGAAGTCAATGTGAAAAGGCTGTATATTGCATGATTCCAGCTGTATGACATTCCAGAAAAATCTAAACTATAGAGACATTAAAATGATCATTGGTTACTAGGGCTTTGGAGAGAGGGAGGGATGAATAGATGGAGTACAGGGAATTTTTTGAGTGGTGAAACTATTCTGTATGATACTATATGGTACATGTATGTCATTACATATTTGTCCAAATCCATAAAATGTACAACACAAAGAATGAACCCTGATGTAAGCTATGAACTTTAGTTAATAATAATGTATTGGCCTATTAGTTGTAACATATGTACCATACTAATGCAAGCTGTTAATAATAGGGGAAATTGGGCAGGGGGTGGGCGTTGAGATGGTAGATGCAAGTTCCCCGTACTTTCCCCTCAATTTTTCTACAAACCTAAAGCTTCTTTAAAAAGTAAAATTTATTTTTAAAAAAGTAAAATGCTGTAGAAACATAAGAGGTTGCAAGGAGAGGAGTGATCATGTCTTTTTGGCATTGGATTTTTTTTAAAGTATGATTTATGTCTGAGCTAGAATTCATTAAATTATTTCTTTGTGAAGAAGAGTATGTGGTTTCATTTAAGTAACAAAAATGTTCTCCCTCTGAGACCACAGCTGCAAGAAGGACAGATTGAGACGTTTTGGCATTAGCATTCAGTGTCCAAGTGAGTTGCTTGGGCAGGCCACTCAATTTCTCCTTGCCCTGGTTTCATCATCTTTAAAATTAGGACAATAACGCCTGAGGATACTTAAAATCAGAGGCCTGTGGAAGCATAAGAGGGGTGCCTCATGGCCCTTGAACAATCTCCTGAAATGTGAGGCATCCATGGGAGAGCTGCTGGGGCGAGGCACCTCCCTGCTGGCCCTTGGTTTCCTTATTGAAAAATGATCCTGTTGTTCCCTCCAGCCCTGGTGTTCAGTAATTCCTATGCTGATACTTAGTGTGTGAAGTTGCCTATGAATCAACACCACGGCAAATTGGGTATCAACCAGAAGCAAGTAAGAAGACCAGTATTCAGTTATTAAAAGTCAAAAGGTAGAGGGAAAAATCTGGGAAGCAAATAAGATAATTTTAATGGTTTATACTTGGTATTGGTGAGATATGTTTTAGGATAATTTCCTTCCCTGCTGCCCTCTTTTGTGTCCTCCCATAAACATTCCCCATATCCTTGCACCCAGTCATCCCTTTATGTTGTCTGAAGAGTCCCCAGTAAATAACATGGGGTGGAGAGAGAGATAGGGGAGTATATTTAGTATCTTCATGATATATGCATTATGGGAGAAATAACCTCATATTAAACGGAATGTATTGCACCAGATTTGAGAAACTAATAGGAAAGGATTCAGAGTCTGTCCTCAAATTAGTCATCCAAGGTCATGAATTCAAATGGGAAGTCTAGCTTCCTCCAGGATTATGTTGCTTAGCACCAGGTTTAGAATAAATCAAACTGTATGGGATGATTGAGTTATTATTTCAACTATTCTCTGGGCACAAAGGTCTGGGGGATAAACTTCATGGGAGAGGCTGCTTAAACACTGAGCAGGTCCCGGCAGTATAGAATTTGTCCGGCACGGGGGTGTTTCGGCATGGTTTGCAATGTAGAAATAAAAAACCCTGATGTGCAGCTCAAGGGAGTGGGGTGGAGGATACACTGAAAGGGTCCTGGCAAGTGCCAAATGGGAACTCTGTATAGCTTTGGGCTAGATTATAAAAGATAACTTGTGTCATGCTAAGGAATGTATCACGGAGTATTTCCCAACGTATACATCCCCTGGGACGTAAGTTCCAAGTGATACTCTGTGGGAATGGAGGGTTCTGTGGTCAAATGTGTTTGGGAAATGATTCTTGCTCCTTGATAGCTGCCTGGTGCCATTAGTGTACGGTCCTCAGAAGTCCTGCGGTAAAGGATTCCTTAACTTTGTCAAAGCTGAAGCGGGCATTTCTCAAACAAATGGTATTGAAGATAGTAGTACCCTTCTGTGCATAACTCACTCCTGGGTATCTGGGCTAATACCAGAGTATCCTAGGTGTAGATTTGGGGTGCTGCTCTAGCCAGTGGGGGCACATAAGGTTTGACAGGAGAGGGGCCTGCTCAGATCTCTAGGGTAAGAATCTGGAGGCAGGTGGAGGATGAAGTGGGAAGAAGGGCATGTTTTGGAACACTATCCTGAGAACCAAAGGCTGTGCCAGTGCAAACATTATGAGGGGCCTGGCCATGTTTTCTGATACCTAGGTCAGGAGTCTTCAAATGACAGCCCATGGGCCCAATCTGGCTGGTCTATGACCTGTTTTTATAAGTAAGGTTGTGTCGGAACACAGCCATGCCTGCTCCCTCACATGTTGTCTTTGCACTGTAACGACAGAGTTGAGGAGTTGAGCAGAGACCATGTGGCCTGCAAAGCCAAAAATACTTACCATCTGGCCCATTGATTGATTGACTCAAAATCCCAAATACCAAATTCTAGGAATTAGCCCTAGCTTGAATGTTGAATACAAGTGGCAGAGACTGGGATTGTCCTCTGCCTTTTCAGCTCTGAAGGTCCAAGAGAACTGAAGACCTCCCTTCATGTCTGGTAGGCTCTGTTACCGCTCCCATGGTGGGACCCAGGCTGCAGGGGCATCAAGAGGCCACTTGTGTCTTTGAATTTTGAGCTCTGTAAGCTATCATCATTACGTTTGGCACTGCCTCAGGCTATGTCACACCTCCCTAGGAATCCAGCTGCAGTTTCTGGTTCCTCTGAGCCCAGTTTCCTCCACACGCTGTTGATACTGGCAGACATTGTCTCCTCTCTCCCTTGGGGAGCAACTTTCTACACATATTTCTTGGGATATATATATTTATACACCATGTGTAATGTAAAGTTTTGTGATGATAAAGTATGTGGTTGTCCCAAAAGGTAGAGTGGAGCCATTTAACTCCACTACTCCCACAGGACAGACGTATGTGGTCCGTGCAAGGCCTGGGCTGCCCAACACCCAGTATATGTTTTATTTTATTTTGGTCTCATCTGTGCAGCTGTCTAAAAATCTGAAAATGTTTTATTTCAGTGGTATTGATGCCTTTGAGAGTCTACTAAAGTTAGGGGGGAAAAAGGGAAGATGTATAAGCATTGCTAATATCTGTCACTTTTTTTGTGGTAGCAAGTGTTTAACAGAATCCCATATTTTCAGAGAGCTGCACACAAAACATAAAAAATGTAATGTTTCTTAGCTGTGAAACATGCCAGTGAAAAAGTTCACCCCAATCATGATTTGAATATTTGCTTTTATAGAAAGTTAAGTACCAGAAAAGAATTCCACAGCTTAAAAAATAAGGGGTCATAAATGAAGTGCAAAAGTTGATGTGGACCCTGTGAAGTGGATTGAAAACATTGCATACCTGGCTAGGAGCTCTGAAATGTGCAGGTCAAACAGAGCAGGTCTGGCCAGTGCACTGTGTATCTTCATATCCCCAACACAGTTGGTCTGGTTTTTAATTCTCATTGCAAAAGGCAATATCTAAAAAATTTTGAATTTTAGGCCCAATTCAATTTCTGGGATTTTGCTTATGGGAATATCTACTTTTTTTTTTTTTTTTTTTTTCAAACTAGACAATACAATTTACTCTGTGATTTTAGGCAGGACAGAGACCTGTATTATAATCAGTAACATCTATGATGTTTGCAAAAATCATTTTTGAAACTGTAGGAGGCAGCTTATTGCAGTGAAAGAAATCTTTACATATAAAAATGAGACTACTATAGATTATTTTGAAAAGATAGGCTTATGGTCTGGTTCTGCTATTAGCCAACTGGCTATGTAACCTTGGGTGGAGTCTGAGCATCAGGTTTTTTCTCTGGTGTAATGAAAATGGTAGTGTTGCCTTACTGACCTCCCAGGCTTGTGACAGTTATCAAAAGAGAGAGAAATGAGAGGCATTCAAGAGATATAAGCCAGTTTTTGAAAATGATAGGCAGATTGTTCTCTGTAGGGAGACTCATGAAGTCTGTTAGAATTTTATGTGTGCGAATATGTGTGTTTGTACATGCATATACTTTATTTACCGTATAAATAGGCCTATATGAGTCATGAGAACTAATTATCAATGTGGGCATAACAGCTACTGTGAGCTGAACGATTTGGGCATACTCGACACTTCCCATAAATGACTTCTTAGCCTTGCAGCAGCCCCAGCATTAGTAGGTATGACACTCTGTGTTAGTTTTCTATTGCTGCATAACAAAGCAACAACCATTTAGTATTATTGTCTATAGCTCAGAGGTCTGGGCACAGCAGAGCTGAGTTCTCTGGTCAGGACTCACCAGGCTAAAACCAACGTGTTGTGTTGGCAGGGGCTACATGCTCATCTGAGGTTTGGGGCTCTATTCCAAGCTCATTTAGGTTGTTGATAGAACTCAGTCACCTGAGGGGATAGGACTGAGGTTCCTGTTTCTTGCTGGCTGTTGGCCAGGGGTTGTTTTCAGCTTCTTTAGGCCACCCACAGGTCCTAGGCACGTGGCCTTCTCACAGTGTGACAGCTTACTTCTTCAAAACCAACAGTGAATCAGTCTCTCCCATTTCTACTTGTAAAACATCTTATATAATGTAATTTCATTGAGGGAGTGGCTATCCCATCATATTAATAAGCCCTACCCACACTCAAGGGAAAGGGATTTTGTAGGGTATATTGCCCGAGAATGGAGGCACTTGGGGAACAATCTTAGAATTCTGCCTACCATACACCCCCATTTTGCAGTTGGGGAGGAATTCTCAGAGAGGTTACATTCCTAGCCCAGAATCACAAAGCCAGTAATTACAAAGCAGGAATTTGACTACTACCAGCCTTCCAGGCAGGATGAACCTCCATTTTGTACCAGGTGGGCTGTCACAATGTCTTCAACAAAGCCCTGGGTGGGGACAACTGAACAGCCATGTATATTGAGCACTAAGACAGCTGCATTGTAGACCAGAGCTCCTCAAAGTGTGGACCACAGGCTGTTGTGGTTTAGGAATTGTTTGTTATTGCAGTGAGATAAGAACAGAAATTGAGAGCAAGTGTTGAGAAATATTTATAACAATATGACATTGGTGTGACATCAAACACACTATACTTTTGTGTTTTGTGAAAGTATTACACTGCAGTGAATTGGAAAACACACACACAACAAAATAAAAACAAAACCAATAAACCAAAAGCTGGCCCTTCACCATTTATAGTGTGAGGAGCCCTGGTGTAGAACACAGTTTGTCAATCGTACTGTCATCGAATGGGGCCCAGTGCTTCTTGCTCTAGAGCTAAGAATAGAATCCACCTGGGGAGTATGACCACATTGGCCTCCTGGACTAAAATAGTAGCTGAGATCTTTGACAACTTTTTCTGGTCAGTTGCTCTTGCACGTTGTTTCTTGTGAAGCCAAGCCTAAAAATACTATAACTGAATTTCCAAGGATTTTGCAGTGCCTTCTAAATCAGAATGTTCAGAAGCCCCTGACGGTCATTACTGTGTCATTGTTTTTAGAGTTTATAGAGAAGTTGTCTTGCTGGCCTGCCAAGCAGTCAAGGTTAGTTGACAAAGTTGTCTCAAGCTTCTTTTGGTTGCAAGTCACCAAAACCCACAGGAAACTGAGCTGGTGAAAACGAGGATTTGATGGTGAAGCATCAGAGGTGTGTGATGGAGCCTGACAGAGAGGTTGGGGCTGGGCAGTGAGTAGGAGCTGAGGCAGCTGCCCTTGTCTCTCCCCTCTGCTGCTCCACCTCCTGTTCCATTCTCCTGTCAGCACCTGGCTTTCTCTGGGTCTCTGTGTACTGTTGTTGATGACGGCTACCACTTCTTTCCCAAGCTCACATGCCTTGCTTCTACTGTCCCATAGAGGTTGATGAATGTCTTCAACCTCCAATTCCAAATTCTCAGGAAAGAGTATTTGAGGAGCCCAGTTTGTTCAGATGTCCACTCTTGAGACAAGCTTGAGTAGTACAAAGTGGCATCTGGGCCCCTCAGCTGGGTTTTCGGTAGTTCTCAGGGGGATTGTGGGCTGGACAGACACTGCAGAATGCCTTTTAAACTGACCCATGTGTAGACCTCAAGGGGATACATTAACATTCTTTACATGTACCCTATGTTGATTAGCTTCCTAAAAAAAATAATTAGTGAAGACCTTTTTGACACTTTGTAGCTCAGTCCTTGTCTGAAACATGGCTCTGTTTTCATTAAGACTAAATATCAAAACAATAGGGACACACAATTTTATCTTCCTGAAAAACCTCTCCCTTCAGAATAGAAAGACCTTGGGCAATGTGTAATTATTTCTGTGCCTCTTAACTTGATAGCTTGAAAAATGTTTGTAGTGTTTAAGAATGTCTATGGAAATTTCCTGTCCCTGCCACAGATCAAATTGTTTAAATGATGGACGGTAATTTTATATTGAATTGTGATAATAGTATCTCATTTGCTGCTACTTAAGTGATTTCTTTTCCTCTTAACATATGTAGGTCAAGTTACTCCTTCAGTTGAAAAAAACTGTGAATAAAAAGGATAGCAAATGGAAGAAAGCCAGTTATGCAACAATTTCAGACTTTTGAAGTAAGACCACTGCATTTCCCAATATTGATTATTTTTTGCTTGATTACAGTGACTCTCTTCAGCTGTTTATTACAATATAGATCATAATTCACAGACTGAATTTGTTCTAAACTAAAAATAAGTGTGAGGGAGTGGAATGAGGAAGGGGGTGAATGAAAAGTAGCATTTTTGACATCAGTGATTAAGCATTGAGTAAATAATCATATTTAGCTTTTCTAAGCATTGTATTTGACTAATAATAACCTATTGAACTCTTCTTGTCAGAGAAACTTAGATTTCTTCATATGCACCATCTCATTCATTTTCCCTTTACTTTCTATGGAAGGTTGAAGACATTTTATGTCATTTGTGTCTGATAGGGGAGAAATGGGACAATGAAATGGCTGGCAGTACTCACTGACGTTTGTGGTCTGGTATTAAATAGTAAAACCTGTGTGTCTGAAACCTGAATTCAACTCACCAACTTACGTTATTGAAACTTTGGCGAGGCTCAGGAAAAGGACCTTCTTCTTTGAGTGAAGTACAGCTACCTCAGATGTCCTGTAATCCCATGTAATCTTTGCTGACTATTTAGGCAACAGACATTTGAGTGACTTCTGGGCTCAGTAAACTTCACTGTGTGCACTGAACAATTGAGCAAGTTCTGGACGTCAGGGGGCTCCCATTCCAGGAGATAAGATGTGTCTATAAACCTGTAAAATACAAGGTAGAAAATGTGGAGTGACAGGAGGGATACACAGATAAGGAAGTTCTAAGGAGGGAACCATTAATTCAACAACTGTGTTGAATGCTTGAAGGGGACTGGGCAGTGTTTGCTTTTCTTTTGTTCATTCATTCATTCACTCATACATTCAGCTCATATTTACTGAAAATGACTTTGCTAGAGGTTGGAGAAAGCCAGGTAGATAAGACAGTCTACCATCCTCAAGTTCAGCCTAATGGGAGAGGGATGGGCCAGGGAAATATGGGAAGTATCCCTACTTGTTCAACAGATGCTGATGGAGCACCACTGTGGGAGGGGTACTCACCTAAGCCCTAAGCATACAACTGTGGACAAGCCCAAGGTCGCCAGGGATAGATGGAGGGAAGGGTCAGCACTGTGGGTGATGTTCATAATACAGTGCAGATGAAGCATACCTCTCTGCTTAGTACAGGTTTGTCAAATTTTGCAGTGAAAGGGGTCTAGGACCTCCCAGAGTAAGGAGTCATTTATTCTGCTTTGGAGTGTTCAGCAAAGGTTTCCCAGAACAGGGGATTTTTGATTAGGGTGCTGAAGGAGGAATAGGAGCTTGCTGGGTAGGGATGAGATGAGTTTAGCCAGAGACACCACATATAGAAAAGACACACCTGCCTGTTGTTGGTTTAAATAATGTGTAATGTTCAATTATTATGGCATGGGAATTACTTTTGCCACTACTCTGTCCTTTATCTAGAAGACTTCTGGAAATAAAAGAGGAGTTAGGCTTACTTTTGAGAATAGCCCTAGGGCTAGAAAATAGTTTGCTCTGAAACTTGGAAAGCAAATGTTAAATACATTTTTCCCTAGGTCAGAAAATGTTTAAACCCATTACGATGCAAAGATTAGGGATTTAAATTGGATTCACAGGAGATATGCAAGCTCCACATATGTACTAGATTATTTTTTTTGGAAATGATGTAGGCACTTTGCTCATAAAGTAGAGTAAGGCTTCTCAATACAGCTGAAAAACTAAGAAATCTTTGAGAAGGGCCTATGCATTTCACCTTGGAAACTACTAGCTTAACTATCCAATAGACATGGTTCCTGCATTTTGGACTAAGCTTTTTTTTTTTTTTTTTTTTTTTTTGGGTACGTGGGACACTGTTGTGGCCTCTCCCGTTGCAGAGCACAGGCTCTGGACGCGCAGGCTCAGCGGCCATGGCTCACGGGCCCAGCCGCTCCGCGACATGTGGGATCTTCCCGGACTGGGGCACGAACCCGTCCGTGTCCCCTGCATTGGCAGGCGGACTCTCAACCACTGCGCCACCAGGGAAGCCCCTGCATTAAGCTTTTCTTAACTTTCCTTCCTTTTCCTTCTTTTCCCAAATGTCTCCCTGTGAAAAAGTCAGCTGTTTAACTCCATACATATTTGCATTATTGCAGGTGATCTTACAATTGTGGTTAAGATTCTTAGAAGATGCTACAATGGTTATAAAGAGAAAAGCAACCTCAAAACAGAAGGGTGCTACAGATTCAAAGCAGAGAGCAAATAAAACATGAACAACAAAGCAAACGTATTTTGCAAGTAAATGTTGTGGCAGAAATCCAGGCACCTGCCAGATGGAAGTTGTTAGGAGTGACCATAACGGTTATTGACTTAGAATTCATCCATCCTCTCCAGTTCACATTTGATAAACTGCCAAGTCTAATTCTCTTAGTACCAACTTACCTTTTCTAATACGTTTCCACTCTAACAGCTGTCCAGTCATATTGCTTAGAGTTTTTTAAACTGTAGGACTAACCAATGTTTCTGTGCCCTAAATTTCATTCAGTGGACTCACTTGATCCTCACCAAGGAAGACGTTTCTTTACAATCAATTAGCAAAGGCAGACAACTCCTGTGAATGTCAGCTCTGCTCCCAACCCGCTGTGGGTCCTGGGATTCTCTGGCCATCAGTGCTCAAATGCCCCTGTCTTCTTTGAGGTGCTCCAGGGATGTTGTTCCCAGCCCTGAGTGGCCTCCCTGAGAGCCAGCATTTAGAAAAACGGAAGCTGAATAGTTGCTTTCTGACCACTCATAACGTAATTACAAGAAGCCGCTGTCAAATGCTGCTAGTTCAGGGGAGGTGCAGGGATCATGGGGGATGGTGGCAAAACACCATCCCAGGGGAATAAGTCAAGAGAGAAGTACAGTTTTAGAGGGTTTTGAAAGAGCCCTGACCACACACTCTGCCCCCTAACCTGGTACCTGGAAGAGCTCATCCCAGTTTTTTAGTGGTCTCTTTATAAGCCTTGCTAACTTGCTTTCCTAATAAACTTATCTTAATTGAGCCAGGATCTTCATCATGTTTTCCCAGAGTATCCTGGGTTATGTGCCCACCGGCCCCTTTGGTCTTTGTAACACTCTTTTGCTCCTTCCTTGTCCCTGACCCTGTGGAACATTACCTACCATCTGCATGGTTTAGATGCCTGCCCACGTTGACCTATGGTAGTGGTCTATCCTTTGATTCACACCACCCATTGTCTGACTGTTGCTTATAATATTAGTTATCAGCAAAGTGAAAAGCATTATTGATGGTTTTCATTGAATACCTGCATGTTAAGAACGATAATGTATTAAACAGCATAAACTAAGTGGTTTGTCTTAACGAAATATTGATAAATGAGGGAAATTATATAAGGAGCAAGATTTTATTAGAATACCTGGGCACAATTTGGTATTCTTGTTTTGACTTATTTTATTAACAGTTATTATTTTAATGCTTTTATCTGAGATACCTATCTATTCATCATATCAAATAGTAGTTATTTGATTACATATTTATCTCCTTTACTATTTTGTGCAATCTTTAAGAGGAGGACTCTGTCTTATTAATCTTTGCTTACTAAATAATACTTGAACTTCTTCTGAGAGAGAGACAGAGACAGAGAGAGAGAGAAAACCCAGGTGAGTCACTGATCTCTTCTGGTTCATATAAGCTTTAATTTTCAACATATAACCAGCATATCTGCTGTAATCAGTTTAATAATCATCATATGTGTCCTGAAGCTAATATTTGGGGGTGTGTTCTCCTTTTAACCTGTTTAACTTGCTATGCTAATCACCCTGCCTACTTCACCTTCCGCCCCCCAGTGAAAGCTTAATTAACATAATAGAGATAATCACAGATATGTATACATATGATGTATCAATATTCAAGGACTATGGCAGGTCACTAAAAGGGTTGTCTTTTTTTTTTCCCCCTAGGCCTAAGACTTTACAAAAGAACATTTTTCTTTTAAAAAAAACTATAAAATAATTTAATGACACAAACCTTTTTAAAAAATGGTGGTATAGAATAGGACTAAGTTTTATTGTTAGGTGTGATTAGACGTGGCAGTGATAAAGCCACGGCTGTACTGGGGACCATCTGCATGGTGTTCAGTGCTGTACACACTGCTCCAAGCAGCTGGCATGGGCAAGCTGAGGCCTTGTGCTTTCTCATAACTTCCTTCCCTTTGTCCTGTCGCCATCCCCTGTGGCCCCTGGCCCCTGATCGTCTTGGCTCACTTTTCCTCCAGCATCTTTCTGAACTCATTTAGGATGAAGTTCAGTACTTACACGAATTAGTCCAGGCTCCTACCCCACACTGGCTCCAGCTCTGCTCAGTGGCCTTGTCTAACTGCCCAGACTGGTGTGCCCTCCATTCCCCAAACTGCGCCTTGGCCTTTCACAGCTTTTCCCACTTAGGGTATCTGCCTTCTTTCCTTGGAACTTGCCTAAATCCTAGGCACCTCTTTTTTTTTTTTTTTTTTTTTTTTTTTTTTTTACACTGCGCCACCAGGGAAGCCTCAAGGCACCTCTTAAAGTTAGTTTAGAATTCATCTCCAATCTCTTCCTGGCCGCAGTATTGGAGAGTCATCACTCCATTCCTCTCTTACACCTCCTATTAACTGGACCCCTTGTTTGAAATCCGGCAAATGGCATCAGGGATAGTTATTTGTTATTGTGAGATGTGACTACAAATTCCTAGAGGGCAGAGACTGCCATAAATGTTTTGCAGCTCCTTTCAGTGTCTGTCCATGTTCTTTGTATATAGTAGATGCTTAATAAACATTTGTTGAGCAGTTGGTTTCATGTTCCTTGAAATCAGATGTTCTTAGTTAATTTAATAATAGAGGCTTTATTTTATTTTTTCTTCTTGATGTATCATACAAAAGATGGGAAAAATCTATTTGGAATGTGTTGAGATATAAATAAACAATAATAAATTATTATAAGCCTTTCAAAATGTTGTTGCTACTCTATGAGCTTTTCCTCCATTTGGTGTTTACTTTCTCAAGAATCAAGAAAAATCTTAATTAGCACTGTTTGTATGTTAGCTCTGGATTGACCTAGAATTATGCTAGGTACCATTAGTTATAATTCTTAGACTCCTGTGGTTGAGTGTTCACGCTACAACACACTTCAGAGGATCATTTTAATATACTTACTTTTATCTCAATAATATTTATTTAGTGTTTCTTGTCACAGTTATTGCAAATGACAGTAATTTAGCTAGTCTGAAATGTGTTGTGTTAAAAGTACATCAGATATCCTAGTTAAGGATCAAGTAAATAAGTAACTCTTTAGAGGAGAATTAAATCTCTTCACAGACTTGCCCAGTGTCATAGTTGGTGGACAAGAACTTTCCCTCTGTTGATGGTGATTGGCCATCACCAGTTTACGTTCTATGAAGCCAGGTTGAACTCGCTAAGCCAGCAGATGTCAAGGAGTCATTTGTGCTTTGAGGAACATCAGACAACAATACATATTTAATTCCATCCTTATATACCAAAGACACTCTTTTTTGGTGACAGTTTTATTGAAATATAATTTATATACCATACAGTTTACCCATATAAAGTGTAAATTCACTCTAAGTTTTAGTGTATATATATTTATATATTATATTTAGTATATATATTATGTACGTTTAGTATATGTATTAAATCTTAGTATATTTACACTTGTATATCCATCACCACAATTAAATTTAGAACATTCTCATTACCCCAGAAAGAAACCCAATAACTTTAGCTATTGTCCTTCAATCTTACCATTCTCCCCAGCCCTCCATCTGCTAATCTGCTTTCTGTTTCTATGAATTTCCCTTTTTTTGGACATTTCATATACATGAAATCATATAATGTGATCTTTTGTGATTGACTCCTTTCACCTAGCATACTGTCTTCAGGTTCCATCCATATTGTGGTGTATTAATGTACATCATTCCTTTTTATTGCTGACTTATATTCCATTGTATGGATATACCACATTTCTTTATCCATTCATCAGCTGTTGGACATTAGGGTTGTTTCCATTTTGGGGCCATTATGAAAAGCACAGTTATGAACATTTGTGTATAAGTTTTTGTGTCAACTTAGTTTTTCATTTTTCTTGAGTGTTTACTTAGCAGTGGAATTCTGGGTTGTATGTTAAGTCTGTGTTTAACCTTTTGAGGAACTGCCAGATTGTTTTCCAAAGTGGCTGTATCATTTTACATTACTGGAACACTTTTACTGTGAGAAAATGGATCACATTATAGATAAAAGGGTTTCTACATTTGCAGACTTGTGAGTACATTAATTCACATTTCTGAGTTTCTCCCATTGATATTTTTTCTAACAACTTTATTGAGGCATAATTTACGTCCAATACAATTCACCTCTTCTCAGTGTAGACTTCAGTGATTTTAGTAGGTTTACCAAGTTGTGAGTGCGTCACAGTAATATGGCAATTGATGTACAATTGATTGTACATTTTCATCATTCCGATAAGATCCCTCCTCCCACTCCCATTTATTTGACATATCCTTACTCATTTAATTTTGTGATTTGTTGGCGCATGTGGTTGCTGAGCCAAAGGGCTGAGTAAACTTTGTGGCTAACAAACATAAAGTTGAGAAATGTTTATCAACTTAATTTTTTTTTAAGTTTGAGTAGGTTCACAAACTCATACTACAATTTTGTAATCCAGATAGCCCTGAAAATTGACACTTTTCTCATACCTCATTTGGTAGAAACTTGATCTGAATTGATAGGTGGATATGTATAATATTTATTCGTTCTACTTAATGTGAATAATCACATATCTTACTACAGAAATATTAATATTTGACTATGGGGTGCTGCCTCAGCCCTCACTGGGGATGATTTGTAACAAATATGTGCTACACATGTATCATTTTACCTTTGTAAAATCATTTTACCTTTCTAAAATCCAAATAATCCTGAACTAGTGTAGCATACCTGGCGCCAAAGTTTTCATGTATGATCTTGTGGACCTGTGTTTGGTTTTAGAAGTCAGCACCTCAGGGCCTTTGCACTTGCTGTTCTTCTTCCTGGGAAGCTCTTCCTCCAGATAGCCTCTGGGCTCCTTCTTTTTATTCAGGTACATGTTGATTTTGCAGGAATCTCTTTCCTGACCATCACAAATGTTTGTGCCCCTGTCACTTTCTACCATGTCACCTTGCTTTGTAATCTTCATGGCACTCATTCTGATGTGATCTAATGCATTTGTTCCTTTGCTTGCTGTCTTTGTCTCTTCCAACATAAGCCCGTGAAGGCTAGGTTCTTGGCTGTTGTTTCACCATGGAGATGCTCAGGAGGCACTGAGCAGTGCAGTGTGAAGACCATGCCTCCTGGCTGTGGCAGCCTGTCCTTGCTCAGTGTCCTGCTGCTACTGAGCTGATCCTGCTCGGTTCCCCATGGGGATCGAGTGGAACTTGACCTAAAGGATACTTCTGAGCAGCTGCTATCAGACCACATAAGGCTCTTGCCTCTCCCAGCACAGAGAAAACTGGATGTTTGGTCTTGACTCTTGTGTTAACCCCTTGTCACCATGGAGACAAGTTCTTTGAAAGGTCTCCAGGCCTGAAAGGGAGGATAGCTCAACTGTGAGAGATATTAGGTAGTCGTCAGCCTCCAGATTATTATTATTATTTTTCTTCAATGATAGATTTGCATCCATGTTTTGGGGACATGAAGAAAGCCGTGACCAGAACATCAATCTGCTTTTCTCTCACCAGATAAATAGGTGGTAGGCACGGTTTCTGATATAATGCAAAAGATACAAGGGTGTATCATTTCCTCCAATCTAGGTCTTATGCCCCTCTCTTTATACCTGGTTTTAAAGCTTAATACTCATGATAGTCAGGATCTAATCAAGACATCATGTCGTCAGTTTATTTGCTTGTTAGACTTAAGTCTTTGCTTAAGGACCAGTTGAGGCAGCTGCTAGTGACCACGATTCCAAGGGCCTATGTCACACCAGAGGGCATCCACGTTGGCATCGATGGTCCGAGTCTTTATAGCAGTTTAGCCAACTGGGAGCGTCATGAGTTTCATTCTTAACCCCATAACTCATTCTCTGGTCACTTTGGGGTGGTCCCTTCACCCCTCTAAGACTGTTTCTCATCTGTGTGATGAGGATGTGATGCTCCCTAGGGACGTATTGTAGAGCTTAAATGGGCAAACATTTGTAAAGTGTCGGCACAAAGAAGGGCCCTGATTGTGTTCATTTCCATTTTCTGTGTCTTCCTTGGACTCTTAATTTGCTCAGCATAATTTAGCTCCTTTAGAATGTTAAAGGGAATTTAAAACCCACCAAAGTCCAAATGTATTTTATGAATTTACTGAAACTGCATAGACTTGCTGAGATTCAACTGCTTTGATTCACAAAGTGGACATTTTATATGGTTGAACTTACTACTTCTCTGTGTGTCTATTTTACAGTGCAAGAAGGGGCTGGGTATTTGGAGAAAGGCAAACATAGAGTGTCAGTGTGTTGTCCATTTTGTTTGGTTCTGTAAGAGCATCAGAAAATTACAAGAGTCCAGACTGCAGGCCATGGCCGATGAGGAGGGAGCGTGTGTGAGCAAAGCATGATGAATGTCAAAAGCAAGCCTGGTATACAAATGAATTGCATAGACATTTGAGAGAATTTAAGTTTTTGGTCTTAGTTTACTTTTATGTAAAATGGATTTAGTCCTTCATTAGTTCTGTCTTTCCTTCATTAAAAAAAAATCCTCCAATCTTTTACCACTAGCATGTGTTCATATATCTGCTTACTTAATTGTCATTTTGAAATAAAGTTATAATTAAAGGTTGACAGAGCAGAAAGAGAGTTGAAGCAGAGAGAATAAAGTATATGAATAACTTCCCCAAAGTTCACACCTTCTATGTAATTTCAGTTCATAACCTGGGCATTAAAAAAGGGAGAGCCAGCTTATCCTTTAAGCTGGCTTCTCATCCTTGGAAATTTTAAAATGGGAAGTCTAGTTCCAAAGGGTGAAAATGGCATTCCTTGAATGCAAAAGGAACATATATAAAATAGAAGGAAAAATGACAAAAAATGAGTTGAAGGCACACACACTTCATTCAGAACCAGCCCCTTGGTTTACTCACCTCCCCATGGACTTAAAAGCTCATATATACACAGGATCTTGTCCCCAGGGTTGGTCCCCTTGCTGCACAGTGTCTTAAGTTGAAGCAGTCATTTTCTTGAAAGTATTGGGCAGGGTTGAGAGTGCTGGCTTCAGGATCTTATTTCTATTGCTGGAGGACGGCCTTTTCTGAGCACTCTGAAGCAAGGGACTTGCATAAAATGTTTGGGGACCAAGATCATGGGAAGAGTCTTATTTTTCATCATTCATTCTTGATTTCATTTGAAATCAGCTTCACACATATGCATAAGCGGTTAACTTTACCTTAGAGGAGTAAAAGCCAGCTTGGTCTGATATCCCTGGGTTCTTCAAAACTCAGGAAGGACCCAGGCCATTTTCATTTTTCAAGGCTCCCAGTCTGTTGTGAAATGAAGAAATGACAAAACATAGTTGAAAATTGTGTTATATTTTAAATATTTACATTTAACACATTACTGTTTGTTTGTTTTAACAAAGTGCTTATACAGTGTAACTGAGCTCTCCCCAAGAAGTAAAGGATACAGTAAAGAAAATTATAATGCATCATAGGCTGCATGGTCCAGGAAAGAGATGCAACTTAACAGAACTTCTCCTTCTGGTGCTATGGTTCTCTGTGAGTGTACGTGTGATCTTTTTAGGAGATTAGTGTAGAAAGTCTAAGTTTAAGGCTCTTTGAATTGGAGGCCTGGGCCCAATGTCTTTCTGGTCCCTGGGAGGTATCCCAAAGCTACCCTGAACTGAGTCTGCAGGGAGCTTCCCATGGCAGTTCTTATTACTGCTTTTTGCTTATTATTGCTCACATACCGTGAGCATGTTTTCATCTTAAAACCTTCCTTCACTCTGCATTCCCTTCCTGCTATGCCCTAAACCTCTCCCTCCCTCCCTTCCTCCTCCCTTCTTTCCTTGCTATCTAGATATAGTAATCTAATCTATCTTTTTCAACACTGCTACCAGATTAATTGAAAGATGACTTAAATTTCAGAACTGATTATTTTGCTTTTATGCCCAATTAGACCTCTTCAGCTCCTTACCCCCACTGCAGTGCACAGAGCATAGTATTCCTTGGCCTTGCTCATTTGGACCCTACTTGCCTGCCTCTTTGCACCCTTCTCCCCACACCACTGACCTTCCCCATTCCAAACTACCTACAGCCTTGCAGACACATGAGGCGTCTTTCTTGGAGCCTTTGCTGTTCCTTCTCCCATCATTTCTCTTGACCGCTTGGCTGACTTCCACTCATCCTTTAACTTAGACTTGCTGTCACATCATTTATGAAACCTTCCCCACACGTAACTCTGCCAGGGAATGGTGCCGTATTTCCTGGCGGAGTTATCTGCTCCCTGCTTTGAGTTGTCATAACACCTTAAGCCTCTCTGCTTTTGGTTTCACCGTGTGTAAAGTTGGGATACTATTTGTGCTTTCCTTTATAGGATGGTTGTGAGCATTAACTGGATTAATTGATTAAAGCACTTAGAACTGTTTGGCACTGGGATAGGAAGTGTGAAACTGAATAATTTGCTGTTATCACCTTGTGGGACCTCCTGTAATAGCCCACACTGCACTGTCTAATTACTTGCTTCTCCTCCCAGCTGAACAGTGAACGTGTTGGTCATCTTCATGGCCCAAGCCTCTAGCATGATTCTTCTCACATACTTAATTATCATCAGCATTGTCTTGTCATCATCATCAACAATAATAAGAGCTAACATTAATGGACATTCACTGTGTACCAAGAACTTTTGCCCAGAATACTCTAATGAAGTAGCTGGAGCCAGGATTCAAAGTCAGATTATCTGACCCCAGAGCCTGCTCTTGGACCAACATGATATGCTCCCTTCCAAACTGAAGTTGCCTGGTAAACATCTGGATGGATGGATACAAGGAGAGAATAGCAACGGAATTGAAATAGCTTTTCCCCTGCATCATATTTACATAAAAATCCATCTTGAGTAGGTAATAATCTGACTAGACATGGAAATTGTTACGTATCTATTTTCTTTTCTTCTTCTTTTTAAAATTTATTTATTTTAGTTATTTATTTTTGGCTGCATTGGGTCTTCGTTGCTGCGTGCAGGCTTTCTCTAGTTATGGCGGTGGGGGGCTACTCTTCATGTTGGTGTGCGGGCTTCTCATTGCAGTGGCTTCTCTTGTTGAAGAGCACAGGCTCTAAGTGTGCGGGCTTCAGTAGTTGTGGCATGCAGGCTCAGTAGTTGTGGCTTGCGGGCTCCAGAGCGCAGACTCAGTAGTTGTGGTGCATGGGCGTAGTTGCTCTGCAGCATGTGGGATCTTCCCGGACCGGGGATCAAACCTGTGTCCCCTGCAATGGCAGGTGGATTCTTAACCACTGCGCCACCAGGAAAGCCCTATCTCTCTATTTTCAAGGAGAAAGAGAATTTTCCTTCCCTGGCTACGGCTGGGGCCCAGGGGCTGGGAGCTGCCACACTTGCCGTCCAGTTCCATGTCTCACAGGTACCATCCATCAAAAGAGCTTGCTTTGGCAAACAACTTAATTTCTGTATTTGTGCCATTCTGAGGACATTGGTCAAACCTTTGATAAAGGCGCTTGCCTCATTCCATTTTCAGCCTGACTGATCACAGATTTTGCTGCTGAAGCTAAAAAAGAGAGTGGTGGATTCTGAAAATCAGTCCTTAAGGAGCATGTGCACAGCCTTGTGTTTGAGAACACGATTTGGAGTCCTTTCGTTGGCAGCAGAATTACTCTCATGTAACCTCCATGTAACCGTGAACTTGGGGATTTGTTCCAAGTTCTCCCCACATGCGAGCCAACTGTGGGTGGCACAGACTCTGTGGTCTTTTCCTGTTCCTGTCAAGCTGTGTTATGCCTGAAAACCTTGTCTCCTTCCCTGCCCCTTCATCATGATATCTTACATTTGTGTGGAATCCTTCAGGAAATGTTTTGTGTGTACATGCTCATCATATTCACACATGGAGATACAGACTAAAGATTGGATAAGGAAACCAAGACTCAGAGAAGTAAAGATTTTCCCAGAGTCAAGTAGCTACTCAGTAGGAAGATCTGGATTCAAACCCTTGTTCCTCGGCTCTGAGACTGTTCTGATTCTACTGGGCCATAATGTTTAAAAGACCAAAAGCTTCTTGAGAGCCAAGACTAAGTCATCTCCTCCTTAGTGTCCCACTCAGTTCTTGTTGCTCTTCTGATTACTGAATGGGTTCTCAACAAATACTTGTTAAACTAAATTGGACAGAATTGATGGAAAGTTGTTGCTACAACCAGGATTGGAAACTCTCTGTAGGGTAGATATCCTCTCCAGTACTATCACCTTCTTAACTTGGGTGCACTTTATGTTTCTTCTTCTTTTTTAAAAGTATTTATTTTGCTGCACTGGGTCTTAGTTGTGGCATGCGGGATCTTTGTTGCAGCATGCGGGATCGTTAGTTGCGGCATGCGGAGTCTTTAGTTGCGGCGTGTGGGATTTTTAATTGGGACATGTGGGATCTTTAGTTGGCGGCATGCAAACTCTTAGTTGCGGCAGGCATGTGTGATCTAGTTCCCTGACCAGGGATCGAACCCGGGCCCCCTGCATTGGGAGCGCAGAGTCTTAGCCACTGGACCACCAGGGAAGTCCCCTTATCTTTCTTATTTTAGGCAAATGTTTACATCTTCCTTAGTTAGTTGGACAGTACCTTCAATGCTCTGCCATTGTGGGTTCCAGTCAAAACCTCTTGAGTCAGCTCTGGAAAGATGTAATTAAGGGCTGGAACAGAATTTCATTCACCACTGTCAGAGCCCTCTGTGATAGGTGACTTCCATTGTGTAAAACAAATGTTCATCCTCAAACTGACATAATGTCATAGTTCTTTTCATCTCGGGCTTGTCCTCTCAGGAAGTTAATGGGAGTACCATTGCCCACAAAGAAAAGTGTTCCGTTATCTTGGAACTGAAGTGTTCGGAGGGAACTTTATAGGGTTTATGGTTAAATAGCCTTGATTTTGGTAATTCAACTCTAAACCACTCCCAAGAGGACTTACATAAGCAGAAGACCATGTTTTAAAATGCTGCATCATTTGGATAAATTTACTTGGGCTGAAAAATAAGGTTGTCTTTTCTTCCTGTCTCCTCCCCAGCTGCCTTGGCCCTTGGGTAGCTTTTTGAGCAAAGTTTGGCTCTTTCCATCTTCAATAGCTTTGCAAATGTTACCTTTTGGCAAATGTAGCCTTAGATGTAGAATGAGATGACTTTAGTTTGGAAATTGGCCACAATGTTGATAATAGCTATTAATTTAATCAGCCTCAAATTTATAACAGGTATCGCCTGTAGAAACAAAGATAATTTTTTATTGATTGTGATCAAGTCTTCTGATGTAAACTCTAGGCTTATTTTGTCTGTAAAAGGCTGGTGTAGTCGTATGCAATCTGAAAGAGACAGGAAGAGGGAGGTAGAGGAAGGGAAGAGAACTCTCCCCACATACACAAGATGTGTTTGCTTTATTGTTCCGTTACCTGTTTTCTCTGGAAACTTTATAGATTAGCTTTTATAATCCACTTTGAACTGTTGCTGTTTTTAAAGCAGAAGCAATCTTTGCAGCTTTCAAGCAGAAGGTCATTTTATACAAAATGTTCATTCGTGTGCAACAAAGCTTATTTCTTCTACAGGATCAAAGAAATAATGAAGGCTCCTTAAAAGTTGTTTTTCTCTAAAGAAATGATCATCTTGATAGTTGGTGATTTATATGTGCCTTTCCTGTTGGAATTGAAAAGCGAAAACATTTGTATCAGTAAGGATTACTGGATATTATTAAGCTCTCAGATATTACTGTAACTGCAGTTTCAGCGTTTCAGAGTGTAGGGAAAGATGTCTTGGATTTCTTCTTGTCTAGTTGATGTCTATCTCTCCAGGTTATTCCTTTGCCCTGGTTTATTGCCTGATGGTCATCCAGCCATTGATGTGGTCTCTGTGTAGGTCTCTGAGATACAGCTGTTTCTAGAACAAAGTCCTGGAAGTTTTCTTGCCTCCAAAACTTTGTTTACAATGTTTTCTTGGGCTGGAACACTGTTTTAGCAATGTCCTGTTTTCCTTTAGCGCTCAGCTTAAATGTGCCTTTTTCTGGGAAGCTTCGTGGCCTATTTTTACCATAATTTATCACTTAGCCCTTTATATTGAAATAGCTATTTTCCTGTGCATGTCCTCCATCCTTCTGTAGACCACCTCATGATGTGTGGTAGCTCATTGGTGATACAAGTCCTTCACTTACTCTAGCTACAAAAGCATCAAAGATTAATCTACACTGTTACGGAGTGATAAAAACTCTATCCGGATTACAGAAGGGAAGGGATTAAAATGCCAGATGGAATGAAAATGTAAATTTAAATATCTTACATTTTTCCCCCAGTGTAATGATTCTTAAATTGTTGGTTTCTGACTGTTCACACAAGAAAGGAGTGTTTGAAATTCGTCTTGGGACAAATCTCATTTTGTCCATATTTCTGGACACATCTTTTGATGCAGTGATGGCATTTAATGAGAAAAGAGATTTTTCATTTTTATTTCTAGGATCAGTTGAGTTTTGAAATCTGTGACTGTAGAGAGGACCTGGGTTTCCTCTGTCCTTACCTCTTCAGATGGTCAGCATGTCAGGTTCAGGTCCTGCCCTGTAACATGGTGCTAGGATAGTATTCATCCAATATACACACTGATTGGCAAAAGGTATAACTATTACTCCATCAAACTCTAGTAGTTACAACAAAAGCCACTAACCCTTGTGTAAGGAAAAGATGAACCATGCCACACTGGGTGTGTTTGTGACAGTAATTATTACTTCTACTTGATCGCTCCATTTGGTTGCTTTTCTAGCTCTTATGGATTTGAAGGAAGACTCACGTGATCTCTCATTCTGGTATTAATGACAATTTGATAACTAGCTGTAATTTAATCATTGATGCAGCCCAAATCCATGTTAATGATTACACATTTTCCTTAGAATCCCTTCAGTTGAATTTAAGCATTATTTGAGAAAGAGTACTCTTTTGAGTAAAAAATGGCAATAAAAGCCTGGTATGAGTATTAAATGTGTTCCTGCAAAACATAAAATGAAAATCACTGAACATATTAAGTGCTTTGAAATCTTTGTTAAATTCCAGCATCCCATGATCACAGAATTTACAAGCAAAAGCTTTTTAGCTTTAACATGAGAAATAAAAATAACTTTTTTCTTTGCTTTTCATGTGGTTTATATATATATATTTTTAATTTTTTACTTATTTTATTTTATTTTTTATTTTTGGCTGTGTTGGGTCTCCGTTGCTGTGCGTGGGCTTTCTCTAGTTGCAGTGAGCCGGGGCTTCTCTTCGTTGCAGTGTGTGGGCTTCTCATTGTCGTGGCTTCTCTTGTTGCAGAGCATGGGCTTTAGGCATGCAGGCTTCAGTAGTTGTGGCACGTGGGCTCAGTAGTTGTGGCACACGGGCTTAGTTGTTCCGCGGCATGTGGGATCTTCCTGGGCCAGGGCTCGAACCCGTGTCCCTTGCATTGGCAGGTGGATTCTTAACCACTGTGCTACCATGGAAGCCCCTATATTTCTGTTTTAAGGATTTTTGGCCATAGTTGCCCCTGCTCCAATTTTAGGGATTTTTATTAAAATTTTTTTCACTTGTACACAATTTGTTCATCTGATAGAATCAGTAGGAGTCCAGTAATAAGTTACTCTGGTTGTGGAACCATACTTTCCATTGCGCTTCCTACTTTTCATCGCACATTTCTTTCTCTCTTTTCTCCTGTTAAGCCAAAATGATCAGGAACCAAAAAATGAAATACATGTAGAACAAAAAATCATTTTCTTATTCTGGTCCAATTTTTACTTTGACTTGGTGTCCTATTTTCCCCCTTCTGGAACATGACAGAGATTTAAGTGTTTCAGGGGAGGAGATGGGAGACTGTGCCTTCTGTATTGTTGCATGGATGTACGTGGGGTCATTGTAACAAGAAATAAGATGTGATTTTTTTTTTTTTTTTTTTTTTTTTTTTTGGGGGGTCGGGGGAGCGCAGGCTCAGCGGCCATGGCTTATGGGCCTAGCCGCTCCGCGGCATGTGGGACCTTCCTGGACTGGGGCACGAACCCATGTCCCCTGCATCGGCAGGCGGTCTCTCAACCACTGTGCCACCAGGGAAGCCCTAAGATGTGATTTTAAATGAAATGTTTTAATATTCCCACTATTACCCACAGCTATAAAATACTATCCATGGTCCATGGCTTCTAGCATTTCTTATAAATAAAGATAGCTTTTGTTTGTATTTATTCCACTAAAAAGGAAGAGTTATTTAGAAATCTTAAAAGTCAATGTAATGTGTATCAATTGATGAATTACAACTTTTTAGCTTGTAGGTGCTTTGTTCCAAGGCCAGGATGTATATTCCGCTATATTGTTATCATTTTTACTGAGTGAGGAAATGTTTGGTCATTAAGGGGGAAGGAATATCTGTGGACAAAACTGCTGCTTTCCCTGACCCCAAAGCTCAGTTTTGAATATTAGTCTTCAAAGCCGTTTTTACTTCCAGTGTTCAGTCTTAATTAAAAGCCACATACACAGTTCTGTAATCCAATCTGCAGATCCAAAAGGGGAATTCATACAAGAGAAAATTAACTTACTATTATTAAAAGAACACTGCCTCTCTAATGGGTATAATAGAGTAACAGGTCTCCTCAGGCTCAGTGGCAGTTCCTTATATAATAACTAAAATATTAGCACATTTAAATTGATTTTTCACGCCTGCAAATAATGATCAAGTCTTATTTTAAAAACATACTTAATTTGACTTAGATGATAAGGATATTTGCTCAGAAAGAGACATTCTGGGCTGTTATTTTCTACTGGTAAGCATCAGAGCTGGAAGTTGAGTGGTTTTGATTCTGTTAATGATGATTCAATTTATTTTTATTTTATTAACAATAGGAACTCTGTCCCCAGGACTACTCTGTTTTAGGTAAATTTATGGCACATGATTTCCTTATTAAATAACATTTCTTTTAATTCATTTATCTTTATAAGAGTGTTTCAAGAAGATCGACTATGCTTTGTTCTTTCCAAAAGGTACCTAGTTCTTGATGTTTTGTTTGTCATAATTGTGCATAGCAGCTGAGCCTGTTCTTGGTGTGTATGTAGGGGGTTCCCCCTGAATTTTCCCATAAAATGTAGGCCTGTCTCCTGCTGGCATCAAGAGAGCAGATTGGGATAACCCCACGGCAAGAAGGGTATGTCCTTTCAAAGAGTCCTGTTCCAAAGTACTTCTGTGCTTCACATGAGGCAGTATTATATGTGGCTGCCAGTTGGCTATCTTTTTATGAATCATATCTCCTAAACCTCTGTAGTGAGCATGATGGGAAAATATCTTTATGGAAACAAATATGTGAGATAAATTAAGTTAAAAAAAGGCATGTAGCAAATTTAACTAGAAAATGAACATAAAAACTGGCCTGCAGGATTAAAATTCTCATGGGCTCACAGCTCCACACAAAGAACAGTGTTCTGGATGATGTCAGTGGTTTGTACAATATTACAGAATTGTTCCCAATGTGTTATCTTCTTGTGCCCCGTGGCTTGTATTGCAATATTTGTAGTTGAAATACATTTCATGTTATATTACACATAAATTTGTTATTGGCATGTATGTGTGATATACATATACATACATATAAATGTAAATAAAATGTTATATATGAAATGAATTTCATGCTATGTTCTTTCATGATAACTTCAACTTGCTTATTATTTCTGTCTTGTTCTCTTATTTGTTGGTCCTATACAGCTTTCTTTTTCTTTTTTTTGCATTTCCAGTTTTTCACTTTTTTCAATATTATCTGTCTTGATAATTTAGAAATTTTATTTTGTTCTTATCTTTCAGTCATTTGTCCATTTCATCGACATTTCTTCTCTGGGTTCTCAGAGTGCTTAGACACCATGAGAAAACAACTTCTATGAGTTTAAGTAATTATAGTCAGAATGAATGGGTTTTTGTGATACATAAGTGTTCAGAGATGCATAATATTGGTTGCACACACTCCGTAAAGCTCAATATGTAAATGTAATTTAGAATGTATATGCATGATACATGCATATACATTCTAAATCTGTTAAAATGATTAAGAAAATAAGCTCTCACACAGATTTCTTAAATCACTGTCAGTCATTTATTTTTCAGGGTCCACATTGATACATATGCAAATTGTGTCAAGTAATCACAGGACAGTAACAAGCTTCATTGACTAGGATCGTTCCAAGAAGACCACAACCCATTGAAAGTTTGGGGCCAGTGTGTCCAGTCTACACAGATAGTGTCTCTCCTTTTGCTTTTTCTCTGTTTCCTGTCCTTTGTTTTATGCCTCTCTTCTATGAAGTATTTTATGTCTTATAGTGGAAATACATATATATATATATATATATATATATACACACACACACATACAGATTTTAAAGAGATAAATGAGATTTAGGAAACCTTGGAAGGTTGGTGGTACTCATAAATCAAGGGGGTCTGGAGTGAGTGCTATTTGTAGTCAGTGGCTCTCAAACTTCAGCAGCTTCTGAATCACCCAGAGAGCTTGTTAAAACAGGTTGCTTGGCTCAGCCCCAGAGCTTCTGATTCTGTAGGACTGGGATGGGGCTTGAAAATGTGAGTTTCTAACAGGCTCTCAGGTGAAACAGATGCTGTTGGTGGGGGACTGCACTTTGAGAACCACTGATCTTGGATCGCCTTTTCATGTGTTTGGGATGAGGAAACTGAGAATCAGAGAGGGGAAGGGCCTGCCCAAATTTTGCAATGGTAGGGAGTTGCATCTTCAATAGAATTAGAACTGGATCTTGTGGCTCTGGCCCTGTACTGTTCTCCTGGGGTCTGTTCTTTGATTGACCAGAGAAGGCGAAGCTGCTTCCTGACTATCTGAAGAGAATGTGGGAAACCAGATTGGCCACCTCTCCCAGATTCCAGTCTATGGGCAACGCTGGCGGAAAGAGAGGGCTTTAGTGCTCGTACTGCTGCCTAACTTACCCAAATAAATTTCACTCTCTTTATTTCCGTGTCCAGTTTAATATTATAATTATTCATGGAACATTTGTTGATTTGTGATCATTTAGAAATTAATACTAACGTCATCATTTTTGAAACAGGGTCTGTTAAACTCAGTTCTATAATATGTCAAGAAAAAGCAAGCTAAAGACAGCATAGGCTACAAGAATAACTGTGGAAAAAATAGAAATGGTTGAATTCTTTACTTGAATCTAAGGTTTTGCTTTTAGTTCAATAAAATTTCAGTAAAATATTATTTCACTAAACAAGTTTTCTGCAATATCCTGTAGCATACATTTTCATGGTGGGAAATAACTTATTGTTGGAAAGTTCAAATTAAAGAATAAATGATTTGATAGTTGACTCATTGATGTTAAATGGAATTTTATGAAATTATTTTCATAATAATATGAATTGGTTGAATTTACTTAGCTAAGAAGAACAACAAGAGTTGTGTACTTACAGGTGTTGCATATTGATTTCATTTTAGTGATTTTCTTATTGGGATGCAGATTGTCAAAGTGGCATTGAGGTACCATTAAATTCAAATAACTGTCATTTGATAATTATGTACCAGAGCTGGGTGCAGAAGGAATTGACCTTAAATTGCGGGAATTAAATACTACTTGTAAACCATTGGGGAAGAAAGCCCACTTAGAGTTAGACTCGATTCAATTCAATAAATCTTGACTACGGGCCTTCTATGCTTAAGGAATGCACTTTTCTAGGTAGGTTTTGGAGTCCATATCTGGCCTCAAGGGCCAGTGTCTTTGAATTTTTACTAAAGTGGATGCAGAACATGATTGGATGATGAAAGCAAAAACTAGATTTTGACACTGATGTTATTTTCAGTTTCATGGAAGCAAAGGCAGCAGGTCACAGTTCACATGCCATGATATGATCTGTCATTTTTGGGCAATGGAGAAACTTCGGTCGTTTCATGTTGTTGAAATGGGGTCGAGGCTACAGTTCTGATCCTTTGTGTTGCTTTCTATCTTGCCAGCGTCTGGTGGAGGCTGCAGAGGAAGCACACCTGAAACATGAATTTGATGCAGACTTGCAGGTAATTGATTATAGTTTGAGTTCAATTGTTTTGTGTGTTTGCTGCCAAAGGAGAAACACTAGGTATACTGGGAACACCAGGGTTCAGAGGTTTGGAGAGAAGGCTCTTGAGAGAATCGTACAGGGTTGAAATAAATGTGCCTGTTTTTTGACAAAATAGGACAGTGATCCTCAACCATTTTCCACTATGCAAGTTACAGTAGGTGATAACACACACTTACATGCATGTAACCAGGTTTCCTCTCTAATTCTGGGGGAGTTAATCAGTCAACTGACAATAATCACCAGAGCTTTTAATGGTAAATTGATAAGATAGATGGCAGAATATATCCAAATCCCTCTTCCATGGCTGCATTTTAAGTGACTGAAAGCAATGTTGTTATGTATGGATCTAACCTTGAATTGACTGTTAATTATATTTAAAAATTAAATCATTCACAGACCTGGGATTTGAACATCTGCTTAATAAACTTTTGTTGTGGATCTCATATCTAATCATGGCACACCTGTGTCTGGTTGAGAAGGACTTTGATGCTGTCATGTATATATAAAACATAGTTAGAGGCAAGAAGTGAATTGAATAATACTTGGAGGTTCCTTTGGGTCCCTCCAGAAGGAAATTTCATCTGTATTGTTTTTTTGGGTTTGTGACTTTTCCTCACTGCTAGCAAAACGGGTGAATCTTAATTCCTTGTCTGTGCCTTGCTAGAACATATCTCTTTTAGTGCCATGTGGTCACAATTAGGAAGTAGTGTTTATTTTGCTGTGTTTTCATTTATATGGAAAAGATAAATCTTCAAGCACAGAAAAAGATGGTGATACCAAAGATAGCCTTTGGCTGTGTCTCTGTCCCATGGTTGTACCTCTTGTAAAAGAATGCACACTCAAATGGGGTAATGGAGGAAAGTTTAATAAAGAAAATATTTACAGATGTATGGTAAGAGAAACCAACAAGCAATGGTGTTGTACCCCCGGGCAAGCCACACTCCTGGCCTTGAAGGAGCAAGGGGAGGGGGTGGTTTCTAGAACCCAGGGAGAGTAGCTGTATGGAAAGGGTAATTGATAGAGAGATGGTGAGCTAATAAGTGTAGAATCTGGGGGAAAAGATACACTGATAACTGTCTCTAGCCTTCTGATCTCTTGCTGGTACTCACCATTGCCTGAACCCAACTGTTGGTGTAGTTGATTTGGTTCAGACTTTCTGAGGCTTTGGGTGGAAAAGGGTGAAAAATGGGTCCGGAGGGGAAACAGAAAATATCAAGCCCACCATTGGGGGTCATTTTCAGTCATAACACCCAACGTGTGAAGCAAATAGAACCAAGAATGTAGCCAAGCATGAGAGGCTCCAGGGGGAGGCGGAGAAGCCCTGGGGACTGTTGGTAACACCTGGAGAGGAGTGGGGCAGCCAGCCCTGCTCTTAGAGCAGAGCTACAGAGAAAGAGCAGAGGAGTCAGCTGAAAATAGCAAGAGGCACCTTGCCTTCCTATAGCCACACCAGGGTCCATTTGTTGGTCACATTTGTCTTAAGTGTACCTCCCCTTCAGAGGGTTTGGACTTCTTAGAGTGGGCCAGAAGGGATTTGATGAAAGCATCAGGAAGCACCTTTTAGGTCTGAAGATTGTAAGGATCTCTTGAATGCATTGCCAAGGGAAACTATGTCTCCTTGGGAGTTCCAGAAGCCTTTTCAGGAATATTCTGGTTGTAAATGACAGAAATTCAACTCAAATCAACTTAAATTTGATAAGAATCTGTGAGTCCAATCTGATAATAAATAAATAGATAAATACATAAATAAAAGAGAAGGAAACACTCTTAACAGTAGAATGCCAACTACTAAATGTTAGAAGAAATGATGGAGTTATAAAATAATGGTAATAATTGATTCAGGCAAGAATCTTCAGTAGATGCTAAAACTAGCAGGTGAAAGTTTGATGAAGAACAGGACATTGACAGTCTCAAAGTATCTGCCCACAAATTGCTTATTAATTACAAAGGGAATTATAGCAGCTTTATTATGGATAAACCATCTTAAACAGGTAATCAAAGGTAATATCATCAGTAATGACACAAAGTGCCTTCAGATGTGATGACCAGGAAAAATACACCAAAGATTTCCAAAGGACTCTTTTGGAAAATCTGGTGTTTATGGCTCATATAGTCAATTTTATTTTGAGATCAGTTGTCTACAAAAAGTAACTGGGTGAGGGAGGGAATGATTAATTGACTTGCAGGATTATTTATCCTTCAGGAGAGAAAAAGTGTTCTGTGGTTTAGCTTAACTAACTTTAGAGCGCTTTTTTTTTTTTTTGGTCCATCTGAATCAATTGTTATTTTCTAAGAGTGCTCTGACTTCCTTCCTATGATTGATCCTTTACAATAAAATTCTGGTGCAGCACACTGATTCCCTTGTCAAATGTGGTGGTGGAAACACGAATGCAGCATGAGTATCCCTCTCAAAAAAAATAGAGACTGAGAGAATGGGTCTCTGGAGTCTTATAGTTTTTGTTCTCTTGGGAACAAAGAAGATGGGCCCAGTTTTTCCTCCCCCATTGTCATCTGTTCTGTATAAGTACAAGACGAATATCAGAGGCTACAGCTGTGGTCTGAGCACAGAGTAGATGTTGAAATAATCTGTCAATATTACAGAGTGTCATTCACTCTCTGGACCATGACAGAATGTTCTCTGGGTCAGAGTAAACCATGTGCACTTTTGTGGAAACCTGGAAAAGAGATGATTTGGAGAAAATGGATATGCATCAAATAATGTATGTCTGCTTAGATGAAGGTTTTGAAGCTGTGAAACATTGATGCTGTTATGCGCAAGTCTGTTAACAGCTTGGGTGTCAGCCCGGTTGCTCTCCCTGGGGTAGCAGGTCTGTGTACAGGCTCTGAGTTTATTGCTATGATGGTCCATTAGAACTGATCAATTGTTAACCTGGGTTCCATTGACCTCTCTACAACACCTGCCAGTGGATTGTTTTTATCAAAAAAATTTCAGAGTACCGTCTGCTTACCATGAAGTAATGTTGAGGAGGTTTCCGTGCTATTAGCTTGGGAAGAGCAGAGGGAGCTGGGAGTCTGTTTTCCTACAGAAAAAAAAAATGTTTTTGTGACATTTCCTAAACTGTACAGCTTCAAGTTACATAGTCTTAGCACCCACTCCACCATCCCATTTCCAAAATAAATAGGAAATGCTGGATCTGCCTCTTCTTTCACTTTAGATTGGAGTCTTCGTGTCTTTGCATCATCATGTGCTTTAAAAGTGAAGAATTTGTTTTTCGTTGGTAGAATCATCAAAAATTACCAAAAGAAAGTCATGCCTCCTTATTGTCAGGATTTTATTTATCATTTAAATTTCCTCTTACAGTTTCTCCAGAGGTTTAGCCTTTTCTTTTTGAGCTTATAGCCTTGACATTGGTAGTCCCTTCTGTAGGTCCTAAAATATGGCACTAGGTTGTTAGTTCTTAACAAAAACTATGTTGGGGCAAGAGGCAAAATATAGCCTTTGAAGGGTAGCATATGTGAGCAACCCACAGTGCAGTGTCCTGCACACAAACCAGAGCTGCGTGGGTTCATTGGCTGGAAGACTTTCTTGTGGACACTGGTGTCGGTTTAGCCCTTGGGCTTGTCCCCCTGTATGGTGTCCTGTGGGTTCCAGACTGGCCTCTTGGTTTTGTTCTTTGTTCCCTGATATTTCCATTAGGGCACTTTTCGGTTAGAATTGATGCAAACACAGGCCTTGTTAAAATGGCATCTTCCCTTTTTTTAACTGCATGCTTTGAATTAACATAGGTTTTTAATGTAGAGCACATATGAGATTGATAATTATAAGAAAAGAGTTTAAAAACTGTCTTAATTATCACATATGATCATTTTAGCATTTCATTCTCGTTATGTGGATGGGGCAAGGGTGGGGTGGTGGGGGCAGCCCCTAGCCCTGATTATCCTAGCTATTGATGAATTTCCAGAAAACTAGGTGTGTGCATGTAGTATAATTCAGAGAGAAGCCTTCTCCTCTTACTTATTCTTTCTTTTGGGGTTTTTCTACTGGCAGCGAAGAAGAAAAAAGTCCTTTTGACAGTTTACTAAAAACCTGCTTATCTTTGAACTGCAAACATATTTTTCTTTGAAAGCTGTCTTAAATAAGTGCCAATTGCACAGAGCTAGTGCACAGTGGGAAAAAACAAGAATTGTGGTTTTGCATTGTGTATCCTACGGAAACCTTTTTGATTACAAAGTTTTCTATAATAATTTTTCTTTGTTGCTTTGTAAGTAGTAGGCGGAAAAGGCCTGATGACATTCAGAGGGATAACAAAGTGTGAGTGGAAGGGAACTGGGGGGATGCAGTGTCCTGAACATCCCCTCCTGGTCACTGCCGAGCTGCTGTCACCTATCTTGCACACACACTGTCCTGATTTCAGAGTTGGGGTGAGGGGTTTGGATTGGAAGTGATGTAGAGACCACTGATGGGAAATCTCGGGGTGGGACAGCTTGTGATACTTGCTAGAGCATCTTCCTCCACCTCGTTGCCACTGCCTGTTGCATTGGGAGGCTGTGTTGAAGGAGAACCCAGGGAGGAGATAGCCACTGGGAGAAGGAAGCCTTTCTCAGAAGGCTTAGGAAGGGCATCTAGCAAACAGCAGAGTAGAGCTGTCCTTTTCCTGACAGCGTCCCCTTGCTGGCTAGTGAGGCTGTGCCCTGGGGAAAGACTGTATGTTGTGAAGGAGAGCAAAGGTCAGGTTTAGTAGAAGTACTTGCTGGGTGGAGGAGATGACTGCCCTTACAGCGTTTCTCATTTATTTCTGTTAAGCCGCAATCCATCCTTGCTCTCTTGGACTGAGTGAGGTGTTGAACTCCTTGCTGAGGGAGGAGGTGGAACACGGAAGACCCAGACCCCAGAACTGGAAATAGATTTTTTTATAGAGATAGCTCATTGACTTTTGTGCACTAAACAAGAAAGGTAGGGTTCACATCTGTAGGAGAAAGAAATGAAAAGAGAAGGAAAATTTCACACATTTTGTATTAAAATAAGCCCCTCTTTTCTGATGTAATTTATCAGGGGATCCTTTTTTTTTCTTTTCTCCTCCTTTTTCTTTTTATCAGCTTGGCCAGGGTTCACAGTCTTCTGCATTTTAAGATCTTACATTAGATGTTTCTTAGTGAGGACTTGCCATATGTCATTTATTCACAAGACTGATATGTAAATAGTTTCTGAGGAATCTTTAAGTGTGAGCATTTAAAAGTCAAAGTAATTTCTTCGTTGTTACACGCACACACACTGTCATTTTAATACATTTGGCTAGAACGTTATAACTTTTACAGAGAGAGCTTTTGTCTAGAGGTCTGAAAACGGAGGTTCTGGTAGTTCTGGTCCCAACTGGACCATTTACTTGCTCAAGGAACTGATTGCTCATCCATAAAAAGACAGATTGTAATATCTAGATGATTTCTAAGATCTCATTCATCTCTCATGTGCCAAGATTCATTCAACAAATAGTTATCAGTGATGTCCTGTGGGTCAGGTACTGGGTTTTGGATATGGCCAAGAGCTAGACTGATGCTGTCTTTGTTCTCATGGAGCTCATGCTCTAATGTGAGTGACAGATTTTAAAGACATGATGACAGAAATAATTTTAAAATTTTGATCATGATGAGTGACATGAAACATAAGCAGGGACTTCCCTGGGGGTCCAGTGTTAAAGGATCCACCTCCCAATGCAGGGGACACAGGTTCGATCCCTGATTGGGGAACTAAGATCCGACATGCTGTGGGGCAACTAAGCCCGTGCGCCGCAACTACTAAGCTAACGCACCTCAACTAGAGAGCCTGCGTGCTGCAAACTTCAGAGCTCACGTGCTCTGGAGCCTGCGTGCCACAACTAAAGAAGAGAAAACCCACGTGCCACAACTAGAGAGAATTCCACACGCCGCAACTAAGACCCAATGCAGCCATAAAAAAGAAGGGAGAGAGGGAGGGAGGGTGGAAGGAAGAAGAGAAACGTAAGCACAGGGCATAATTACAGCGCAGGACAGGAGACCTTGCCTGGTCTGGGAGTTCAAGGGACCTTGGTGCAAATCCCTGAAGAATGAGTCTTGACTGAGTGGTGAGTAGATTTACCTCCTCCAGGGCTAGAAGAAATCTCCCCGCAAAGTTATAAGTTATAGCCAGGGGAACAAAAACAATAGTGTGTGCATTTCCGGTGCATCTGTGTGTGTGTGTAACAACAGAGAACCCGTAATACCTGTATTTTCCATAAATGCAAAATTAAAATTATTTTATCTACTTTCCATATAATAGTCTTTCTCACCTAGTGATACTTTATTGTTGCCTCTTTAATGATGCTTATCATTTCTTATCCTGTTAGTTTTATTCATGTGTGTCCATTTGTTGCTTAATTTAGATTTATTCAGAACTCAGCACCTGATAGGCCCTGTTCTAGGTTGTGGGACTTCCGTAAACTGAGATGTGACCCTCATCCTCCAGGAAAGTTCTAATCTCCCTTTTTAAGATATGTTTCGTTAGTTGTTACTTTAAGGATTACAATAGGCATCTTTAACTTAAGTGCACAGTGTATCTTGAGTTAATTTGCTGTGCGAAGTCCCACTCCATCTGAAACAAGAATACTGTACTTCTACCTACCACTTTCCTTCATGTAATCATATATTTTACTATTATATGTGTTATAAACACTGTAAGATGTTATTTTGTTTTAGTTTTGCTTTAAACAGCTGTCTTCTAAAAAATTAAATAAGAAATAAGGTAGTATGTATTGATATTTACCTACACATTTACTGTTTCTGGCACTCTTCATTTCATTGAGTTTCCTTCTGTTATCATATCTCTTCAGCCTGAAGAACGTCTTTTAGCTTTTTTTTTTCCCTTTTGGCATTGAAGGTCTGGTAGCAACAACTTCCCTCAGCTTTTGGTTAGCTAAAAATATCTGTATTTTGCCCTCATTTTTGAAGGATAATTTTGCTGGATACAGAATTTTTACTTGACAGTTCATATTTCTTTTACCACTTTGAAGATATCATCCCATTCTCTTCTGATCTTTAATGTTTCTGATGAAATGTCCTCCATCATTTTTATCTTTGTTCCTCTGGGTACACTGAGTCATTTTTCTCTCATGCTTTCAAGATTTCTTTCTCCTTATCTTTGATTTTCAGTATACTATACAGTGTGATAGGTTAAGGGTGTTACTAGATGTGATTTTCTTTATATTAATTCTGCTTGGAGCTTGCTGAGATTCTTGTATATTCTCACCATATTTGGAAAATTTTTAACAATTATTTCTTCAAAATTTTACCTGCCCCGTTCTTGTTACATTTTCTTCTGGAACTTAAGTCACATCTGTGTTTGATTGCTTAATATCATCCCACAGATCAGCGTGGCTCTTTGTTTAGTTTGTTTCCAGTCTATTTTCTATTAATTGGTATCCAAGTTTACTAGCCCTTTTTTTTCTGTGGTCTCCAATCTACTGTTAAACTCATCCAGGGAATATGTTATTTCATGTATTGTACTCTTAGTTCTAGAATTTTCAATAAATCTTTTTTTTAGTTGAAGTATAGTTGATTTACAATGTTGTATTAGTTTCTAGTGTACAGTGAAGTAATTCATATATATATATATATTCTTTTTCATATTCTTTTCCATTATAGGTTATTACAAGATAATGAATATAGTTCCCTGTGCTATACAGTAGGACCTTGTTGTTTATCAAATCTTTTAAAATTGATTTTATTTCCTGCTGAAATTCCCCATCTGTGCACCAATTATGTTCATGATTTCTTTTAAGTCCTCAGACATATCTACAATAGATGTTTTAAATTCCTTCTCTGCTAATTCCAGCATCTAGGTCATTTCTGTTTCTACTGAGTGCTGTTTTCTTTTGAAGCCACATTTTTTTTGCTTCTTCACATGTCTAGTAATTTTTGTTGTAGGTTAGGCATTGTGTTATGTCTTCGAATGATTTTTATAAATTTCCTCATTGTAACTTAGTATAATTCCATTCATGTAGCAGATGTCCTAAAAATACCAAATTTATTGAATCCAATTAAGTTGGATTTAGGACAGTTATTAAAGAGATGAAGAGAATGATCAACTATACATACTAGGGAAGACTCCAGTGGTTTAATCTTCTGCACTCTAACAATGTAAGTAGTGAGTACAACATAGACTTCTTTGTTCCAAAAATACCACAAGGCCATCTTCTAGCTGAAAGAAAGAGAAAAATGCATTTCTGTTATAGAATCTTGGACCACAAACATTGTTTCTCAAAAGTTTATAATTTCTATAGCTTAATTATATTGCTACCGTCCCCTGTTCTAAATCCAGATAAAAATATTACTATTAACAAATTTAAAGACAGAAAGTGCAACTTTATAGCAATGGTAGTTGATTTGGTTTTGTTTGAACAGTCACCTTACTTAATAGTTCAGAGGGGAAAAATGACATTATTTGCTCCTCCCAAAGTTATCATTTATTTGTCTGTGGAATGTTTTCACATTAGTGACTCACTTTTTTCTTTGCTACTTATGTGTTTAGAAACCTAGGTCTTTTATCTTTAATTTTATCAATAATGAATAATCTCATAAAACCCCTATGTGTTTCCCCTTTGTCCTAGTCGTTCTTGTTACAACATTCTTTTTTCTATCATGACCATGTATACCTTAATTTGTAGGTAATAGTGTTTAGAGAAGTCTGAAATGTTGCTTTAGAAAGCCCTTTCTTTTCCTATCAAGTCCTTGGTTCTTTTGTGATTCTTTTTTATCTTGGGTTTTCTCAATTGGGCTTTCTCAAAACTGGGAATGTTTATTTAAAATAAATATTTGTTTAAAACATGTTTGTTTTAAATATATGTTAAACATAGTAAAACACCACCAATTCAATCTTTATTAAACATTTCAATTAAACAAATACTTTTAAAGCACAGTTTTATTGTTTCCGCATACACAGTGTGATTGTGATGTTTCAGGTATCAGCCAGTTTGGAAAGGGGACATTTTGGGACATCGAGACCCTCTCGGCATATCTGTAGTTATAATTAGATAAACACTTAGTGGTGCTGTTAACCATAATATCAGAGTCCCATAGTACATTGCCAGAAACCTTAGTGTCTTTCATTAAGATGGCTGACTGCAGAGGTCATTGGCAGATCCCAGAAATTACCTTGGGGTCTTTCTCCAGCAAATTCTTTGGCAGCCCTTAGGAATGCCAGAATGCCTCTAGGTTGCTGATTTCATCAAGGGTCTTGTGGTCTAGGAATTTGCCAACTGCTATTGAATTTTTAAAGTAAAGCTTGAATCTGGTGGCAATGTAGAAAGTAGACACCTCAACAGAAATTTTGTCATCTCATTTAAGCCTGTTTGTTAATAAAGCACTTGATATGTACACAGATGAATTAATTCTCATGTTTTCTACTTTCAGTTTAGTTTGTGGGGTAGGTCTCTATAATATAAATAACTCCAAGTATGTGCATTTGGTATAGTTATCCTAATTCTTCAAATTAAAAAAATTTCATGACTGACATTTTTAGGATAGCTCTCTTTGCTGGTTAATTAATACTAATAGAATATAGGAACAATGATAAGAGTAATAGGTGCCATTATTTAAAATGTATTAGGTATAGGCAGTGGCTTAAATGCTTCCCAGGCATTATCTCATTTAATTCTTCTCCCCACAGTCACGTGAGAGAGATACTGTTATTATCTCCATTTTACATAAGGAGAAACTAAGATTTAGAGGCCACACGTTGGGCCCAAGGTTATACCACAGTGGATGGACCAGCCAAAATTCACACCTGAGACTGTCTGGCTCCAAAGACCAATCAGTTATGTTGCCTCATGGAATCACAAATTTTAACACTGACCTTAAATTGCACTGGACAAAATCTTAATAAGAAATAAATTTAAGACGAAAGTTATAGTGGGTTATTTAATAGGTCTATCAAAAAGAAAAAGGTCTATCAAATACATCAAAAAGAAGTTTTCTAGGATGGTAAATCCTGACCCATGAACCTATGTAATAAAAAAATCTCTTAATAAGATATAATGATTTAGTAAAAATGATTAAGCATCACTTTACTGGTATTATTAGTAACGGACAGAAGGGAGACATCCCTCATTTGGTAATTGGATCTACTATCTACATAGTAACCACTGTGACTTTTTAAAAATACAAGTTACTTATTACTTATACTATTTGCTTATACTAAGAACAAAGTCTGGATGTCCCACATACCTTACAGAGCGCCACACAACTTTCTCAAGATTGCAGGTGGATTAGCAGCTACTTCCCTTTCCTTTATGTCTGCTATGTTCCTGCTTTACTCCTTCTGTTCTTTGAGCTCCCCTATACGATTTGTTTGTTTATTTTCTGTCTCCTCCAGCAAAACATGAGCTCCATGAGAGCAGGCACCTGACATCTAGTCATATGTCCACAAATATTTGTTAGAATTAATTGAAATTCATAATGGTGATACAGTCACTAAAATCCGCAGCTGACTGGTAATCACCAGCATCATTGGTAATTCATGAAGTTGTCATCTGTTTATTTCAACTAGAAAAAGCTAATTCTTTCTTAAAATAAATACGTATGGCGTGACCAGAAGTGATTCAATTATTGCTGTAACATTCAAAGACATTTTCATATATTAATGGCAGCTTTTATTGAAGCAGTTGGCTTTTGTTGTTACTTAAAATAAATTCATGAAATGGCTAATTTTCTTAATCTAAATGAGATTTTTCTGCCATTTAATATGTTACAAATATATGAGTATACTAATTATGAAGATAACTAATTATTTTTAATGAATATTATGTGAAATGAGTATCAAGTTATTTTATTAAACAGTTATGTTCTTATAGAGAAAACATCTTTAAAATTGGAAAGGAGAAAAATTAGAAGGGAAATATGCTCTTACAACTCAGGTTTCCTCTCTTGGGCAGGTCCCCACCCACCTTCCTAGCTCCCATAATCAGCGCTACAGACACCATATGTCTGTGGCAGGAGTAGCCTCTTACATCACAAGTAGGAATTCAGAGGAGACATAATCAGCCTTTAAGAATGAGTATTTGACAGCAATAACGGGCGTGACTTGAGGTCATATGTGAAATCTTTGTCATCTAATATTATAATCTCCTTAGAATACCTTTAAAAGACATAAAAGTCAGCCCCTTACAGAAAATCCTTGATCTGACATTTCACTTGTCCATAGCAAAATACAACAACAACAAAATAAATAAACAGACTTCAAAACAAAGCAGCTTTTCTCATGCTGGTAGTCATTAATAGAGGGGGGAAAAAAGTAATTTTTTTCTCTTGGAGTATTGCATTAGTAGCTAGGGGCCTTGAAGTTTTGCTCATCAGCTATGTGACCTTGGTTAAATCACATTTCCTTTCAGACTTCATGTTACCTCTGGTAAATGAGGGCATGAGACTGGTTTGATTTTCCTGCCTGGTCTAGAACTGCCTAAGTCTGTGAGGTTGTGATTTTTTACAGGGAAAGGATAGCAATTATTTTTCCATAGAGTGAGGGTATTCTTTGAGGAAATCCAGCAACATCTACAGACATAGCATTGTCCTAAGGGAAACATCTCTGAGAAGAAAATCTCTCTATTCTTTCCTCCCCACAAACAGATATAAACTTCCTACTTTAAAGCTGGAACAGAGAAATTTCAAGGAAAGATTGCTTGATTGGATCATTCACAGACTGCCCCCACCTCCATAAATTATTTTATCATTTTAGATTTAAGGGGGTTCTTTTGAATAATATAAAGGACACTTTGTGTGTGTGTGTGTGTGTGTGTGTGTGTATGTGTGTGTGTGTGTGATTTTAAGAACTTAACTCTGGAATGTAAATGCCTTGACGCCAAACCGTAGTTTCTGTATGGTTAAAGAAATTCAGAACCAACTTAAACCTTTGCTTTTGCCTTATTTAGCAGTGATTATGTTGTGCATGTGAATGTATTCATAATTGATCCTTCTTCCTAAAAGTTTTCAGGTGGCTGAGACCATGTAAACACCATGAAAAAAAATTTTTTTTCTAGGTTTTAAAGCCTTTTGTCTTCTCATTCTACGTGAGATTGATTGAAATGTAGAAGTTGTTCTGGTTAAAAGGAGCAAGATTGGAGAGCTGGAGGAGGAATTACAGCTTATTAGTAATATTTTCTGAAACCCAGGTCAGGAGAACAATGGGCCACAAACAGCTTTTGTCTGGTCAAAAAGCCGTTTTGATTACAAGGAGATACAAAAGGATTCATTATGTCTGCTTATATTTGCTGATTAATATTCTGGGTGAGGTAGATGTTAGCTATCTTCTGAAGAGAGAAAGACACAGATTTGAATCCTGGCTTGTTTTTTCTTGCTGGTGGTGAGACCCACGGCAAATTTCCTAGCCTGTTGGAGTCTCAGTTTCTTCTGTATATTTAGGATGGTGATACTCTCCCTGTAATGCTGTCAGGTTTCCACGGGCTTATTGATCTACATGAAGTATTGAGCACACTGTCTGGTACAGAACATGATCCCAGTTCAGGGTAACCATTATCATTACTGTGATCATTATTTTGACCAATACTCTTGAAATACAAAGAAGTTGATTACATTCATAATTGCTTATTTAGTCTCTGCCTCCTTTGAGGGCTGTGAGTTCTGTGGGGCAGGGACCACATCTGTTTCTCAGTTTGTGATCAGAGCTAGGCACACAGCTGGCACTCAATAAATATCTGAAGAAGGGGTGAATGACTGATGGAAAAAAATGGAGGATCATCTCAAGAGTGAGATCCCCACTAGGAAGAAGGTTAAAAGCATCATTTGCTCAAGAGAAAAAAATGCGATGCTGCTAGCAGAATTGGGCAGCAGGAGGGCTGTGCATGCTCAGAGCCTGAGCCATTTCTAGCCTTTTTGGGACTTTGGTGGGAGACAGGATTGGGTGTTTTGTGTCCATGGAGGGGTTGAACTCAGACTCTCTGGCCACACCTGTGCCTTCCTGGGTGTGTGTGGCAGATGGTGGGAGGCCCCTAAGTAGGCAGAGAGAGCAAAAGACCTGGAACAATTTCCCTTCATAATCATCAGCCAATTTTGGAGCACTGGGTTAGCTAATTGTTCACTTTTGCTTTCATTGTTGTTTTAAAAAGGGTCTTTATCTGTCCGAAGAGAAACACAAACAAGAGACTGGTGTTAGGACATATTTTATATTCCTCTTCCAATTGCATTAATGGTTTTAAAGGAAATCTCTCCTGTAATTGCCTTAAGCATTCTGTCTTTATTATTAAATACCAGCCATTTATTATGTTCTACACTTCCTTTTGGCTCTGTATGCCATTTTTTCTGGGACCTTCTGAATTTAAAATGATTGAACTGTGGGGCACATGGTTCTGGGAGCATGCCCTCTCATTAAATTTCCAGGAGCACCACCATGCTCTTAGAATGTCTTAGCAGAGACAGATGTCTGGAGTCCAGGCCTTTATTCATTTCACTTTCAAAGACAGCATAACTATCAGATTAAAAATCAGCAAAATTCTGCTTGCTTTGGAGCCAGCTGTATTCCACTTTTTAGGTCTCATATGCCCCAACCCCAACTCTGGGTTCTGATCTTGAATCTCGGTCACATCTCAGCTGGGTCCACGTCCAGTCTCAGGTTATTTGAGAGGAGGTGCAAGACCTTGACTCAGAATCACAAGGTACGCCTTAAACTTTAGACTGTCAGGTGAAATAGCATTTGGGGGGCTATGACTATCATATTTAATCTTCATACCAATCTGGTGAGAGTAGGTACTATGATAACCTCACTTCATGAGTGATAAAACTGGCATTCAGAGAAGTTAAAAAGTTACCCAAAGTCACACGGTACAGCGTGGTGAACCCTTGGATCAGAAACTAACTGGTTTTGATTCCATGAACAGTGCTTAAATACTACGCTTTTCAGAAAGCATTTGTTTATGAATATTTATTTTCTAGGTCTTTCTTTGATCTGGTGTGGATGGGTGATTGGAAATTGTAAGGAATTTGGAAAGCAGACTACCAAAAGTACAGGTTGAATTCAGTTGGGTCAGTAGCTGTTGTTTTTATTTTCTTGCCTCATTGGACTACAGAATTGTCTCCTTCAGTATTTGATGCTATTGTTGTATATTTTCTGAAGTCACTGTTTATAAGCCATATGATACTCTTTCCAGGGTGGGGGCTCTGCTCCCAGATGAAGAAAGAAGCACCTCTGGCAAGATGATTCTGCAGTGAGTTTGGTGGTAGTGTGGGAACATCTGTCATCTGCAGTATTTCTATACCAAAGGCCCTGAGTATTCATTCATTCATTCGTTCATTTGTTCATTACTTTCTTGGATCTACCTGCAAAGGAAAAGATTCTAGAATATTTTCCCTGGGACTTGGGACAGTAGCCAGGGTGCCAGCAACAATTGGAGGTGCCTGATACAGTGAGTCAGACATAATGTGCTCTCTTTGTTTGCTTCCTCTGCCTTTTTTCTATTCTCTTTAAGTTTAATAGACAAAAGATGGGGAAAAGGCAGAGTAGGTGACACCCACTCTTGAGCAAGGAGGGCCTTAGGGGTCGGTCCCTTGGGAGTGTCTGCAGATGGGATTTAAGTTATTGATGTATATACTTCCAATGTGGCAGAAACCAACTCTGGATTTGAAAAGTTCACCTGGACTGCACAGGGGGAGAGCTGTTTTTGGCAGATTTGCTTTTCGGAGAGAGGCAACCATTTCCTGCTGCATGGTTATCATGTCAAGGGTTGGGAACCAGGACATGTTGGCGATAAGGATTTAATGAATACATATGAGAAGAGGAGATTCAAGCCACTGAGCAGCATATTGCCCTAGGCCACTTCCCATTTCAGGATGGTGAGATCTTTAGGGGAGTAAATTTCAGGTGATCATGGAAGAAGAAATGTTCGAGGGGCATTGGGATGAGATATGTCCTAACTGGTGTTTCCCACAGCAGGGGGGTGGTCCACCTCACTGGGGGCCTTATAATCACCTCTCAGGTTTGTCCATTGTCTTTATAATTTACATATAGCTTTAAAAAATACAATTAGGCCTGCCATTGTGTGCATTATCCCACATGGCAGAAAGGACGTGTTTTTAATTTATTCTTTGCTTCTAATTGTAGTGTCGGCATGTCAGGGTTCACTGGTTAGAGAGAGAACGCACCTGCTTTTGTAAAGCAGTTAATTGGACCTGGTAACGATTATTGTCAGTAATCCCTGGGGGTGGTGCTTGTCCCAGGGCATCATCCTTCATGGCAATTTCCAGCATCTAGCGTGCTGGGACACTGAGGATTTTCCAGAAGGAAACAGCAGATTGGAGTTCTTGTACTGTAGACCCAAATTGCAGTCTTGTTGGTGACCTTTTCTGAGTGTGTACTGCTTTCTGGTGCTAGGGACTTCTGAAGAGAATGTTTTGAATTTTGAGGTGTTAAAGAAAATATTTGCAATACAGGCAACAGACAAAGGACTAGTATCTAGGCTAGAGACAGATCTCATCCATAGCAGTCACCAAAATATCACAATAAAAACTCCTCCATATCAATCTACTGCAAAGAAGCAGTAGAAAAATGGGCAGTGGATATGAGCAGTCAGTTGACAGGAGTATAATTATATGGACGAAGAAAAGATACTCAATTTCACTAGTCATCAAGGAAAAGTAAATTAAAGCAGTGAAATACAATTTTTACCGATCAGGTGGCAAAATAATAATAATGATGATGAAGATGATGATATCAAATGTTGGTAAGGCCTGGGGAGATGGGACTCCACTGGTCCAGCCACACTTCAGGTCAGCTTTGCAGAAGCTTGTAAAACTGAAAATGCACAGACCCTGGGAACCATCAACTCCATATCTTGCATCTGCTTACAGAAACACTGGCACCTGTGCACCAGAATACAGCATTGACTATACGTGCGTGGGTGTAGCTCTGTGCCTTCTATCCTGTTCCACTGATCTATATTTCTGTTTTTGTGCCAGTACCATACTGTCTTGATGACTGTAGCTTTGTAGTATAGTCTAAAGTCAGGGAGTCTGATTCCTCCAGCTCTGTTTTTTTCCCTCAAGACTGCTTTGGCTGTTCGGGGTCTTTTGTGTCTCCATACAAATTTTAAGGCTTTTTGTTCTAGTTTTGTAAAAAATACCATTGGTAATTTGATAGGGATTGCATTGAATCTGTAGATTGCTTTGGGTAGTATAGTCATTTTCACAATATTGATTCTTCCAATCCAAGAACATGTTATATCTCTCCATCTGTTTGCATCATCTTTAATTTCTTTCATCAGTGTCTTATAGTTTTCTGCATACAGGTCTTTTGTCTCCCTAGGTAGGTTTATACCTAGGGATTGAATTATTTTTACCTGTTGGTGTCAGTGAGGTGTTAAAGTCCCCCACTATTATTGTGTTACTGTCAATTTCCTCTTTTAGAGCTGTTAGCAGTTGCCTTATGTATTGAGGTGCTCCTATGTTGGGTGCATATATATTTATAATTGTTACATCTTCTTCTTGAATTGATCCCTTAATCATTATGTAGTGTCCTTCCTTGTCTCTTGTAACATTTTTTATTTTAAAGTCTATTTTATCTGATATGAGTATTGCTACTCCAACTTTTTTTTGATTTCCATTTGCATGGAATATCTTTTTCCATCCCCTCACTTTCAGTCTGTATGTGTCCCTAGTTCTGAAGTAGGTCTCTTGTAGACAGCATATATGTGGGTCTTGTTTTTGTATCCATTCAGGAAGCCTGTGTCTTTTGGTTGGAGCATTTAATCCATTCATGTTTAAGGTAATTATCGATATGTATGTTCCTGTTACCATTTTCTTTTCTTTTTATTTTTTTTTTAACATTTTTATTGGAGTATAATTGCTTTACAATGGTGTGTTAGTTTCTGCTTTATAACAAAGTAAATCAGTTATATATATACATATATCCCCATATCTCTTCCCTCTTGCATCTCCCTGCCTCCCACCCTCCCTATCCCACCCTTCTAGCTGGTCACAGAGCACCGAGCTGATCTCCCTGTGGTATGCGACAGCTTCCCACTAGCTATCTATTTTACATTTAGTAGTTTATTTATGTCCATATATACACTACCATCCTCTCACTTTGTCCCAGCTTACCCTCCCCCCTCCACGTGTCCTCAAGTCCATTCTCTAGTAGGTTTGCGTCTTTATTCCTATCTTGCCCTTAGGTTCTTCGTGACCATTTTAATTTTTTTTTAGATTCCATATGTATGTGTTAGCATATGGTATTTGTATTTTTCTTTCTTACTTCACTCCGTATGTCAGACTCTAGGTCCATCCACCTCACTACAAATAACTCAATTTCGTTTCCTTTTATGGCTGAGTAATATTCCATTATATATATGTGCCACATCTTCTTTATCCATTCATCTGTCGATGGACACTTAGGTTGCTTCCATGTCCTGGCAATTGTAAATAGAGCTGCAATGAACATTGCCCTATTACCATTTTCTTAATTGTTATGGATTTGTTTTTGTAGGTCCTTTTCTCCTCTTGTGTTTCCCACTTAGAGAAGTTTCTTTAGCATTTGTTGTAGAGCTGGTTTGGGGGTGCTGAATTCTCTTAGCTCTTGCTTGTCTGTATAGCTTTGGATTTCTCCCTCGAATCTGAATGAGATCCTTGCTGGGTAGAGTAAGCTGGGTTGTACGTTCTTCCCTTTCATCACTTTAAATGTTTCATGTCACTCCCTTCTGGCTTGTAGAGTTTCTGCTGAGAAATCAGCTGTTAACCTTACGGGAGTTCCCTTGTATGTTATTTGTCGTTTTTCCCTTGTTGCTTTCAATAAGTTTTCTTTGTCTTTAATTTTTACCAATGTGATTACTATGTGTTTCCGCTTGTTTCTCCTTGGGTTTATCCTGCCTGGGACTCTCTGCACTTCCTGGACTTGGGTGGCTCTTTCCTTTCCCATGTTAGGGAAGTTTTCGACTATAATCTCTTCAGATATTTTCTCGGGTCCTTTCTCTCTGTCTTCTCCTTCTGGGACCCCTAAAATGCGCATGTTGTTGCATTTAATGTTGTCCCAGAGGTCTCCTAGGCTGTCTTCATTTCTTTTCATTCTTTTTTCTTTATTCTGTTCCACAGCAGTGAATTCCACCATTCTGTCTTCTAGGTCACTTATCTGTTCTTCTGCCTCAGTTATTCTGCTATTGATTCCTTCTAGTGTATTTTTCATTTCAGTTATTGTATTGTTCATCTCTGTTTGTTTGTTCTTTAATTCTTCTAGGTGTTTGGTCTTTAATTCTTTTAGGTCTTTTTTAAGCATTTCTTGCATCTTCTTGATCTTTGCCTCCATTCTTTTTCTGACGTTCTGGATCATCTTCACTATCATTATTCTGAATTCTTTTCCTGAAAGGTTTCCTATCGCCACTTCATTTAGGTGTTTTTCTGGGGTTTTATCTTCTTCCTTCATGTGGTACATAGCCCTCTGCCTTTTCATCTTGTCTATCTTTCTGTGAATGTGATTTTTGTTCCACAGGCTGCAGGACTGTAGTTCTTCTTGCTTCTGCTGTCTGCCCTCTGGTGGATGAGGCTATCTAAGAGGCTTGTGCAAGATTCCTGATGGGAGGGACTCGTGGTGGGTAGAGCTGGTGTTGTTCTGGTGGGCAGAGCTCAGTAAAACTTTAATCAGCTTGTTTGCTGATGGGTGGGGCTGGGTTCCCTCCCTGTTGGTTGTTTGTCCTGAGGTGACCCAACAGTGGAGCCTACCTGGGCTAATGGCGGACTCTGGGAGGGCTCACACCAAGGAGTACTTCCCAGAACTTCTGCTGCCAGTGTCCTTGTCCTCATGGTGAGACACAGCCACCCTCCGCCTCTGCAGGACACCCTCCAACACTAGTAGGTAGGTCTGGTTCAGTCTCCTATGGGGTCACTGCTCCTTCCCCTGGGTCCCGATGCGCACACTACTTTGTGTGTGCCCTCCAAGAGTGGAGTCTCTGTTTCCCCCAGTCCTGTTGAAGTCCTGCAATCAAATCCCACTAGCCTTCAAAGTCTGATTCTGTAGGAAGTCCTCCACCCGTTGCCGGGCCCGCAGGTTGGGAAACCTGACGTGGGGCTCAGAACCTTCACTCCAGTGGGTGGACTTCTGTGGTATAAGTGTTCTCCAGTTTGCGTGTCACCCACCCAGCAGTTATGGGATTTGATTTTATTGTGACTGGTGCTCTTGGAAGAGGGAGTGAGAGCATGTCCTTCTACTCTGCCATCTTGAAACAATCTCTCCCCCTTCTTGATATTCTTAATGATTTTTGAAAAAGGGACCCTGCATCTTCCTTGGCACTGGGCCTTGTAAGTTACGTAGCTAGCCATGGTTAGAGTGATTTTTGAGGCCTGCCCTGGACCAGGGTGTGAGGAGAGCTGGTGAGGACCCTGGAGCCTGGTTGGAGGAGAAGATCCTGGCTTGTGGCTCCATGAAAAGCAGATGGTTCTGACATTGAAGCTACAAAAGCAGCTCTTTATAACAGTATGGACTTTCAAGTTCCTCAAAGGAGGCCATGGAATCTGTTTGTTTTTGCCCCGAAGACAGCAACTACTTCCTCCTTTTGTGCCTGAATGCACATTAGACCAGAATTCCTGATGGGCCCGCAGTCTGTGAAGGAAGCATTACCACTGACTGCTGAAAATGATGAGGCATTCATCCTACCTGTAGATGACTGTTTTGCATTTCAGTCAATCAGCTCCTGAGCGCAGATGGAGCCATGACCTCTGGTGGGCTCTGCTTTCTCAGTGATGGAGTAAGTAGCCAGGAGGCAGCCTTCATCATATCTCCAGCAGCTTCTTGTGTGCTGTGGTTCATAGCAGTTGGATTTGTCTACACTGCGCTCCTCATCATTTCCATCCTCTCCCCCCATCCCCCCATCCTCCATACGTTACACATCCCTGCATCTCTGCATCTGTGTATCCCTACATCCCTTCATCCCTCCCATCCCTGCATCTCTGCATCCCCACTTTCCTACATCACTCACATCTCTGTGTCCTCCATACCTCACAAATAACTTGAATCTCCACATCTCTGTATCTCTGCCTTCCTTCATCCCTGCATCTCTGCATGCCCCACACCCCTGCACTTCTGCATCCCATTTGTCCTGTTCACAGAGCTGGTCCTGGGGATACAGGAGAAGATAAGAAGTACCCATAGCTGTTTCTTCTCCTCCTTAAAGCAGTTTAGCTAATAAAGGAATATGGATTTAGGAGTAAGATCTAATTTCAAAGCCCAGTGTGGCCATTTAATAGCTGGGTAAGTTCTTAGGCAAGTTACTTAGCTCTTTTGAGGCACAATTTGAGGATTATATGAGAAACAGATCTAAGGCGCTAGACTCAGGGCTGTTTAAGCACCTTCACACTTGGCAGCTCATCTCCTTTTCTGGAATTTTCTACTAGTATCCCTGTTGTCCCCTCTCCCACCGTCCGCTCTACCCCATCTGAACATCTCTGGGGATACCAGAAATGGCCAAAGAAGATTGGGCTTGGATTTTTCCTCTGAAGTGCAGATAAGTTGATGCACTTACACCTCTTCCGTTATCACTCATGGGCAGGCTCAGTATTCCCTGTGGTTTCAGTGAGTGACCACTGAGCTGCAAGCACCTCTGAGGTACCAGGCCAGTGTCAGGCACTGAGGATGCAGGGAAGGGCCAGTTACCAGTTGTTGAGCATCTCACAGCTCTGCCTGATTAACTAGCAGAGAGTAAAGCCTTTGGGAGACCTGTTTTACTGAGTGATCTTGATGTCCTTCCATGGATGTACATTGGAGATGGACACATGGGGTCTTTGGGAGCCCAGCTTTCATCCAAGCAGTTCAAACCAGCATATTCCTAGCCTTGGAGACTTCAGCCACCTTAGAGCACAGTGGAAGTTGGTTGGCTTGAATGAAAGTTGAGTTTCTTCTCCTACTCAGACAATTCAATTTAATGATTATTAAATTTAATGATTTAAATTTAATGATTATTAGGTGTGTATCCTGGATAACTTTTCAGACAGATGTTGGCTTCTGGCTTATAGTGGGCAAGAGAAGAGACCAGAAACATGTCTGTATCATAGATTTGATAGTTGGAGAGAGCTGGTAGACACATTTTTTATTTGTATTCTAAAGATACAGGATGTGTGCAAAGTTCAGGCACCAAACTCATATAAAATATATTTATGTTTCAAGAATGCCATAAAAGAGCAATAATTTTTATAGCCTCAGATTATTTTGATCTTTTCCAGCTTTCCATCTTTGTTATCAACTGTACTTTACATGTCTGTCATAATATTTGTCTTTCCATTCCTTTTTAATGGGTCAGGATATTTTGGAATCAATTATGCAATGCTTTTGTTTCTCACATTAAATGTACCATCAATTCTTTTCTTAAATATTTTGAATATTGAAAATAATTTCTTAGGTGACATTAATTTTGATGCACATCTCTGCTGAGCTATTCTTCCCTAGTGATATTAATGATAGTGTTTCAGCTTTCCTGACTGTCTCTGTTATTAACCCATCATAAATACCAGCCCCAATTAGTGTACAGAAATGAAATCAGTTGAGGAGTGGAATGTATGTGCAGCAAATAAGGAGTCGATGCTGTCTTTCTCCGAGGAACAACTGAATTTTTTCAACTGTCAAATCTGAATTCTTAATAGTTCATTTTGTGTAAAAATTCATTCTTTGATTTTTCCCCCATTTTACAGAATAATTTGTAACCACAGTTGGTGGTGATGTCTGTTTGCAAAATCTTATCCTTTGATTTGTTGCATTCCGTTAAGTCGGAAAATCCTTTTTTTGATTCAAAGGTATTATGCTGTGTAGCTCCTTATTAATGTCTGGTTGTACTGTCTCTACTTTTGTGTCTTTCTTTACTCTTGATTTTTTTCCTTTTCTTCTCTCTCTCTCCCTACCAAGGCTTTATCTTTCCCTGCCTCCCACCTCCCCTCTCTAACTCCCTTTTTCCTTTTCTCCCTCCCTCCCTCCCTCCCTCTTCCCTTCCCTCCTTTCTGTTCTCTTGTTCCTTTCTTTGTTTTGGAATGTGTTATCAGAAGTGGAACTGAGACTGTTGACTTGTGTGTACGTTCTACTCAGCCCAGGATGAACCGGAAATGCTTTCTGCTCCGTCATTTGGCTTTGTAGAGTGTTGGAGAGTCCTGACAATTTTGGATGATCAATACATATCTATAGACTAATAAAATTTTTCATAAAACAGATTTTTTAAAGTTTGTAATAGAGAGCTTTTAAATCAGCAAACATCTTGGACACATGTGCTTCCCTTGTGTCTCCTTTCCAAGAAAATAGCTGTTCCTTTGGTTGTTTAAGATGCGCATCAGAGGGCCTCTTAACATACATGGCATTGTGCTTGGCGTAGGCTTGGAGTTAGGGATCCAAAAGTAGTTTTCTTCAAATCAGGATACTTTTAAAAGTGGAAGAGGGGCTATTGATAATTACTCTTGGACAACAGTTATAAACCAGGATTACCCTAGTTAAATGTGGGATTGCCAGGTAAAATATAGGACACCCTGTTGAATTTGAAATTTAAATGTAACTGAGAGTCCTGTGTTTTTATTTGTTATCCTGGCAACCCTATTTGTAGTCATAAACACGTGGGATGTGCTCCCTGCCTGTAGGGTGCTTCTTGTCCAGTAATCATAACCAGGTTATCAATCTCAGGCACCAGGCTGATTATTTAACAAATCACAACCCTGGGAGGTGGACGGTGCTTTCCCACTTCACAGGGCATGATTAACAGGTTAATGACATCCCCAAGGTCAGACAGCTAGGACCTGCAGGGTGGGGTAAGGAACGGGGAGTCAGGGCCAGGACCTCAGATCCTTCTACCTGCAAAGCCTGTGCCCCCTCCACCCCATGCCCTCCTCCCTTCCAACCAGCATGTGACAGCAATGAGCTCCTTTTGCAAGGTTTAAAAGAGGTCCTGCAGGAAAGTGAAGAGCCTTCAAGGCTGCTTCTCCACTGCTGGATCTTCCAGGCAGCAGGAGGCAACCAGCTGTTTTCACTGTATCAAACCCGAAACATGTCACGCAGAAAAAATGTCAAGTCATTTTGAAAAATGTCTGAAGCATAATGTGCTTGACAGGGGTGAAATAGCATCGACCATAGTCACGTAATTACTACCTCAGTGTTTGTTTACCGTGCAGCCCTCTTTTTCTTCTACTCTAATTAAATCAATCTGAGCAACAACACAGCCTTATAAAACCCAGGTCTCAGCCTGTACAGCAGTCAGCTTTTCTCAGGTTCTTTCTAAGCCTGATCCTTGCCAGGTTGACTAAGCAACTTAACAGTTTCTTCCACGTTCCTATCTTCAGACTAAACTCAGACAGACTTATTGAATTAAAGTAAATCGAGGTCACCTATATATATATATATATATATATTTTCTGCCAACGAAAAATGTTAAGATAGGGTGAGGTACTGAGGTCCGCGATATGATTTGAATTTAAGCTGCCGCCAGACACCGTAATATTGTCATCCACTAGATGTCGCTGATGATTCACACCAGTGCAACTGTGAGCCCATTTCGGGATGTTAAAGTCCTTAAAAATGTCAAGCGAGAGCTAAAAACCTGGAACTTCCAAGTATTTCTTTCTTTACCTTTTGCTTTTTAATATTTTCTTCGTGTCCATTCAAATGAACCTTCTTTTCTTTTCAATGATCTCTCTCTACCTTTGTAAATTTAGCAAACAACATGTTGAATAGGTTAAGATAGGCTCTTTTATTTAAACCATCTCACTTTTTGTGTATGTTGTTTTTTTTGAATTTTTTGAAACTTCTCAGACTTCATTTCCTTGATGAATTTGGTTAGTGTATATTAACATAACTTATCTAGTTACTGTAGATTTCCTGCACCCAGTGAAGTTGGTTTGCCTTTTACAGGTCTATGCTTGGTTTACTTTGAGAAAGGAATAATATTTCTTTACCACTGGGGTTTTGCCCCTGACAATAGGAGGGATCAGATGCTTCTTGTAGTCCAAGGAGACTAAGTCTTTAGTCAGCCATTCTGGCTTAAAGACTCAAGCTGGGGGGGTGCTCCTGGAGGAAGATGGGATGGTTGGATGTGGAGGGAATGAAGCCAGTCCCTCTGGTATACAGAGTAAGTTCTAGGCTGGACAATAACAGCAAAAGCAGAAAGACTGGCAGCTGCTATAGATTTCCAGTCCTAATGAGCTACATTTTTTCCCCCAGAGCATGGCTAATAGGGCACGAGATCGTCAAATTTAAAAAAGGAATGTTAAAAGGAAGTAAGGATAGCTTTAATCAAACAACAACAACAAAAATTCATAAAACTGATTTTCAGAAAAGCTTGAGACTCATGGAAAGTTATTTTATAAGTATTATAACGGCAAGCTGTTTTTCCTTTCTTTCTTTTCTTTTTCTTTTTCTTTTTTTGTTAAAGAGAAAAGAAAATCTCCTATTTTTTAAACAGCAAACCACCTGGTGTGGGTGTGTGTGTTGGGGGGTTGTTAGAGCCCTGTATTAGAATGAGAACTTGGTCTAGATCCTGTCTTCAACACAGAGGAGCCCTGGTGGTGTAGTACTTTCTGCAAGATGGTCTTATGCTTCTCAGCCGTAGTTGGGATTTCAGTTAGAGCTGAAAGGGACTAGTAGATTTCCGGGGACTTATACCATGGTGGTGCTTTATGGACAAGTGCAGAATGAATGGAATGGCCCTTTGCCAAGCTCTCCTTCTCTTCTCCCATGGCTGCCTTGGTACCCAGCAAGATGAAGCATCCTAAAATATGAAATGGTTGGTTTTTCTGCCATGGACTTTTCTTGGAATGAAGCACTTGCTTGAGTTAATTTTTAAAATAATCTTCTGTGGATTTCATTATATTGCAGAAAATATAATATCCATGAAGTAAGAATAATGTAATCATAAGAAGGTTAGATTTCCCAGCCTCTGTAAGAAAAAGACCCAAGTTCCCAGGTTATAATCTGACATTCTGTTTAGAATTTCAGGGAATGAATGCTCTGTAAATGTCTGCTTGACTGTACTGTGGATGGAGATTGGGGAAAAAGAAGCCACAATGAAGTATCAAAACACAAAACACTTCCTGAATTTCCCCACAGTATGAATTAATCATATTTGATACTAATTGTGTCCTTGCTATACATCAACTTCCTGTGTAAATTGTGGGAAAATGTGAAAACATTTCCAAGCCCCAAGCAAGTTTTAGAGTGTGCTTGTATATGTGATTTGTTATTTGCTAGGTATCCTTTTCGGTACAAATTATTCTCTGCAGATTTACCAAGATGCAGTATTGCTATTTTTCACTTTTGGAAAAATTACTGATATTTCCCCTCCCCTTCAATCAAAGTGTTACAAATATTGGGGGTTGGGTCAGTTATACAACTTTGATTGAGTTGTTGGGCTCTTTTATTTGTGCGTATATTATTAAGATCCCCAGTGAATTGTTTGAGTTTTGTAATTTATAACTCTTTGTCCCAGAGCCAGCATTTAAACTACCAAATAACCATTTTTTATATCTTTGATTAAAGCTCCTCTTCCAACTCAACATACTGGGAAGTTGGCCTAGTCCTGAACATGGTTTGGTTTCCTGAAGGGTCTTGGGTGTTCTGGGTCCCTCAGATATGTTCAGGGTCTACCCTGCAGTAAAGTCCAAAACCAGCTAGACTGTTGAGTTTCCTCCAGACCTATAATGACTTCAGCAACCAGCACTTTCAGAGTAGAGTGAATACCTTAAATCTATGAAGACACTGTCAGTGGAGGGTTTCTCTACATTTATTTGATTATTGTGGAAATTTGCTTGAGAACTAATTCTTTCACACAATAACTAATATATATATATATATCTATATAATACTGTACTATATGTAGTACAATATTATATATATATTTAAATTTATGTCCTTCAAATAAACCTAAACTTGTAGCTTTGTCAAAATATGTACTTATAAAATGTATTGATAGTTGTTCAGGCCTTATGTCCATCGTTAGGGGGTTGAGATAAATTATAGCCATAAAAATTATGTTGAGGGCTTCCTTGGTGGCACAGTGGTTGGGAGTCTGCCTGCCGATGCAGGGGACACGGGTTCGTGCCCCGGTCCGGGAAGATCCCACATGCCGCGGAGCTGCTGGGCCCGTGAGCCATGGCCGCTGAGCCTGCGCTTCCGGAGCCTGTGCTCCGCAACGGAAGAGGCCACAACAGTGAGAGGCCTG
>NW_020173377.1:2874879-2937415 GCF_003031525.2 Neophocaena asiaeorientalis asiaeorientalis
AAAAAAAAAAAAAAAAAAAACTATGTTGAAAGTCTATGTTCATTAATGTGAAAAGATGGTCATGCTACATTCTCAGGCAAAACAAAATAAAAGAGAAACTAAAATGCTTTTGTACTGTTGTGGTCCCATTTTTACAAATGTGGGTGTTCATAGACATACATCTAAAAGACTATTTATGACTATCACTAGAATAGTAGAATTATAGCTATTTAAAAATTTTTGATCCTTCTGTGCCTTCTAATTTTCATGATGGAATTATATTACTTTTATTATTGCAAAATAAATAAGGAAGCTTTTTCTTGCTGGGGATAAACAAAGTTTGTGTTTGTTTTGGATCTCTCAATTCATTGTGTGTTTTCAGATGCTAATATCAAAATAACTAGTAACTAGAGAAAAAAATGCAGATGCATTTCTGTAACAAAGTGGATTCTAGAATACAATGCCGTTCTTCAAAATGCTGGGCTTCATTTTAAAGGAGGAAGTAAAAACATGCTCTTTATCTGTGTGTTTGCCCCTGAAAACAAAAGCATTGAAATCACTTTCTCTACGTGTTCACTGCCAGTAGACCCATTTCATGTCTGTCTTCTCACAAGGCTTGGTTAGGATTCTGTTAAAGTTTTACTGAAATATTACAAATATATTAGGATTGTGAGGCTTTCAGCATATGCATATTGCTGTTTATGATTTTTCTTTTTCTAAGTCACTCCAGGTGTTAATTTTAAGGAAGTTTACCTGTATTTAATTTATTTTAATTAAAATGTAAAATGAGGATATAGTAAAGGTTGACAGTTTGGAAGTTCCCCATTCATGCTGTCTGCATTGTATCTTGTAAGTTCCAATTGCAAATAATGACCAAGAATTACTGGGACTTGCTTGATGCCAAAGGTTTGTTTTTTTTTTTTTTTTTTTTTTTTTAACCACTCCTTTTGCTTGGGCTGAATTAATGAAATGATGGAATTCTTTAAGAAAAAATCAAGAGGTTTTAATTCAGATAGGCTAACACATTTTAATCAGAACATTATAGAGCTGATGTTTTGATTCAAAGCAAAAAAGGAACACAAATCCACTTGTGAAATGGCTAATAAAATGACTTTGTGTTGAGCTTAATTTACATTGGAGGCTGGGAAGGGGAGGAGCAAATACAGCTCAGTGGGACAGTTATCACAGTTGTGACTAGCTGGGTATTTTTTATTTACTTGTTCAATGTCTGCCTCTCTTTCAAATTGTAAACTCTGTGAGAATGGAGACAGTGTCTCTTATCTTCTTGGTGGTTGTAAACTCCAGCAACTAGCCAGTGCCTGCAACTTAGTAGATGCTCAATAGATTAATGTCAAATGAATGAATGTGTTCTGGAAATGGTAGAGCTGTCACCTTCAGATATTCCTTCCTGGAGTTAGTTTTCCTTTGAACAAATATTCTTTAGGGTTCTATAAAATTAAAATTTGAATTGTACAAAGTAATACCTGAATCATTCCTCCTTTAAAAATGTTAGAGCATTACTGATCCATCCAGTTCTAGAAAAGATGGAGTAACCTCATTATACCCAGATCCTCCCACGTACAACTAAAAACTCTAGACGTCACATAAAGAATGAACATAGGAAGACTTTGAAAGGTAGAAAGAAGAAGACAGATGGCCTAAGGACCTTCAGACATGAGGAACCACATGGCTGTGGATCCCCTGGGTTTCCTTATTACTTCTCATACATCATGAACAGAGCATGCCAGAAGCCTCCCACTTGGACTGCCAATAAGCAGAGACTACCAGAAAATCCTGTTCCCCTAGACAGCGGACAGGAAAAAGAATGGCCTAAGAGCAGAAAACCTTTTAGGCAATATTCACCCTATACCAGCCAAATACCAATGAAAAAAATAGTCCCTCACCACCCTATGGTTTCAGCAGAGCCAAGTAGAGAGGTGATTTTCCACCCCATGCTCCCCACCTGTACAATCAAGCAGCAGTGCTTCAATTCCCCCACCTGGTGGTGTGAGCAGGACTGAGCAAGAAGCTCGTCTCCCATTCCCTGCCTGACTGAAGCAGGTAGTGGCAGCTGCTCCCGCTGTGTGGTATTTGTGTGGCTGAGTGGGAACCTGAGCTTCCAGCCCCTGCTAGGGGGACACAGGCAGTGCTCCTATTCAAGAGTGAGCTGAGTCTCCACCAGTGCCCTGTGTCAACAAGACTAAATGAAGCAGTGCAAGTTGGGGCTCATCAGTGTTCTCCTTTCTCCCACCCAGTGGGAAGCTGACCCTCTACTTCCCCACCCACACAGCAGCAATGAGACTGAAGGACATAGTGTAAGGCAGAGATAGTTGGCCCCCTGGTTTTGGCCCACCCTGGTACCCCTCCAGTGCTGGTGGGGTCCCATATGGCATCAGTGAGACTGATGAGGATGGTGTGAGGTGGAGATAACAGTACTCCAGTCTCTCCAACCCATGTGAGAGTATACCCAGTGGGCAGCTGAGCCTCAACCTCCACTGACATCAACAAAGTGGAATGAGGGTGTGGGAAGTGGGCTAGTTAGCACTCTGCTCTCTCCTCCCTTGAGGTAGTAGGACCCAGTGGGGGGCTGGGCTTCCTTGTCCATTCTGCAGCAGTAAAATAGTATCTCACATCTCCCATCTACTCCTCCAGTGGCAGTGGAGTTCAACAGGAAGCTAAGCTTACACATCTACACAGAGCTAAAAAGGTGATGTGAGTTGGAGCCCCATTTCATTGGGAAGATATCAGCAGGGCCGAGGGGAGAGTTGAACTGCCACCCCACCTGAATGCAATAAGGTGATGTGACTCAGTGTGCCACTTTTGCTGAGATAGTGTTGACAGGGCCCAGTGGGAAGCTACATACACACTCACCCAGCCCTCCAGCTACAGCCCAACAGGGAGAGAGACTGCTAAAGGAGAAGGATGAATAGGGTTTGGAGTCTCATAATATCCAAATGTCCAGTGATACAATTGAAAATCAGTCGTCATACCAAGAACCAAGAAAAATCACAAGTTGAATGAGAAAACAACTAACATGAATCAAGAGTGAATCAGAGGTTGGATTTTATCTAAAATATCAAACAGTGATTTTAACGAAGCCCTCATAAAAATACTTCAACAAGCAATTACTTATTTTCTTGAAACAAATGAAAATTGGAAAATCTCAACTAAGAACTAAAAGTTACAAAAAATCAAATGGAAATTATGGAACTGAAAAATACCATCACCAAAATAAAAGAAAAACTCACTGGATGGGCTCAGTAGTAGAGTGGAGATGACAGAGCGTAGAATCAGTGAACTTGAGGACAGATCAATAGAAATTATCCTAGAATCTACCCAGGCTGAAAAACAGATAAATAGATTGTTAAAAAAAGAATAGAGCCAGGACAGGGTTGTGGTCTGTGGGATAATAAAAAAAAGAACTTACTTTCATATCATCAGAGACCAAGAAGGAGAGGAGAAAGTGAGACTGAAAACGTATTCAAAGAAATAATGGCTGAAAAATTCCTAAATTTGGTGAAAGATGGAAACCTGCAGATCCAAGAAGCTGAAGCCGAATAAACTCCAAATAGGATAAACCTGAAGAAATTTACATGAAGATACATCAGAACTAAACTTCTGAAAACTAAAAGCAAAGAAAAAATTGACTTATTACTTCTAAGGGAACACCTACTTGAAATACAACAGATTTTTTATCTGAATCCATGGAGCCCAGAGGAAGTAGTAGAATATCTTTTCAGTACTGAAATTGTAGCAAGAATATCCCTCAGGCATAAAGGGTAATAAAGACATTCTCAGGCTAAGGAATGCTAAGAGAATTTTTTGGTACCTTTAAAGAGTGGCTAAAGGTTGTCCTCTAAACAGAAGGGAAATTATAGCAGAAGGCTTAGAGCTTCAGGAAGGAAAGAACATTGGAATGGGTGAAAATAGAAATGAATATAAATAATAGACTGTCCTTCTCATAAGTTTCTTAAATCATGTTTTATCGTTGAAGCAAAAATTTTAAAACCGAATGTGGTGCTCAGTGTATGTAGAGAAAACAAGACAATTATAGTTACACAGTGGGGAGTGTAAAGGGAGTTAAATACGTGTAAACTTTCTACATGTCACTAGCAACATCTCTGTTAGTAGACTGTGATAAATTATGCATCTATATACCTAGAACAACCAGTATTTCAAATTGGTGATTCTCCTTCCTGACATTTTTTCCAAACATGATTACATACCTTACAAAATGCCGAGTGTTGACTTATGAGGATTTTACATAAATGCCTTCATATTTTACATGACCTTCTGTAATTTGCTTTTTTCTTCAATATTATTTTATAATGATTCCTCATAACCACCATGTTAGATATGAATGCACCACTTTAATTTTCTATTCCTTTATTGAGACACATTTTTTCCTGGCTTTAGCCACTACAAGCAGCGCATAATGGGCGTGCTTGTTGGAGGTTCCTTGAGTATGTGTGTGTTTGGTTTTGAATTTTTCTAATTGAAATAAAACCCCTTGGGTATTTTCCCTGTATTGTTTCTTTGGCTCATTCTGGCCCATATGCTAAATCAGATTCTTGGAGATCCCACTTAGCAGGGGATAGCTTTCCTGGAAATGCAAGCTCTAAGAGAATCAGAAGATGTGCTCCTGTACATCATGGTAGACCTTCAGCCAGGGTTTTCAGACATTGCTGGTCACTGACTCCTCCCTGACCGCAAGGATGTTTAACAAGTCTTTTCATTATATTCAAGGATCCCTGATTGCCTACAGGTCCATTTCCTTGAGGATTCCTGGGGCCACTAGAAAACTCACTCCATTCTTTTCTTCCTTGATTTTTTACAGCGTGGATGGACATGAATTCCCTGCATATCTCTGGTCAGTTAAGATGGTTAAACACAGCTCGTCAGGAGGTCCAGTGAATGGCAACAGAGGTGCCAACACTGCACTCAGGTAGCAAGGGAGACAGATGCTCTTTGGCTAAGGGTGTTTGCAGGTTGGTACACTGTCACTCACTGGCCAGAAGTGGACAGACATTATAGATGCTTGACAGCACATTGGTGGGGTGTGGGGAAGCGACGTATATATAGATGTACACGCACTGTATATATGAGTTCTGTAGGGGTCGTATTAAGGAAAATATTAGAGACATGGAATTACGGTAAATTAGTGATGATCAAATGGCTAACTAAAGTTTCTCTGAGGACAAGAAAGGCTTTGTTAACTCCTTGGGAAGGGTAGTAGGAAGAGGGGCAGAGTCACTCCTTTATTGCTACTAATGCTATTTGAATATGGAAAATCTGTTGGTTTCTAAGTAAATCTTTTTTTCCCCTTAACTTTCTTGTGGGTTACTTCCAAAATATGTTGGAAAAATAATTTGGAAGTTGACATGTAGGGGATTTTAGTTACTAATTTGTGTTTTATGATATTCCTTACGATGGGTGATTTGTCTTTATCAGTCTCCAAATAAGGGGCATGAAGACTTACAATTTTCAGTTGTGAAAATCTTCCTAAATAAATGTTGCTTTAGGAAATCAGGATGAGCATTTGCCACTGATTTTCAGAGCAACTCCCTGGGAGATGGAAAAAGTCTTTGAGAAGTCAGTGTATATTTAATGCATATTTCTTTGTTTAAAAGAAAGATTGAATTATTACTAAAAGCATTTAAGTTGACCTCTCTTTTGTAGCAAGGGCATTTAGATGGCTAAATTATGATAAAGGGAGTAATGTGTTTGTCAGCTATTACCATTCTAAATTTGCATAAAAGTAATCATAATAGTAAGAGACATTAAATGCATTAATTATCCATTAAAGCGGTAATTTAACAATCATTAAGAGAGGCACTAGTATATTGGTGATCATCTTTACAAATGATATACTTAATCTAAGCTTTATATAACATCAAAAAGATTAATCTGCCATTTTTACTTTGGTAAAATATACATTTTGTTTTAGTTTTCTGGTGTTCTCATGAGAGGAGGTGAGCTTAAGGTCTTTTTTCTCTGCCATCTTGTCTCCAATCCATCTGTCGGGCGGCTGTCCTGTCAGGGGCTCCTCAGGGTCGTGGAGTCGCCTGAGGGGCACATCTCAAGTCTGAGGCACCCAGGGTGCTGTGTGCTGGGGGACTGGAGGCACCGTCTCTGCTCTGAAGCATCGGGGGACTGGACCTGTGTCTAGGGCCCGGGGTACATCTCCGACCGGGGTTTATATCTGATTTACTAAATCCTTTTTGCAAGGTGAGGCCTTCTCATACTAAGAACTGCTTCCTTCCGTGCTCATTATCTTGAGCTTTTCACTGAGGAGTTTAGAAGCTGGTAAAATGAGGAGATGTAAGTGGATTGCTGGTTTATTATAAAAGGATATATAACTTAGGAGCAGCCAGATGGAAGAGATGTGGGGAAAGGATTCAGAGCTTCTATGCTCTCCTCTTGTAGTTTTCTGGTAGCTTCTGTTAAGAACTGAATATTGGAATGAAGGAGCAAGCATACATCTTGTGCCTGTCCTATAAGTTTGAACAAGATATGTGGGGATATCAATACCCAATCTTTGACCAGGTATGGGTTGGTCACTTTGGCTGGCTGGGTCCATATTTCCAGCTGGCATGGGTGAGAAACCTTGCCATTGTCTCAGGATCAGTAGCTGTAAAGCAGCCTCATCACTCTCCCCAGTGCCTCCTGTCATATTGATCGTATGGCAACTGGAGGTGCCCACCTCCTATCTTCTGGACATCACAGCCAGCAGCCTGGAGTCACCTTTGTCCAGCCCATCTCTCACCTTTGTCCAGCCCATATCGTGTCTTATTTTGAAATGTCTTTGTCTCCATTGGAGTTACTGTGCTTGTAAGTGAAGGAAACCCCCTCAAGCTAGCCTGCATAAAGGAGTTATTTTTTTGTGTGTGTGTGTAAAGAGTTAGCTTTTGGAACCCAAGGGCAACAGAATAGCCAGGCCTCCTGAAGGTCTGCGGTCAGGAAGGGGAGAGTTCTCAGCAAACAAGGCAGTCTCTCTCCCACCCACTGGCATCTGCTGCTTTTTTTTCAGCCTTGTTGCAGACCTGGTTTCTCTGCTTTGCCAGGGATGTGGGCCCCAGCCCTGAACTTTTTTTTCAGCCTTGTTGCAGACCTGGTTTCTCTGCTTTGCCAGGGATGTGGGCCCCAGCCCTGAACTGATGTGCCTTTCTGAGGCCAGTGCTTGCAGTTGACGGACTAGAGGGTTTGAGTCCTGATCCCACGTTCCTAGGAGGGAGAAACCGAGGCTGTGTTTTCATCGTGTACCCACCCCTGGTTCAATAAGCCATGATTAGGGGACAGGTTTGTGTCATAAAACGTGCCCCAGGGGAGGCAGTTAGAGAAGACTGATGACTGGCAAACTCCCTAAGTCAGTGTGCCTTTACCCCTGGGACATATGCTCTCCTCACCATGGGAGACCAAGTCCTCCTCTCACATCAGGAAGGGTGGAACCAGCTCTCACTGTTTCCTCCCTTCCTACCTGCCCCTTTCCCTCTTCCCTGCTACACAGCTCTCCAGGTGTGCTTCTCTAATGTAACATTTACATCATGTCACTGTTACACTTAATAACTATGGTCTTTCTGATACTCTGATACTGGCAAGTCCAGTATCAGACTGGCAAGTCTTGCATTCAGAGGGCCCTTGGATCTTCCCAGGCCAGCCTTGTTTTCACTCCCCTTCACTTCCAGCACCCAGCCGGGCTGGCTTGTGACCCACCCTTTTCTTACCCATACCCTAGATGTGTGCTCCTGTTGTGCTCCTTGTCTGGAGTGCTCCCCACCTCTCTCCTCTCCAGTTCCAGAGATTCAGCTCAGCTCAGGTGGACCTGGGTTTAGGCGTCTAGACTGGGAATGTTCATACCTGCCTTGGGGGATTGGTGTGAAGAGCAGCCAGCTCTGAGCCCTGCTCCTGGGGCTAACAGTGGTGTTAGGAGTGATGTCAGCAGCTGGAGATGTTTTTCTTTAAGGTCCAGCAATCTCCATCCTCCCCAGGAAGTTCACCCTAACTGTGCTCCTCCTTCCTGTCTTCAGGCTGCCTCTATCTCATTGCAAAAGTCTCGCAAGTAACTGTTCTGTAGTATGTACTGGTGTTCCTGGTGCCCCTTGCTGAACTGCAAAGTCCTTAAGGGTAGGAACGGTGTCCTCTATTTTTTTTTAGTCTATGGCACTCGGCACTTAGTACTTGCTTTTCTTCTTCACTATTAGATAAAGGAGATCTAGTTTAGCTCAGTAAACATTTTAAAGTGCCTTTTATGTGCCCGATATAATTCACTGAAAAAATTATCCTTGACCCAACAAGGGCCCATGGGGTGAATAAGTTATGAAGGATGATATATTTGATTGGCATGGTAGGACACAAACACTTTTACTTCCAAGTTTCTAATTATGCACGGTTTTATACTGGGTTTTGAACAAAGAAAATCACAAAGAACCATTCTTTTTGCTTGAATCTGCTTAAATTATTATAATGGCTTACGTAATGAATCCATTATGGTGGACTCTAGAGGATAACTTGCAGAGCCTATTTTAACCCCCTTCTCCCTTGCCTTCCTCTCCTTGATCTCCCAGACTCCCTTTCATCTGCCCATGTGACCTAGTTCTGGCCAATGAGATATTGGAAGACATTCCTAGAGAAGATTTCTCCCATCACTTAAAAACAAAGATGGGTGAAGAGAAAACTTTTCCCCTTTTGCCTTCTCCTACTTGGAACACAGATGCTATGCCTAGAGTTGCAGCAGCCATTCTGCTACCACGAAGATGAAAGCCATAGGCTAAGGATGGTAGACTAGCAAGATGGGAGAAGCTGATACCTCAGAGAATGTTCTTGAACAGCTGCACCTGCCCTTAACTGCCCACTTCTGGACATAAACCTCTTACTTGTTTAAGTAGTTGTTGGGTGGCCTTTTTGTTCCTTGAGTTGAATGCACTGTCATGGACTGAGATTCACACAGCAGCACCAAATCTTTAGCTGAAGAGTGTTAAGAATCATGCCGCTTGGTTGAAATAGCTTAATTCAGTTGCTCCCTAAGTCAGCATTTATTCACCTATGAATCCCTCCTTCATTAATCCAATAAACCATGTCTATATCCATTTGATATATATGGACAGGGCAAGGGCCTACTGTATGTGCAGCACTGGGCCAGATCCTCTGAGAAACAGAGTTCCCATCTTACTTGTGGTCAGCCACTTGGTGAGTTGCTGAGATGAAGGTCAGAGACAGGACAGAGAAAGAGCTTGGGCTTTTGGTGGATGTGAAACCATCCCTCTATTTGCTGACTGCTTGGGAACTTGAACATGATCCATTTTTCTCTAACCCTGCCTTGTCTCTAGAAATGGCTATTAATACCTACTTATAGAGAAGGGCTGCTTGGAACATTTAAAGATGGAATATTTGTCCTGGCACACAGAAGTGCTGAATGAAAGTCCATGGAGAAGGAAGCAAAGGGGAACTGTTGATGAAGAAAAGCACCTTGAATAACTTCCTCTAATTTTATTGGTGAAAGAGACTACATATAGTGAGGGGGATAAGTGGCATCTTTTTACACCAGAACCAGTCTCTGGGGAATTCAGGCTACACCAGGAATTTTTCTCTACCACCAGCCGTCTGCCTTTTCTCTGGGTTGTTTAGTTTTGTCGCCTAAGTGTATGTGTGTCTGTGTGGTTGGGAGGCGGGTGAGTGGGCATGATAATGAGGCACAGCTCCCTTTAGGCAGTGCCTTAGGTTGTGGTTAATTTGTTGCAAAAGTCACGACTGGCAGGCTCCAGTTTCCATACACTGGATTGTCATATAGGGAATCCACAACTACGGCTTTTAATTCTTTGAGGCTTCTTTGCTAGGAAGAATTAGAAAGGTGGAGGGGGAAGGACCAGCATGGGGTATGCTTTCCTCCCCTCACCTGGCATGTCCACCCAATGTTTACCAGGAGGAGCAGACACATCTTGCACAGATGGCTTGGTCCTGGGGTCTGCTCTCCATATACAGCGTCCTTTCCTTATAGGGTCAGTAGGATTGTGTTCAGTCTTCATGTTTGTCTCTTGCCACGTCTTGTCTTTAACACAGGCAGATAGAAGAGATTGGGAAGGAGAAGGACTTTCATGGTTTCTTCCTTTGATCTGAGTCATGGGTCACAGATCAAAATGGCTACAAAGTCATCTTTGCTTTACAAAATTCTGTTGCAAACATGCTGCTGTTTTGTTTTGTTGGGGGGAGAGTAGGCTGACGATTTGGTTTTTATGTACTCCAATTCTCTTTGCTTCTGGATGTCCTCATTGTGTTATTTAACATTGGCAATGAACTTGAAACTACCAATTTATCCCAGCAAGGCAAGGAAAGCGTGGAGGCTTGGCCACATAGAATGTCACAGAGATGATGAGTATGGCACACTGTTTCCCCCTTATCATCGGTTCCCACCTTCATTTGGATGCTTCCTCGATGAATGTCCTTGTTTGAATATATTAACCAAGGTGCCTAGTTTTTCCCCCAGCCACAGGGAAGCCCCCGTCCCAAACCTGACCTGTTAGACTTTCCCAGGACTTCAAATTAAGCAGAGTGTCCCAGATGCTCTTTCTCTGGCATTTTCCTGACCATGATATTGAATAATTCTTGCCACTTGGAACTCCACGGTGGTCCTCGTTCCTTCTTTTTCGAGTCTTGCTCTCCAGTCTTTTTGATTCTGTGAGGTCTCTGAGTGCTTTCCAAACATTCCCTCTTGGTTTAAATCGCCATAGTGAATATATTTTGCTTGCGACCAAAGAACCCTGGCTGATGCAGTGGGCCTCTTCATAAACTAACCTGTTCCTTTTCTTGTACTTTTCTATCTGACTTTGTCCATGAGCAGCTATCCTGGGATGATAGACAAATCAAGGAGGCCAAGTAACATGAGTTAGGGCCTGATGGAGCCGAACCTCTCTTCCCCAGGGGGCACTCAGAGCTGCCAGGAGCACATAGTTCTCACTTTTGTTGGTTTTAAGCTAATGGTTGTCCTGAATGTTGAGACCCTAAGAGCTATATATTTCTGAATAACGTGACCATAGACTCCTTACTCAGAACCTTGCTTACTACTCAGTACTGCTTTTAGGATTTCCTTATTACAAATAACTGAATTCCTTTTATTAACACTTCAGAGATAGATATTCTCTTTCTTGAGGAACAGTCTACCTAAGCTCATTCCTCCATGAAATCATCCTCTCCTCACCCCTCCCCTCCCCCTTGAACAAAGTGAGCCTGTGCTGACCATGAATGAGTTAGAACTAAATGTGCCAGAGGCTGCAAACTGCAGAGCCCATCTGAGCCAGGCAGGTAACAGATAGGAGTCCAGTCACCCAGGTGTCAGATGATAAGCAGTAGTGATTCTGAGCCTCAGGTCAGGGATACAATGGCAGGGGAAGAGAGTGGGACAAGCATAACACACGGCCCCTCCAAGTTAGTTCACCACTGCTCATCTCCAGCTGCTGCTGCCATGTGCCAAGGTAGGCCCACTGTTGTCAGAGCTGGAAATTTGTATTTTGAAGTGAACCATCCCATTTAAAAAAAGTGTTGGCAGCAAACTGAAATTTAAAACATCGTGCATACTTCATTACTTGGGCCAAACAAAACATGTCTACAGACAGATCTTAGCCTGGGGTCTCAAGAATTCTTGACCTGTATACTCTGAGCTATAGTAATTCATAGAGAAAAACAGCTTACAGAAGATCATGCTTAGAAGGTATCTACATCTATCTGTATATACAGCTATAGATATCTGTACAGCTATAGATATCTATATATGTGTGTGTGTATATATACACATACAGTATATGCATGCATACGCACACATTCATATATGAATGGGGAGAAAGTAGAGAATCCACATCATTATTGCCAGTAATTATCTCTTAGAGGGAAGGAGGTGGGGAGCACTGGGGCACGTACAATTTTCATGTCCCAATTCTGTAATGTGTATGCTTTTAGTGACAAACATCTTACTTTGGTAGTCAGAAAAAAAAAGGGGATACAACTAAAATGGGAGGAGAGGAGTTGGGGCCTGATAGTGCTGTGTTTGTATGGTTATCCCAGAAACTCCCTTGTTTTATAGGGATGGGTGTTTACAAGTGTTCTCATCCCTTATCGCAGAGCTCCTTGAAGGCAGGAACCACTTCATTTTTGTTGCATCTCCAGTGCCTGTCATAGAAGCTGCCCCAGTGTGTAGGTGACAGTTGGTGTGTTTGCTCTGCGTGGACTGAATGAGTGGTGAAGTAGGTTGATAGAAGCAGCTCTAGTAATAAAGAAACTTCAGAGCAGGTTTGGACTTCCTGTATTAGTTGTATAATCGCCTCAGTGCTGGGTTTCATGTACCTGTGTTCACGGAAGGGGGACATTTTTATGTCTTGCTTTGCCAATCTGCAGTTTTACAAGATGCTTCAAGTTTACACCCTCCATGTCTCCTGATTAATCTGCTGTCCTCTTCTTTTGACATCCACATACGCTCAGAATCAATGCCCTTACCTGTTCAGGTTCTCAGTTTCTAAACTTTGGCCAATTTGGTCAAAAAGTTTCATGGGGGACAAATCCATAGAGCATAGAGAAGAAAGACCTCTCTCTACACAGATGGAAAAGTGAGGCCTCAAAAGGGAGCTGCTTTAGGTGAGGCCCCACAGGTGGTGACGGGGAGGGAAGAGGCGAGAGGCAGATGTCTGGGCCCACAAGTCGGGCCTCTTCCATACTGTGCTATTGCTTTGTCTTTAAAAAACACATGAAAGAATGCTCAACATCATTAATCATTAGAGAAATGCAAATCAAAACTACAATGAGATATCATCTCACACCGGTCAGAATGGCCATTATCAAAAAATCTACAAACAAGAAATGCTGGAGAGGGTGTGGAGAAAAGGGAACCCTCATACACTGTTGGTGGGAATGTAAATTGATACAGCCACTATGGAGAACAGTATGGAGGTTCCTTACAAAACTAAAAATTGAACTACCTTACGACCCAGCAATCCCACTTCTGGGCATATAACCTGAGAAAACCATAATTCAAACAGAGTCATGTACCACGATGTTCATTGCAGCTCTATTTACAACAGCCAGGACATGGAAGCAACCTAAGTGTCCATCAAGAGATGAATGGATAGGGCTTCCCTGGTGGCGCAGTGTTTGAGGGTCCACCTGCCGATGCAGGGGACACGGGTAGGAAAGAAAAGAAAACTTTCAGGGAAGGACAATGAGTCATATAACAAACACCAAGATTATCACTCAGAATTAATGGATGTTCACCTTTTGTCATTTTTCATGTTTTGGGGTGTCCTTTTGTTTCCTATCCTTAAGGAGTACTGCTTATTTTTGATCAAATCATATTTGCATTTCATCCTAATGGTGGGATTCCTAAATGATGATATTTAAGGAAGCATCATGGCGGTGATGTCCAAGCCATCTCAGAATTCATGCTGCAGATGACTTTTCCATCTCTCCTGCAGAGCTGGGGCACCTGCAGTGTGTGGGGTCTGACACACCTGCCCTGGCATTCCATCCCCAGCCCGCTACGAGGGTTCTCTGCATCTTCCACTCCCCTGGAACAGAGTGTCTCTGAACTGTCTGCTCCACAGATGAGGCTTCTTCCACATTCCAGATTCTTCAAGGTGGGATCTGGGAGGAGGGTGCCCCAGGAGGAACGTTTTTCAAGCCCAGTGCTGACATCTCGCTTAATTACACAATAGGCACTTCTTTCAGCCAGCAAGACTGTCCTTGTTTTCCAGTGTTGTGAACCAGACGTTCTGAGCTCATTTTCCTTTGATCAGTGTTATACAACTTTTTCTGAGTGCTAATCTGTTCCAATTCAAAATAGATTAAAACTGCCACATGAATGGCAGCTGTAGGTTTTGTTTTTCTTAAAAATTATCTATGGAGGGGGGAGAAATCTGAGAAATTGTATTTTTCTGGGTGAAAGTATTAACAATGTATTCTTTGCCAAGATGATTAAAATTGGGGAAGTATGAAAAGAAAATAGAAGAGAAATCCTGGAAAAGCAACTTGTCTGAGGAGCACATCAGTAGCTTCAAAGGCTGTATTTCAGGAGGGGTCCTGACTGGTTCCAGCCTAAGAACCTCAAATGGCTTTAACAAGAAGTTTCCAGAAAATGAGCTATTTCCAGTGTTTTGTTTTCATGTCAGTCAAACGTAGAATACACAGGGCTCGTAAGCCAGACCACAGAAGTGAAGGCTCTCCATCTCATGTGGTATGCTGGGGCCTTTGTGGCCGGCGAGCAGTATAGAGCTTTTGTTTGTTTAGATTCTTCTTGGCCTTGAACAATGACAGGAGGGCACCCATCTGTTGCTTCTACTGACACCCAGGGAAGACACTGCTTGGTTCTTACTAAGTCATAGTTAGATACCAGGGCAAATATGGGCCAGAGAGCCCAACTTCCCTATTCTTTTACAAATGGTGCTTTGGCAATGGTGGAAGAAAGCTATGAGGATGTCTTTCTTATAATGACACACATTCCTGTGAACCAACCTTTGAGCTATTTTAGATGGCATTTCCGGTCATGCCAGGATGGATCATTCTATTCTTGGAGTTCTTGGAGTCCTTGGTAAATGGATTCAAGTTCTTCAGTAATACCTCTGGGAGAGGTTCTGGAAAGAACCAGCTCATGTTGAATTTAACAATAGAAAAGACTTTGTTTATTTATTATATCTATTTTAGTTATGACAGAAAACTCAACCCAAAGTAGCATAGCAACAAGGACATTTACAAACAGGTTCAAGGGGAGATCTGGCTTCCAGCAAGGATGAATACAGGGGCTCAGATGATGTTAAAGAACACCTGAATCCTGCTTCCCTGTGTTCATGATTCAGTCCCATAGTCCTAGGCCAGTCTATTCTCAAGTGGGCTGAGGTACCACAGCACCAACTCCACTTACCAGGCCCAAAGCCAAATGAAAAAGAAGTATCTGCTTCCCTGGAAGCTCAACGCAAGTGTCTTAGAACTGAGACCCGTTGCCCCTGGATTGGCCTGACAAATTTAGCCTAAGTCACATGGCCAGTCTGAGCTGATCACTGAGCACTGGTTGCTGAGGCCTGGACTGGGAGCCTCTCACTGGGAAGAGGAGGAACCATCTCCTCCAGACCCATAGTCTAGACCTTGTTCCATCCAGGGGTACAAACAATGTCATCAAGACTTGTGCATTTTTCCTGTGTTTCAATTTCTTCTTCCTGTGTGTTGTCTTCACTCTCAGATAAGTTATGTCCCCACCAGGTCCCCAGCAGAAAGTAGGAGATGTTTGGTTCCACCACAAAATTGCAGGGTGAAACAAGAGGTAGGACCAGGGCTGCTGAAAGGCCCACACTTCCCAACGTCCCTTCTAGAGAAGTGCCAATGAACTAACAAGTCCTTGTGCTCTTCACCTCTGTGGTCACCACTGAATCATGTATCAAACCACCCCAGACCTCTAGTATGTTTGTGAACCATTTGGACTCAGCTGTTTCTCTTGCCCAGAACTCAGTCTTTGTATCAGGTGCTTCACTTCCGCATTGTTTCATCAGTACAGTGTCGTAGTTTTCCAACTGCAAGGCGAGCTAGGTCCTTCTATTTATCAGAGGAGCCATACATCATCTCTGCAGAAATTGATTCATCTTTAGTTATTTTGTGTCTCTTCATGTCTCAGTTTGACTCAAAATGAATTTAATAATGGGTTCTTTGGAACCATATGAGACGCTATCTTGTATTTATTTATTTTAGAGTGGTCGATATCAGTCAATCAGCCCTTCAGTGAAAAATAAGAAAAAGAAAACTACTTTTTAATGTCGTAGTTGAATTGTATTTTTGAATCCTTAACTTTCGCGTGCTATGTTGGAATAATGTGGAGCAGCGGAATTGGATCCAAGAATCAGTACATGTTCTGTTATTAATCACACTCAGTGAATATTTCTTATAGAGTGGATTGTGCAAAACACAGGAGAGAGAGCTCTGGCTTTGATATAAACAGTATAAAAGGAAAGAATTGCTCTTGTTGGCTAATATTGAAGAATTGGCTAAATATAGGAATTTGTCTCTCTGTGTAGCTGAATATATGGGGCAAGTCAGATTCACTGCATTTAATGAATATAGCGTGTTCATGTTTTCAGTGAAAAAGATTTGCTAATTTTGCATTTTAAGTTATGTTTCAAATTTGCTTTTCTTTATATTAAGGAAAAATAATAACCTCAGTGCCAATTTTATGTCATTCTGTATCTAGATAAATATACACCCACAAGCTCTACTAATAGTCCTCTCTCTTAGGCATTCTACCTATAAATGCAATAATTGGAACAACCACTTGTTTGTGGAAGAAATAGTTATTAAATTGTTTACTTATGTTATTTCTGGGTTTTTTTCCCTTTGTTAGCTAAATCATTCTGTAAAGCAGGTTCACAGTTTTGCCACTGCTTGGCTCTGGGGAGCTGGATGAGTCTTTTTACCTGTATTAATTTCTGAGGACTGCTATAACAAAGTACAACAAACTGGCTTAAAACAACAGGAGTTTATTATCTCATGGTATTGGAGGATGGAAGTCACAGGTGCCTGGCATTAGGACTTCAGCACACCTTTTGAGGGGACACAATTCAACTCACATAAGTCTGCCCCTCCCCCCACCAGCCAAATTCATATCCTCCTCATGTACAAAATGTATTCAACTCCATCTCAACATCCCCCAAATCTTAACCCATTCCAGCATCACCTCTAAGTCAAAAATCTCACCTAAATATAATTAGCTCAAAAGGTCCCAAATCTCACCTTCTAAACCATCTAAATCAGGCATGGGTGAGATTCTAGGTATGTTCCATCCTGGGGCAAAATTCCTCTCCACCTGTGGACCTATAAAACAAGTTATTGGTTTCCAACAATACTATGGTGGGACAGGCATAGGATAAGATATTCTCATTCCATATGGGAGACATAGGAAGGAATAAAGGGGTCATGAGTCCCAAGCTAGTTTGCAACCCAGCAAGGCAAGTTCCATAGATTTCAAGGCCTGCGAATAATACTCTGTGGCTTGAGGCTCCACCCTCTGGGCCCCAGGTAGCAACCCCACCTGATTGGTCCCACCTTCTTTGGCCTCTGAAGCTGTGACTCAGAGTCATTTTTCCTTCATTTCATCCCATCTGTCTCTTTTCATCTGAAAACAGATATGTCTACTGATATAGCAGTCTTCAAAACCTTGTCATTCTTACGTGAATGTCAAGAGGATCCACAGCAATAGACAGGATGGTTCTCCACAGATTCCTTCTGGATAATCCCATCTTTATTCCTGCTTCTGTTTAGATGGTTGATTAGATGCATGAGTCACACACATAATCTCTCCAGCTACAGTTTGTCCAGCCCACACTCTTGGTGTTCCCTCTAGAGCCTGCTTTCTCTGATTTTGTTATCTGGATAGCTTAAAATTTTCCCAAATCAGCAAGTGCTAGTTCCTTTTTGTTTAACAATTCTGTTCTCATTTTCTCTCTTTCCTCTTGATTTTTACTATTAGCAGCAAGGAGAAACCAGGTCACACCCTCCACACCTTGCTTTGAAGTCTCCTCAGGTAAATATCCAAGTTCATAATTTACAAATTCTACTTTCCACCCAGCGGTAGAACATAGCTCAGCCAAGTTTTTTGCTGTTTTATAACAAGGATCACCTTTCCCCCAGTATCCATAATATGTTCATCATTTCCTCTTTTTTTTTTAACGTTTTTATTGGAATATAATTGCTTTACAATGGTGTGCATAATTTCCTCTTAAGCCCTCACCAAGACTCCCTTTAACATTCCTATTTCTAGCAACATTCCGTTGATGATGATATATGTATTCTCTAAGATGATAGGAGCTTTTTCTTTACTGCTCTCTTCTTTCTGATCCCACTCACCAGAATTGCTTTTCATGTTTCCACTAACAGTCACCTCAAAGCAATCTAGGCTTTTTCTATCATGTGCCTTGAATTCTTCCACCCTCACCCCATTACCCAGTAACAAAGTCACTTCCACCATTTTAGGTATTTGTGACAGCTGTACTCCTCTTCCTGGTACCAGAGTCTGTGTTAGTTTCCTAGGGCTGCCATAACAAAGTACCGCAAACTGGTTGCTTAAAACAATAGGAACTTGTTATCTCATGGTTCTCGGGGATAGATGTCTGAAATCAAGATGTTGGCAAAGCTTTACTTGTTCTGAAGGCTCTAGGAAAGGGTTCTTCCTGGCCTCTTCTAGCTTCTGGTGGTTGCCAGAAAGCCTTGGTATTCCTTGGCTTGCAGCTACATTATTCCAATTTTGGCCTCTGTCTTCACATGACCACTTTCCCTCTGTGTTGGTCCACATCTCTGTGTCTTCTCTTCTTCTTGTAAGGACACAAGTTATGTTGGATTTAGGGCTCACCGTAAGCCAGCATGACCTCATCTTATTACATTTGCAAAGACCCTATTTTCAAATCAGGCCATATTCACACGTACCTGAGGTTAGAACTTCAACATATCTTTTGAGGGGACATGCTACAACTCACAACACCATCCTTCTGAGACTTTTCAGTTTCCACATTTGTACAAACAGGACCTTTTTAATTGCAAATGACAGAAAACACAAATTAAACTGGCTTAGGCAAAATGAGCCCATTTGGCTCTCATAACCGATGTATAGTTATGGCTACTTCAGATTTCAGGCATGGCCTCATCCAGGGATTCAAAGAGTGTCATGAGGACCTGCACCCTCTTACTCCCTGTCAATTCCTTATTCCTCCATGTTGTCTTCACGCTCAGGTAGATTATGCTGGATTTGCCTCCACTGGGCTCCCAACTGCTTATATCTCAGAGAAGAGGACATCTCTTATCATAATACTTGGGCTGAGATCATGCAGATCCATCTGTTGTTACCAAAAGGTGGGAGGGAGTAGGTGGTGAGTACCTTCCCGGCTAACACAGATTGATGTCCATCTCAGTACACGAAGGGATTTAAGTAGCATGTCTTTAAGGGCCCTTCAGCTCTAACTTTGCTATGAATCTTACTACATACCCTCCACTGATTCTTGGCCAAATAGTTATATAGGATGGCTTTAGTTTCTTTGTCAATAAAACATGACTTCATAAGTTTTTTTTTTTTTTTTAACTTAATTTTTTGGATGATCAAGTTTGGTGAAGTATCCACTGATTTTAATTGCACGATTTGATGAATTTTGACAAATGCATTCGGTTATGTAATGACCACCATAATGACTGTATAGAACATTTCCTTCATCCCCAAAGTTCACTTGTACCCCTTGATAGTCAGTTTCCTCACCCTAGTCCCTCACCCTGTTAACCGCTGATCTGTTTTCTAATATATCTCTGCATAGGGATTTTTTTTTTTTTTTTGCAGTACGTGGGCCTCTCACTACTGTGGTCCCTCCCTCTGCGGAGCACAGGCTCCGGACGCGCAGGCCCAGCGGCCATGGCTCAGTCCTCCCAGACTGGGGCACGAACCCGCGCCCCCCGCATCGGCAGGCGGACCGTCAACCACTGCGTCACCAGGGAAGCCCTGAATAGGGATTTTTAAGAAAATAATTCATTAAAGTATTTATAGGGCTAGAGTTAAAGGCACAATTCTAGGTAAACATTAGCTTTTATTAATATGGATGGGTTTGGTGAAATTAGGCAGAAACCATTCCTCATTTTAGGGTGAACCATATGAAATTGCCAATGTTCAATAGTTTTTAACCTATGAAAAATGACAGCTTTTCAAGGTTCAATCTGATAAGACTAGAATAATAAAAAAAAAAAAAAACCTCAAACTACTCCTAATGGTTGGTGCATAGGGAATTTGGTGTGGAACCTCTTTGTCCCTTGTCTTTTACTCATTTGATACATATGGCCTCGTGCTTGGTGATGGCACTTTGGGTTGCCATCCAGGCTCACAGTGATCTGATGAGGAGTGGGTTATCACTGTAGGAAGGAAGCTCTCATTTTGAGGGTGGTTTGCTTGCCCAGTGTGCATTCCTTTTAGTAATATCCCCCAGATCTTCCTTGGGGACCCACTGGTCCCCAACTCAGCCCACAGGGTTCACATGCTTTCATCTGTTTGGTCAATCAAAGTGTGATATATAGAACCCTGTTAGAGCTAATCAGAGCCCAGCCCTGGGACTTTGCTGGAGCTATCAGGGAGGACATGCTGTCTTCTACAGCAAAGGTGTCAGCCCAGGGCTGTGAGAGCCATCTTCTGCTGTGTGGAGAAAGCCTGACAAAGCCTCACATAGAGGGAAGTAGAGCTGAGAGACAGAGTGAGGCAGAATCCAGATGACATTGTTCGAGTCTCTGTCATATCCAGCTGTGCCTCGGGTGAGACCTATTTCTGGACTCCTCAGTTACATGAGCCAGTGCATTCCTGTTCTTTGCCTAAACCAAGTGGACTTTTTTTTTTTCTGTCACTTACAACTGCATCATTCCTGTCTTCTACAGCATGCCATCCCAAGGAGATATGTGTATGATCCTGTCTCCGGAAATGAGTTATTTAAAATAATGTACTCAATAGATGTCAAAACCAAAAATGTTGTAAGAATGCATTCCTTTTAATCCAAACAGAAAGGAAATCTTCTATCTTGGTTGAGCCTGATAATGAAGAGAAAATCTAGCACTTTCTAAGATAAGACACAAGCATTTTAAAGAAAAACAGAATCCTTTCACTTCAATCTATAGTTTAAGCTATAATAATGCTTTGAAGAAACACTGAAACATCGGTGGTACTATGGACCTTGTATTTCCTATTTTACGAGGGCAAGATGGGGTCAAGGAAGTAGTCTAAGGAAGCCCTAGGGTTCCACTTGGGAGTGATTTGTGCCCACAGAGGTTGACTTTTCCCCTTCAGTCTGTTTTAGTACTCTCTTCTCCTGATGAAGCTGGATATATGTCATGGGTTCTCAGGAATGATCTGTCCCCACTTAGTTCTAATTCTCATTTGGATTTATGTCACAGTCACCCAACCTCGTTGAAAGAGGCTAGAAAAATTTACACTAGACTCTTGGCGCTATAGTTTTTCAGCAGAGCAAGCACTTTTTCTGAATTAGTGTCCATTGGACCTGGATCTGAATCCTGGTTCTGCTGCATATTAGGAGTGTTTCCTTGAATGAGTAACTTCATCTCTTTGAACCTTGGTTTATTTATCTTTAATATTTTCAATAATAATAAATAACATAATAACAACAACTCTCCTTTAGAATCATTGTGAGGATTAATTGAGATAAGGCATAAGTAATGAACATTACAGCCAACATTCGAGTGTGTATTTTGTGCCAGACCTGGAGCTTCTACATGAGATACTCGGTTGCCCACCCAGCATTCTTACCCCTCTGTTTCATCCTAATGGAAACCTGATTTGGCTCAGGAATCTATTCCTTCTCCCGGAAGCCCTGTATGCATTCCCAGGCATCTCTTCCCTTTGGGAGAAGCTTATCCTTGTTTTCCCTCCTTTGCATATGTGATCCAGGCTTGGGCATGAGACCAGACTCTGGCCAGTGATATTTGAGAGGAAATCTACTAGGAGGTGTCTGGGAAAATATTCCCTTGATTTTAATCTTCTTCTTCTAGACAGCATCATTTCTGAATGCCAAGGCCAAAGCATCTGTAGCCATCTTACTACCAACTGGAGAACAAAATCAACACAGACTGGCAGAGCAGAGAGATGGAAAGAAGCTGAGTTATTGACGGAACCAGCTTGGCCTGCCCTAACTTGGGACATCCTGTTATGTCACATAATACATTTTTCTATCATTTAAGCCAATTAGACCCAAGAGTTCTGATTCTAATTACTGATACAGCTTTATTTATTTTCATTTAATCCTTAAAATAGATCTGTAAGCTTAATACTCAAGCCCAGTGCCTGACTAATCCTGGTTGTTCAATAAACATTTACTCTTCCAGCATATTCTGTCGTCCTTCAATCTGTAGCATCCTAGAGGGATTTCAGTATGCTTCTTGTCATCTAAATGAGCCCTTTTGTATTGTCCATTTGCTTTTGGCCTTTCTCATAATGCTTCACTAAAGGACTTTATGCCACATGGCTCTTTAGATTTGTAGAAGGAAGGGATGGCTCTTAGTTTATGTTCTGAGAGGAAAACTGCTTAGTTACTAACCACATCAAAATGTGTACACTTCATCTTGAACCCTCTAGCACAGAGCCATGCACGTGGTAGGTGCGTTACTATTCTATTGCTGCATAATAAATTGTCACAAATCTAGCAGCTTAAAATAATATCAATTTATTATCTCATAGCTCTGTAGGTCAGCAGTCTGGGTAGACTTGGCTGGTTTTCTAGGTCTCACAAGGCTGAACTCAAGGTACTAGCTGAGCTGGTTCTCATCTGGAGGCTCTGGGAAGAATCCACTTACCAGCTCATTCAAGTTGTTGGCAGAATTCAATTCCAAATGGTTGTAGGACTGTGGTCCCCACTGCCTAGCTGGCTGTCCCTGGGGGCTGCTCTCAGCTTTTAGAGGCTGCTCTCTGGCCCTTCCATGTGGCCCCTCCTTTTTCAAAGCCATCAAGGGCTTGCCTCCTTCTTGTGCTTTGAATCTGACTGACTTCCCCTTCTGTCAATAGCTGGAAAAAACTCTTCTTTTAAAGAGCTTGCCTGTCTGGGTCAGGCCCCCATGTCATATTTTAAGGTCATCTGACTTGAGACTTCAATTCCATATGCAAAATACATCCAGATTAATGTTTGATTGAATAATCAGGGAACAGGAATTTTGGATGGGGCTATCTTTAGAATTCTGATTACCATAGTGTGTGCATTACTACTACTGCTACTATTATTAATTTGGTATTGAATCAAGGAAAGAATAGTAAGACGTTTTTAAATAAAGCATTAAATTAATTGAGTTTTACTCTGCTAATTCCTTTAATATTCTATCAGTGTTACTCTGGTTAAACTGCCCATTGTTGCAAATAAGACAATCAGAATCTAACAGAGAAAAAAAACAACAACAAGTAATTATGCTGATGTTGTTGCCTTTTTTATTTTTGAAAGGAAGAGAAATTTGCTGATCTGGGCCAACTGTTTCCCCTCAATGGCTGGCACTGCTCAGTAACATTACAAGTGTTATTTATATATAGTGTTCATTTCTTTTGGGGTCCTGGGCAACAAAGTTACTTTAAAAAATGTATTTAAACGTGAAAAAATTTAAAAGAAGTACAATCGATATAAAATAGTTGTAAAAAGTGACCCACTTCATTATAATGTTGTGATTCTGAACCATGTTCAGTTTCATTAGTTGCCCAACACTATAATTATAATAGATAAGTGGGTGCTCTTGAAAAGTTTGGGACAGTTGCTTGGGGTTTTGTAGGCAATCCAGTGTTGAAAGGTTTGCTTCATCATTTTGTGGTGTTATCTTTGGGTTAAGAAACACGATTGTCTAAGAAGAAAAGTTTGTAGAGTCCTGGTGGATTTCCCATACTGTGGCTTGTAGCCTATTTGCTGGAAGCACCATAAAGTTCTCAGTAGAAAAAAATCAACCTTAATTAGGTTTTAAAGTGAAAAGCAAATATGTTTTTTTTGTGCTGTCTTAGAATGAGAGGTCCAGGGTGGGATTTTCCCCATATCAAATAAATAACAATAGGAGTCCTGGCTGGCAAAAGGACATAGACCACTGCCGCAGTTGATCTGTCTCCAGGAAAATAAGTTCAAACCAAAGTACCAAATGGCATCTAACGGGGGTCTGACCAATTGGAACTGGCAAGAGGCACCAACTCTGTGGGCTGACAACCCGTGTGGGCTCCTTTCTGTGCTGTTAATTGTAAACCTGGGAGGAGGCTTGGTAATACATCAGTGCAGCCTGAACCCATGTAGGCTTGTGGAAGGGGAGAAGGAGGAGGTAAAGAAGAGAGGTTAGTGGTTGAGAAGAGTAGTTATGGAGTCAGCTATACTAGGCTTCAAGTCTTAGCTTGAACAAGACTTGGCAGGTTATTGTGAGACTTTGGGCAAGTTGCCTTATCTCTTAAACTCTAGTGTCCTCCTATGCAAAATAGAGATAATAATAACGACAATAATCTGTGATACGGACTGAATATTTGTGACCACCCTAGATTCATCTGTTGGAACCTAATTCCCAATGTGATGGTATTTGGAGGTAGGGCCTTTGGGAGGTGATTAGGTCATGAGGATGGAGCTCTTATGAATGGGATTAGTGCCTTTATAAAAAAGACTGCAGAGAGCTCCCTTGCCCCTTTCACCATGTGAGAGTACAGCAGAATGAGAGTCACCTAGGAAGTGTGTTCTCACCAGACATTGAATCTGCTGACACCTTGACCTGGTACTTCCCAGCCTTCAGAACTGTGAGAAATAAATTTCTATGGTTTATAAGCCACCCAGCGTTATAAAGGTATTTTGTTACAGCAACCCAAATGGACCAAGACAATACCTTTATCTTTGGATGATTATATCAAGTGATGCAAAAAAAGCATTTAGAAGAGCACCTGGCATACAAGTACTTAGCAAATGTTGGCTGTAATTGAAGGAAGCAGGAAGGAGAGAGAGAGACAGAGAGGGAGAGAGAGAGACAGAAAAAGACATAATAGAAGGATGAAAGGGAAGAGGGGAAAAGAAGACTATTAGAGGCAGACAGAAGCAGGAGGGTGGTCTAGGTCACTAGGATTCAGTGCACTTAGAAGAATAATTTAAGTTTGAATTGAATTATTTCATTTTCTGAGTGAAGTTGAGTTCCAGGATGAAGACTGTCTATTGCTTACATCCCTTTGAGATGCTAGGTTTCTCTATCCTTTGATTGAAGCTTTAAGGGACTGATTAAGGTAGCCCACAGGATGTCTCTGTAATCCAGTGTTAATACTGGTAGAGACTAGGAGGTATTTTGTAACCAGCAGTCTTTTTGTTTACAAAGTTACTTGACACTGAAGGTGTTGGCATCAAACTTTTCACTCTGACTCTGAGCACCAGCTTTCGGGAGAACTGAAATCTAAGTAAAATAGTCCCTCGCATAGCGTGGCAAGTTGGGAATGAATGAAGCGACTTGGGGGATAGAGAGTGTCGCACTGGAGCCTGAAGCCCAAGGGTGTGCTCCTCTCCTCCTTGCTCCTAGATTCAGGAGCAACTGTCCCCTTTGTCATTTGCAAAGAAAGTAACATATTTTCATGATCAACAGAGTCCTGATTTAATCTGAGGCAGGATATCTCAAGGTTTGCCAGTGTTTTTGCTTTTTGGAGAATAAGATAATTGAATTACCTTCCTCTGCGAAATTGCAAATGGTGTGGAAAGTCTCGGTTACAGCAAGCGGAAAAACAGGAATAAAGGAGTTTTTGCTTTGTTTTGCTTTGAGATTTTAGTACTGAAATCATTTAGAACAAAGAAGAAATCTCCTTTCAAGAAAGTTGGCCAACATGCTGGAGTGGTCTCATTGGTTTCCTTGGGCTCCTCTTGGGGTCATGGGGGAGGTGCAGAGGCTCCAGCCCCACCAAGATCAACTAAAGAATACTAAAAGAATTTTTTGAGATGGGGAAACTGAGGCACAAATTAATTAGTAGCTTGACCGTCACAAAAATACCTAGTAAGTGGCAAAGCAGGGATTTGAGGCCATGCATCCGGACTCTTGGGCCTACATGGTTATCCACAATGCCAGACTGTCTCCCATTATACTATATTTAATACCAAACATTGGTCCTTTCCTCCACCCCAACCTGCTTCTCTTGTGTTTCCTCTCTCTGAGAACAGCTCCTCCATCCATTCATTTATATAAACCAGAAATCTGAGGTTCACTCTTGACTTGCTTCCTCCCATGCTCTTACATCAACCAGTAATCAAATTTTGTCAAACTTCACACCCCCATTATCTCTCTCACCTGTCTGTTTCTCTCTATCCCAATGGCCACTCTCTTGGTTTAAGTCATCATTGTCTCTTGCTTGGATTTCTGTCTGTCTTCTAGCTAGCCTTGTAGCTGTCTCTCTTCCAATCTGATCTCCACATAGGCTCTTGAGATTTTTGGATTGCAGATATGACCCTTTCTGAGGTTAAAACTCCTCAGTGGGAGCTTCCGTGGTGGCACAGTGGTTGGGAGTCCACCTGCCGATACAGGGGACACGGGTTCGTGCCCCGGTCCGGGAGGATCCCACATGCCACGGAGCGGCTGGACCTGTGAGCCATGGCCGCTGGGCCTGCGTGGCCGGAGCCTGTGCTCCACGACGGGAGAGGCCACCGCGGTGAGAGGCCCACGTATCGCAAAACAAAACAAAAAAAAACAAAACAAAACAAAAACAACTCCTCAGTGTATTCTCCATTCCATGACACAGGGTGGTCTTTCTCATGGTGTCCCCTCTTATGTGTGATTACTTAACGGGTGGGACCCGAGAGGATTTTGGGTGGACTTTCACAGGGAAGGACATTGGCCCAACAGTCATAGTTATTGTTTTTCAAGTAATCCCCCTGACAACCTCAGGAAGAAAGTCTCAATTTAGTATTAATATATGTTTAACATCTTTCTAATTCTTCATTATCTCAATTTTTAACCAAGAGTGAGCAAGCCATTATAGTTAGCAAAAATTTAATACCCCTGCTTGTTTTTATTATATTTTTATGGCTTGTGATATGTTTCCCCAGTCATAGTAGTGTTACAGAGTTACCTTTTAGAAGGAGTATTTTTAAATTTTAAAATAACAGCATAGGGCTTCCCTGGTGGTGCAGTGGTTGAGAGTCCGCCTGCCGATGCAGGGGACACGGGTTCCTGCCCCGGTCTGGGAAGATCCCACATGCCGCGAAGCGGCTAGGCACGTGAGCCATGGCCGCTGAGCCTGCGCATCCGGAGCCTGTGCTCCGCAACGGGAGAGGCCACAACAGTGAGAGGCCCGTGTACTGCTAAAAAACAGCATAATACAAATTAGATTTTAAAAATATTTTAATGGAGGTATAATTGAGTATAACATTATATCAGTTTCACGTGTACAGCATAATGATTTGATATTTATTCATTGTAGTTTTGTATTTATTTATTTGTTTGTTTATTTGTTTATTATTTATTTAGGCTGTGCCAGGTCTTAGTTGCGGCACTCTGGGCTCTTAGCTGCAGCATGCGGGCTTCTTAGTTGCGGCATGTGGACTTCTTAGTTGTGGCATGCAGACTCTTAGTTATGGCATGTGAACTCTTAGTTGTGGCACGCATGCGGGATCTAGTTCCCTGACCAGGGATCGAACCCGGGGCCCCTGCATTGGGAGCCCCACGTCTTACCAATCGGACCACCAGGGAAGTCCCCATAATACAAATGATTAATTAGTGAACATAACAGGTGCTATAGTGTAGCAAAAAATGATCATGGCACAAAAAAGAGAGGAGTTCGGGAAACCTTAATTATAGAACTTTCTGGAACCTACTCCCTACCTGTGTTGCCAGCCTCAGTTCTCCCATATTTCCCCCATTTTGGATTTTGTTTCTTGAAATTGACAGAGTCCTGAGCTGTGCGGTGGCTCCAACATCTCTCTCCGTCCATTCTTGGAGACATCATAACTAAGTAGCAGAAAATGCTTCCTATTACTCCATGCGTCCTGTAGCCACAGAACTGTCGTTGAGAGACATTATTTTACTAAAGAATTTCATTAAAAGAAGAAATTGTTTGAGCAGTGTTGTAAAACATGTGTCCAGACACTTAAAAGCAAATGGTTAGATGATGTATTTTAAGATCTTATAGTAGTACATGCTCAGTGGGCAAGCTGTTAAGCTTTCTATAGCTATTTATTCATTTGAGCATCATACCATCTTTAGGAGGCTGTCTTATCCTTTGGGGGTTAATTCTATAAAAATCCAGGAGAATTTTTTCTCCTCTCAGTTATTTGTGAGAATCTGAAAGTCACAGGAAACTGTTTGTTCCCAAACTTTGCATACCTGCACAGATTCACACAAGTAGAGTCTATAATAGGGCTTAGAACTTCCTGCTAAATCCTAAAGTTATAATACAACTGCTCCTCCTGAAACACTTGAACTGAGAATTTCTGAGTCTGAACATGCATTTAAAAAAATTTTCTCATCCTTCCTCTTCATGGAGGTTTGAAGATAAAATGCTTTTTCTGAGATTGTTGCTCGATACAGAGCCATGTGGATTTGCAGTCATGGAGCCTGCATCTCAGAATCAAAAATGTTTTTCTACTGCTTGGATCACCTCATTATGCTTTCTCCTCCTATTTTACTACCTTGGCCCACTACCAGTGTTGTTTTCAGTTCACGGGTGGTGGTAAATCCATGTTCCTGTTGCTAAAATGGGGGGTCTTATAGTAAGAAAAAATCATAAATGCAGGGTCACAAATAAATGAGTTATAGAACATAAAATATGCCTGGAAAATTTAAGCTTAAACATGGCACTTTCAGTAATTTAATGATTATGGCTGGTCGACTTGGGCTGCCTCCTGATTTCCAGGGATATTTTAATTTCTTCTCCATTTCGGACCCTTTAGTGGAAAATGTGGACTTGTGCTTCTATATCCAGTGTGATGGATCGTGTTAAATGCCTGAAAAGCCTGGGAACAACCTCCAGAGTCTGAAGCTCATGGAAGCTGGTTGGGAACCCCTTGGGTCATCTGGTGGAAATGCCTTGTTGACAGATGGTGAGACAGAGGCTCTGAAAGTTGGAGACTTGTCCAGGTGAGAAAACAATCCAGAGAAGAGAATCCAAGCCTTCTGACTTACAGGCCTGAGATCGTTCCTCTCTGTGATGACCACAGGAGTCCCCAGGTCCTCGGACACTGTCTGATCCTGTGTGTTGCTTTGTTGCGGAGAACCAGCAAGGTCTGGAGATGCTCATTTCCTGATGGCCTCCTGGAATCCAGGTTCCCTGGAGATGGAACTTCTGCCATTGCTTCTAGGAAGAGAATGTAGGGTTCAAACATGAAAGGGTGGCCTCTGGCCAGGCTGCCCTTGGGTAATGAAACAGGAAGTACGTTTGATGAGAAGCCACACATGTATTTTTCCTTTCAAAGCTTTGGGATAATCCTCAACTTCCCCCAAACTTTCACTCCCTTCTGGTGTTTCAGATGCACAGCCAAAGTGGAGTTGTGTTTTCAGCATGTTCCTAGGATGCCTGCAGGATTTCTTGGAAACCTCAAGCAGATGGATAAGTGGTGTGATCTCTATTACCACCCTCTGGAAAACCTGGGGCTAATATTTCACAATGGCCCTGGAATTTGGGGTGGCTTCTTGGTGACCTGGCTTCTGTGGCTTCTCTGGGGGAGATCAAAGACTTCAAAACAGCCCGAGCCTGTTAAATGATTGGTAATTGTGCTTGGTTCTTCCAGTGATTTGTTCTCGCAAGCCCAGCCTTACATCTTTTTCCAAAAATTGTACACAGCATTCATTCTCCGGAGTGGTTGAAAAGCTAATAGACATTCTCATCTTATTCCACCCCCGACTGCAGGCAACTCTATCACTAGATGAGTTTATCTGAATTCCATTTGTCTAGGCCTTATGAAGTGAATAAATTTGCATTAATGAGTAGCTTTCTGAGGAGAGACAGGTTACGCTTTGAGGGGTTAAGCAATGTCTGTGTTATAGTTTCTGTAAGTGGATCTTTGTGGCTACAAACATACTCACAGCACGTTACCACATTGCCTCTATTAGTTTATACAAAATTTTCATTAAGTGATGCTAAAATATATACATGGGGATTTCTAAAATGAGTTTTTCCTTTTGAACAGTCAGACATTTATGTTTCTTTGGGTTGTGTTGGCAGATAAATATATTTTCCCTTTTAAGGGTAACACTTGGGAGAAATTTATATCAATAGCATGTAAGTTACAATTCCAGTTCCCAACAAATTGCATTTGCTGTGTTTGGTAACCCTCTAATAGTATTTCTTCCCATAATAATTAGAGCAGAATTGAGATGTTATAAAAGAAACTGATATTCCAGACTTAGTTGTCTTTTGGGGCCAAGTGGGGAGGGGAAGGGGAGAAGCATTTGGCTTCTTTGTAAGTTGAAATTTTTATTATTGTATTTGTATTTCTAAATTGACTGAATGGAACTGTGGTGGGTAAACTCATGAATGTTAATATGGCTATAGCTTCTGCTTACATAACACTTAGTTATTTTGTTCTTTATTACACTCTTATAGATGTTGATGGTTCAACAATTGGAGCTTTTAAACTAATGGAAGGCTTTCAACCAAATAACATGCCTTCATTACTAGTGAGCAGGGAGATCTGAATGTGAATTGAGGTGGTTTAATCTAAGAAAACATTTTTATAAAAGACCAATACCCATAATGTATGTTTATTTTCAGTTTTCTTTGATTTCAGTAAATTAGGGTGGGAATTTATACTATTTCTCTTCTTTTCATATGCCCAGCCCAGTGCTCAACTGCATTAGTCAGTATAACAAACAAACCTGAAACCTCAGGGAATTAACACGTAGTTTATTTCTTGTTTATAGAAATGCCATTGTGGGACCAGGTGCTTTCCTGGGCATTTATCTTTCAGTGGGTGACTCAGGGACCCAGGCACCTTCCATCCTGTCATCTGGAATATGACAAGGGGAAAGACAGTACAGCGTATTCATAGCCCCTTGTCAAAGACTTTAGATAGAAAGTGACACGTATCACATCTGCTCATATCCCATTGACTCGCCCCACACCCGTTATAAGGGATGCTAAAAAATGTAGATTACATGGGATACTTAGTGGGCACTACTGCTTCGTCCACCCAACATATGACAGGAGCCTAGCAAATACTGAGAGAATGAATGAATGGATGAATGTGTGATGAATCCTGTTAAACAGTTTGGCACTCAGAGAATGCTATTACTATTTTAAATTGATAGAAGAAGGATTGAAATGGCTTTAAAATATTAACCTTAGAGGGTTTTGTGTGTATATTTACATCATTGACAGCTATAAGAGCTTGTTGCTAGTTTAAGTCTAGATATCTCTGCTATGCCACACGATTTTTCTTTTCCAATGTCCTGACACATGGAGCCTAAAAAATTCCATTTTCTGATCTTAAAGGCCTCTAAAGCAAATAACACAGTGCAGTGATTAGGTGAAGTATTGCAGAGCCTTCACAGTGTGCATGGTGGGAATGGACCTTGTTAAGGTTACAGAGAAGGTTAACCTCCATTGACAAGACGAAATTGAAGTCATTGCCTCTTGCCACAGAGTAGTTCCCAGTCTGTATTGTCAGCATAGGGGAGTTTATCCATTTTCTCCAGAGCATTATCTCAGATAAGGTGTCAGGGCACTAAATGGATTTACCGTCTTGTATTTTTTATTTTGATGTTTAATTTTTTTTTTTTTTTGCGGTACGCGGGCCTCTCACTGTTGTGGCCTCTCCCGTTGCGGAGCACAGGCCCCGGACACGCAGGCCCAGCAGCCATGGCTCACGGGCCCAGCTGCTCCGCGGCATGTGGGATCTTCCCGGACTGGGGCACGAACCCGTGTCCCCTGTATCGGCAGGCGGACTCTCAACCACTGAGCCACCAGGGAAGCCCCTGATGTTTACTTTTTTTTTAATCCCACTTACTTATTGTCATATGAAGTGAAAACAATAACGCAAAAATAAACAGGGAAGGCTGAGTGAGAAAAGGATCACAGTCTCACAGTCTTCCATCTTATTCCTGAGTAGTTGGTGCAGAATCCTATGGAGTATCATTGCATTTAATCTCTAGTTTTTGTTTTCTTGACTCATGACATCTCATTTCTGTACTCTGTTATGATTCAGATAATAGGTCAGTCCACTCAAACATACTCAGAACACTCACTAAATACAAGAAAATATATTATGTGCTGTAATATATGACTGCTTTTCCATGATATCTTATGAAGCTGCAGTTCTGGAAAGCAGCCCAGAACAACCAAAAGTGCAGTAGGTATTGGAGTTGGTCACATCAGGTTTCCAGTGTGGATTCTGCCACCTCCTCGCTGTAGGACCTTCAGACAATTCCTTAATCACGCTGAGCTGCAGTGTCCCCATGGAGTAAGATGGGAAGGAGAGTTGGAGTAAGACCGTAAGAGACCCTAAGCAAGGAAACAGTACGGTATCTGGGCACATCACCCTCCATGTGCCTTCAAATAACATTGGCATTTTATGAAATGATACAGAACTTACTGTGTGCTGAAAATTAAATACCATTTTTCTAGATTTTGCAAAATTCTAGATATTCTTGATATATGTGGAAAAGCTTATATTTCTTCTCCGTTCCATTCTCTAACCTGTCCCTGTCTCACCTCCCCTGCATATAATCCCCATCTCAAGCATATACTGAGTTAGTCTTTGGGAAACCTAGCACTGCACAGTAGGCACAATACTGGTAACAACACTTGTTCAGTTGTCACTGTTTTTTTTTTTTATCAGAGAAGCAGTTTTGTGTTTAAGATGCTAGGTAGTGATGGAAAAGACATTAGTATAATTTGTTACCTTGGTAACTAGAGATGGATATCACATCATTTTGTATGGTATATGCTGTGGCCTTTATCTCTCTTCCCCTAATTAACATCCTGTGAGAAATGAAGAAGTAAATCACCAGAACAACTGGACCACTGCAGTATTAAGTGCTAGAACATTCTAAATTGCAGTAATAATCATGATAATGAGTCCGAGTAGTCTGTGTCTATCTTTTAATTGCTTCTTAACTCTTCTAAGTGGGAATGGCAAAGTTATTATGATGTAGAAACTAGGGGATGATTTATTTTTTACTTAAATTGGGCTTTGTGAAGAAAATTTTATTTTTAGTCTATTGGGAACTGTGAGAGTTCCTTTGAAGAACAACTTGGGCAGATTATTTTAAATATAGTTTAATACTACTAATATGTAGCACCCAAAATCTGGCTTTGCCTTAGGGTCGGGGCATTGTCATGCATAAAGCATTACGATCTAAAACCCAGTGCCCTAGTTGAGTCTGTTCTTTCACATTTTGCTACTTATTTATGGATTCAAATTCATAGGTGAATTTGTTTACTTGAACCAAGGAAGTCTTGTTATTGGACACTAAAGGAGCTTATTATAGGATGATTAGTCTTATAAGCTGGCTTTCTCATTTGGACCTAGAGGCCACATGTTCAGATTCAACTTACAGTTCTTGAGTGTGAGCCATGTAGCCATCCACTATTTCTTACTGATGATTTCATATACAGTATGTTAGCTCAGTAAGTCCATATAAAATGCTCTACAGCCCCTTCATTCATGAGGGTGAGCCCAAGAACAGTATCTGTACAACTGGACCCCATTACCCTTCCACCTGCCCCATTATTGTTGTTTGGATCATTAGTGGTCTTCTGACAAAGGGTGGACCAATGAGATTCCCTTTCCTAGGATCTGGGAACTGGATCAAAAATTTCAGTGTATTTTGGCCCAATGTCTGAATAGAAAGGTGTAAACACAGAGAAGCTATGGTTATTTCTCGTTGTTCTGTGAACCAGTGGGCCAAGAAAGCCAGTCTGTGTAGAGGAGACTGGTTCAAATACCAGAAAGGAGCAGAAAGAAGTGAGGGAACTTGGCCCAGGAACCTGATGGCTTGATTGTGGTACCAGGCCTTTCCTGAGGCCTGGCTTCCTTCGGTCCTTTGAATTCCCTCAAGCACTTCCATATCTTAGGATAAATTTCATCACTCCTAAAAGAATAACTAACAAAGTGGAAGTTTTTGTCCCTCTTTCACATGTGAAGAAAACTGAAGTTCAGGGAAGCCAGTCTTACTGCAGATGTTGATGACAGCATCTGATCTCTTGGTCAGGACTTCAGCTACCCAGGCAAATTAGAATAAAAAACAAAAGGGCATTTCTTTTGACTTACTACTTGGCATTCCAAGGTGTGACTCTGCCTCTAAGCATGACTAGAGTCAAGGATTTGACCAGAATCATTGGATCAAAGTTCATTCTTCCTTATCAGCTCTTGGCTCTGTTTGTTTCTATGAGAAGAGTAATCTCTGTGTTGGGGGCAATATGGCCATTGGCAGCCCAAAGCAGGAACATTGTAACTTGTGATCCTTGACCAAAAGTGCAGGAATCTCTCCCAACATTCACAGCATTGCCTGACAAAAGACTCTGATTGGCCAGCCTGGGTCACATGCTGGAGTGTGGCTGACAGGGCCGCCTTGATTGACAGCCCCCCCCCTCCTTGATTGACATCTTCCCCTGTATGGGAGTGTTGGGGTTCCATTACCAAACAAGGGAGAAGAGATGCTGAGCAGACCAAACCAATATTATTCAACAATATTTGCTGTTTTTTTCTTGAGTGGAAATAACTGATGATGCTCATGTGTGACAGACTCCCATATGCAATTTTTCTCTTCCAGCTGTTAGTCACCTACTCTCCCTCCCACTCAAGAAAATCAGTCTGTATACAGATGATTAGGTATGAGCTTATTATTCAGATAACCTTAAATCTACTCTAATGAATTAGAAAAATATAGTCCTTTGCAAATGTGAACACTTCCACGGTTAGCAGTAACAAGTGTGACACATCTCACAATTGCTTGGGGCACAAATGCTGGGGTGAAAACCCCTACTCTTGGATGGGTGTTATGAGGATAATTGTATCAGCACCTTTTTGGGTACTAGCATGCCTATATAAAACACATTTGTGTGACTCCTAACAGCCAGGCACTGTTGTAGGCACTGGGGTTCCAGCTATGAAGACAGCAAAAGTGTCTGTCTTATATGAAGCTCAAATTCTAATGGGAGAAGATTGGCATAAATTTATGAACAAAACAATTCAGATATTGAGTACAATAAAGAAAATACAACAGGGTATTGGGCCTGGTGTCCAGTATGGTAGCCACTAGCCATGTGTGCTTATTTAAATTTAAATTTATTAAAATGAAATCAAATTAAAACGTCAGTCACTTTAGTGACATTTCATGTGCTCAGTAACCACGAGTGGCTGGTGGCTACTGCATTAGACAATGCAGACATAGAAGAGGACTATTATTGCACAAAGTTCTGTTATACTGGGCTTGACAGTGACTGAGAAGGATATATCTGGGGGTGTTTAGAGCAGGCCTTGTGGCAAAGGTGGTGTTTATGCTCAGACCTAAAGCCACCATGTAAAGTTCTTGAGGAATAACATTCCAGGCAGAGTGAACAGTAAATACAAAGGCCCTGAGATGGAAATGAGCTTGGCCTGTGTGAAGATCCAAAGATGTCCCGTGTGTCTGATTGAGTTCGAGAGGCAAGAAAGAACTAGATCAGGTATAGCCTTGGGGTTTATTGTATGCCAATGAGAAGCCACTGTCTAAGCAGGGTAGTGACAGCTTTATTTAATTTCCGAATAATCATTTCAGCTGCAGGTGGGGATGTTGGGTGGCAAGGTTAGAAGTAGCACTTAGAAGGCCTTCAAAAATCATTTGATTAATGAAAAGACTGATGGAAGGCCCAGGCAGGCTGGGGTGTCCATGTGTCTGGGGACTACAGAGGGGTTCCCAGCTGCCTTGGGAGGTCCCCTATCCTAGTGGTAGACTGAGCAGTCAACCAGACAAGCCACAGAGGAGCCTGGACCCTCAGACCCCTCTCTCTGGGCCACAGCTTGGCTCACTGTTGGCTGCCCTCAGCCCCTCTGAGTTCCCACCATGTCTTGGGAACTAGTGCCAGGCACTGCTGCAGTGAGATATCTTCCCCTTCATATTGCTTCATTTATCTTTATTGAATACCTGTTCTGTGCTAGGTATTGTATTAGGTGCTGGGATTAAATTGGCACAAGAAGAAACAGCTATGATCCCTGAAAACATATGTCACACTGTAGAGTGGAGGCCGTGTCAATCAAATAATCAGATAAGTGTGTGATGACCACTGCAATTAAGTGCTCCGCACCAGAGTCCCGTGAGACTTCAAGAGCACCTGATAGGGATGTCCCCAGTCCAGAAAGTCAGAGGTAGCTGCCCTGAGGATGTGATAATTGGGCTGGATTTAAGGAGGAATGAGGATTCTGTAGGTGACAGGTGGAGAAAGTGTTCTGGTGGGAGGGAGCAGCGTGGGCAGAGGTCACAAGGACTGAGGATCAAGGAGCAGTGGAGGGAATAACAGAGACCAATGAGGCTGGGTGGAGGGAATGGAGGTGACACGGTGCTAGGTAGGGGGTGGGCAAAGGGGGTGCTGAGGAAGCCCCCACTGGTGAGTGGGAGATGATGGTATTCTTGCTTTGTCTTTTGAAACGTTTCCCTCTGCCATCTGTATGCCAGTTAGCTCCACTTCAGTAGTGACCACCTCAGTAGTGACTTTCTTTCTCTTTTTCTTTCTTTCTTTCTTTCTTCCTTCCTTCCTTCCTTCCTTTCTTTCTTTTTCTTTCTTTCTTCCTTCCTTCCTTTCTTTCCTTCTCTCCTTTCTTCTTCCTTCCTTCCTTCCTTTCTTTCTTTCCTTCTTTTTTTCCCTCCCTCCCTTTCTCTCTCTCTCTTTCTTCCTCCCTCTCCTCCCTCCCTCCCTCCCTTCCTTCCTTCCTTCCTTTCTTTCTTTCTTTTCTCTTTCCCTTATCTATTTATTCCTCATGATGACTCCACTGTTATGGGGGTGGTTATGATCCCATTGTATGGATTTGAACCCAGAACCCAGCATGCTGGAGTTAAACACTCCACAGCTCTTAAAATGAAATGCCAGTGGCTAGCTAGCATTGCAGTGAGCTGCAGTCTGAGGCCTACATAAGTAGCTTGTTAAGTAGGCCTTTAATACTCGTACTTGAGTATTCTGAGAGGCCAGAGATTCCAGATGGCTGAGAGAGGGATATTCATTATCTGGTTTTTTAAAGGAACTGTGACACTTGGGGAATTATAAATGAGTTAATGTAACATTAATACCTAGAAATATTCTGGAACAGATCATTAAAAAATCAGTTTTCACATATGAGGGGAAAATGCGATTACTAAGTAATAACTGGATAGCACTAGACGTTTGGAGAGGGACATGGATGAGTAGCAATCTATGTCACTTCCCCACAGGATACACATGCATAGGGAGTTTGGTATTGCTTGGCTCATTTGGAACTAATATTCCTATTAATTTTATTTTTTAATCTAAGTTGTAAAAAGCTGGCCATCATCCCAGAGCAGGGAAGGAGGAAAAAAAAAGGACAAGAGGAAAGAACCAGAACATATTAAGAGACTGCTCTGGGCACTATGCCCATTGCTTTTGTACATTTACCCCATTCAGTTCTCCAAAAGACCTAGAAAGGTAGGTATCTCCATCCCCTTTTCACAGAGAAAGAAACTGAGTCACAGAGACATGAGGGTGCCATTAGGAAGCAAGCATAGTTTCCACCCTTGGCATCGGGCTCCCAAACCCCTCTTCTTGTTGCCATACTGACTGTTTTTTTGCTTCATGAATGGAACCCTGTTCAGGGTGAAACCCAGGCAGAGGGAGGCACCGTGATGGAAATCAGGAGGCCCACCCAGATTCCTCCCTTGGCTTGGAACTAACTTCTGGGCAAGGAGTGGGAAGACTCTTCCCAGCTGGTGGTGAAACATGAAAATGTCTCCCTAAGTGGTACAGACAAGGAGTCATGTATCCATTCATTTGTCCCATCACCTGACAAAGACCTCCAGACACTGTGCTTGGTGCCAGGGATGTGGAGATGAGAAAGGCGTGGTGTCTCTGGGATGGACCAATCCTCCTGAAATCCAGGGACATGTGGGTGCCTTCTTGTCTTGGAGGGCTCACCATCCAAAACAAACCCTCTAAGGGTTTCCAGGGGAATGAATACCATGATGAAAAGGGCCCAAAAACCCACTGATTTCCTGAGGGGAGAGGAGATCAGAGGAAGCAGGGTAACAGGGAAGGAGAAAGGCTTCTGGGAGATGGGAGAGCCCTGGGCCTTGCAGCTGGAATTGAGCCCTTAACCTGCCCTATATTGAGTTCCTACCTGTGCTGGACACTGTGAGGGGAGCTTAACATGCAGCAGTGAAGAGTTCATAGTTGCTTCACTTTATAGGTGAGGAAATTGAGGCACAAAAAGGTCAGGAAGAGAAATATGGGTGATAATTGGTCCAAAGGACTGGGTTGGTAGAGATTGAAGCCAGTAATAGAGCCAGGTGGGGATGTTCTTAAGGACAAGGACCCACTTAGGCTGGAGGCACGTGCCCACATGGGGCCTGGGATGCTGAAGGCAAGTCTTCCTGAGAGGTTCCTGGAGGTCCTTCACCATCAGAATGTGATGAGTGTACTGGTTAGGACTCAGTGCTCACCCGTGACAGAAACCTACTTGGGCCAATAGCAGAGTTTGTTGTAAAGACTGAGGGAGTGACTGTCTCAGGCAATCCCAGGGTACTGGTCTAGACTGCTTGGAAGGGATGGAGACTGGGGCAAAGTAGAAACAAGCTTGTTGTTCAAATAGTAGCAAGAGGGCAGTGAGGCTGGAGTAAAGTGAGAGGCTGGTCAGTGGAGGAGACCAACTGGGTAAGGTGGGGCACAGCCAGACCACAGAGTCTTTCAAAGCCTGGGGAAGGGTTTATTCTGAGGGTGGCAGGAAACCACTGGGGAATGACACAGTCCATTTCATGTTTCTAAACCATCACTCTGGCTGCTGCCTGGGTAGATGGCAGGGGATGAGGAGATGGCCTGAGCCCAATGGCAGGCCACAGTCCACTGATAGGGGACAGGCACTGTGATGGTCAATTTTATGTGTCGGCTTGATGACGCCATGGTGCCCAGTTGTTTGGTCAAACACCAGTTTTGATGTAGCCATGTAAAGGTATTTTTTAGACACACATCTAAAAAATACCTTTACATGGCTACATCAAAACTGGTGTTTGCCCAAACAAGCAGTAGACTTTGAGTAAAGTAGATCCTCCATAATGATCATTGTCCAATCAGCTGAAGGCTTTACGAGCAAAGACAGATTCCCTAAGGAAGAAGCAATTCTGTCTTGAGATTGTAGCATGAAAACCCTGCCTGTGTTACCAGCCTGCCTGGCCTGCCTTGTGGAATTGGACTCAAGACTGCTATGTTATCTTTTACCTGAATTTTCAGTCTGACAGCTTACCCTACAGATTTTTTTTTTTTGGGGGGGGGGGGGTACGCGGGCCTGACACTGTTGTGGCCTCTCCCGTTGCGGAGCACAGACTCTGGATGCGCAGGCTCAGCTGCCATGGCTCACGGGCCCAGCCGCTTCGCGGCATGGTGGGATCTTCCCAGACCGGGGCATGAACCCATGTCCCCTGCATTGGCAGGTGGACTCTAAACCACTGTGCCACCAGGGAAGCCCACCCTACAGATGTTGACTTTGGCAATCCCTGAAATCAAATGAGCCAGTTCCTCTAATCAATAATCAATACCTCTCTCTTTCCCTGCCTCCCCGTTCTGTTTCTCTGGAGAACCCTGACCAATCTAGTTACTTACTGAGTGGGTGCTCAGTAAGTGTCTTTGTGTTCTGGGTCCAACCCTTGGGCTATATTTTCCAAGTCAGAGTTGTCTTTGGGTTCCGTGGGGAATAAGTGAGCAGAGAAGCACAGGCCCACCTCCTGGGGAGTTCACAGTTGGTTGGTTCCACCGCACGCACACACACACACAGGAAACAATTAGATAACTTTACAGGCAGGATTTCATTAAAGCCAAAATGTGTGGAGCAGTTACTTTCCACCCATGAAGCAGGCCCTCTGTGGTGGTGCCTTGCAGTTCTGTTCTGCAGCTTACCTGGCAGGAAGGGGAAGCAGAAGTTGCCCTTGGAAATAGTGCCTCTGGCCTGGGCTGCTCATTGGAATAACTGGGGGAGGCTGAAAAAATACTACCTTGGGGTTCGGATTTAATTGTTCTGAGGTTTGGCTTGGGCATCTGGATGTTGAAAAGCTCTGAAGCCTGAGTTGAGAAGTACTGCCTTAAGACATTGTGATTAGGTGCTTCTCACCTGTAAAGAGTTAAAGAGAATTAGGACAGGATTCAGGAAACAAAGGTCTCCAAGGCATTTTCTGCCAGCTCCCTGTTTTTGTAAATAAAGTTTTATTAGAACACAGTCACACCCATTTTTTTAATGTTTTGGCTACTTTTGCTAAAACAGCAGAATTGAATGTTGCGAAAGAAAGTGTCTCACCTGCAGAACCTAAAATATTTACTATCTAGCTCTTTACAGAAACAGTTTGCCAACTGCTAAACCAGGCAGTAATGCGTTTTCAAGGATGTGGATGGTGTGGGAGAGGCTGAGCCACCATTAAAAGGAAAGCATACATTCATTCCTTGGGTTGAGATACTACCTCAGAAGCCTTCTTAACACATATAGGCAGTCACACCAATCAGTTAGAGAGAGCACACAGACTGAAGCCTTTTTGTCATCTCTTGATATTTCTTGTTGAATCTGAAGCTTTACCCTACTTGGTGATAGGAGTCTTAGCTGAGTCAATGAGAAGACCTGAGCAGTTGGATTCTACAGTTGGTAGAGGGGTGGAGCAATGAATTCTTTTCCTTGATGGCATCCCTATCAAAACTGAAGACTGGGACTTCCCTGGTGGCACAGTGGTTAAGAATCTGCCGGCCATTGCAGGGGACACGGGTTCGAGCCCTGGTCCAGGAAGATCCCACATGCCGTGGAGCAGCTAAGCCCGTGCACCACAACTACTGAGCCTGTGCTCTAGAGCCTGGGAGCCACAACTACTGAGCCCAAAGCCACAACTACTGAAGCCCATGCTCTGCAACAAGAGAAGCCACTGCAAAGAGAAGCCTGCGCACCACAACAGAGTAGCCCCCGCTCGCCGCAACTAGAGAAAGCCTGTGCGCAGCAACAAAGACCCAGTGCAGCCAAAGAAAGAAAGAAAGAAAGAAATAACTGAAGACTGACATGTTCTGTGACAGTGGTGTTGAAGGAGAGGGAGTCCATGGCAGGGGGTTGCCCAGGTGGCTCTTGGGGGAGCTGCAGGGTCATGGAAGTATCACAGAGCTCCTGCCTTGTATTCTTCATCTTAAGGTGATTAGCACAGACCAGAAATTCCAGGAGCTTCTGGAGTCACCTTTACCCCATACTCTGGACACAGTCTTCTGTCTGGATTTGTGACAGAGGCCATAAAGCAGTATGACCTTCGTCTCCTACAGCTTTCCTTCTCCAGGCCATAGGAGACACTGCTTACAGCATGATCTTCCTAACCTGCTGAGAACTTTCCCTGCTGCCATAGGACCTTGAAGAGTTGACTCTGAATACAGGTCTGTGGAAATGCAGCTCAGGTGAGAGACCTGGTAACCACAAGGATTTGGACATTGGTCCTTTCATCAGTTAGGCAACCAATAAATGCCAGGGGCTGGAGATACAACAGTGAGTAAAGAGACACAATTCTTGTAGTTGCAGAACTAGTCTCATGGGGGAGTTGCATTGATAAAGCAATCATGTGAGTATTTGTCATGTGGCCCCTACGGTAAATGCTGAGAAGGACAACTGCATGATCAGCTATATTTGAGGAAGGCTGTATATAACACCTCTCCCCCAAGACATTCAAAGTGCACATAGAGTACTCTCTAAATGAATTAAAGGCCTTGAGAATTCCTGAAATGAAAAATCTCTTTGCCTTTTCTAAAACCCCAGCTTCTTCCCCAAACTTTGTTCACCATGACACACATTCAGAAAAATTATTCCTTATCAGTATTCCATGGAATGGCTTTCTCTTACACAGATCATATACTTTGGAAATGCTGCTTTGGGACGCTGCAGAGAAGTGCTGCACCCAGGGGTACACAAAATGAGCCACTGGGATGCCCAAGAAGAGTACATTGCTTTTATTTCTATTCACTGTAATTTCTATTATAATTTTTATAGTATAATATGCACATGTTAGTATAATGGTAGGTAGTACACATGAGCTATAAATATGTAGGGAGATGCTACTCAAAAACTTTTTTTAAGGAGACTTTATTTTTTTTAGAGCAGTTTTAGGTTTACAACAAAATTCAGAGGAAGGTACAGAGTTTTTCCATATGCTTCTACACATGCATAGCCTCCCACATTATCAACATCACTCACCAGAATGGTACTTTTTTCTATATCAAGGATGAACCTACATTGACACATAATCACCCAAAGTCCATAATTTACCTTAGGGTTCACTCTTGGTGTTTTATATTCTGCGGGTTTGGACAGATGTATAATGACAAGTATTCATCATTATAATCAATATCATTATCAGTAATATACAGACTATTTTCATGGTTCTAAAAAAATAAAACCTCTCTGCTCTGCCAATTTATTCCTCTCCCCACCACCCCTGGCAAACACTGATCTTTTTATTGTCTCTACGGTTTTGCTTTTTCCAGAGTGTCATATAGTTGGAATCATACAGTAGCCTTCTGAGATTGGCTTCTTTCACTTAGTAATATGCATTTAGGTTCCTCCATGTCTTTTCATGGCTTGATAGATAATTTTTTTTTTTTTAGCACTGAGTAATATTCCATTGTCTGTCTCTACCACAGTTTATTTACACATTCACCTATTGAAGGACATCTTGGTTGCTTCCAAGTTTTGGCAATTATGAATAAAGCTGCTATAAACATCTGTTTTCAGGTTTTTGTATGGACATAAGTTTTCAACTCTAAATGCCAAGGAGTATGATTGCTGGATTGTATAGTAAAAGTATGTCTAGTTTTATAAAAAACCGCCAAACTGTCTTCCAAAGTGACTGTACCGTTTTGCATACCCACCAGCAATAAATGAGAATTCCTATTCCTCTAAGTCTTTGCCAGCATTTGGCGTTGTCAGTGTTCCAGATTTCAGCCATTCTAATCGGTGGTATTTCATTGTTGTTTTAATTTGCATTTCCCTAATGACATATAATGTGGAGCATCTTTTCTTATGCTTACTTGCCATCTGTATAACTTCTTTGGTGAGATGTCTGTTCAGGTCTTTTTAGCCCATTGTTTAATCAAGTTGTTATTTTTCTTGTTAAGTTTTAAGAGTTCTTTGTATGTTCTGGATCACAGTCCTTTACCACATGTGTCTTTTACAAATGGTTCCTCCCAGTCTGTGGCTTCTCTTCTAATTCTCTTGGTATTATCTTTCACAGAGCAGAAGTTTTTAATTTTAATGAAACCCAGTTTATCAGTTATTTCTTTCATGAATCATGTCTTTGGTGTTGTATCTAAAAAGGCATCACCATACCCAAGGTCATCTAAGTTTTCTCTCATGTTATTTTCTAGGAGTTTTATAGTTTTGCATTTTATATTTAGGTCTATGATCCATTTTGAGTTAAATTTGAAGGGTATAAGGTTTTTGTTTAGATTCATTTTTTTGCATGTGGATGTCCAGTTGTTCCAGCACCATTTGTTAAAGAGACTATCTGCTCCTTTGTCCAAGATAAGTTGACTGTATCAATATTTATGGGAGTGTCTATTTCTGGGCTCTCTATTCTGTTCCACTGATCTGTTTATTCTTTCACCAATACAGCACTGTCATTATTGCTGTAGCTTTACAGGTAGTCTTGAAGTCCTCCAACTTTGTTTTTCTTGTTTAGTATTGTGTTCAAATACTTCTTAATGAAAGTAATGCTTGATTCCTTCCAGCCAGAGGTTTTTTTTATTTCTGTGTCTTGAAAATCTCATAACACCCTCCTGCAGGGGTAGACAAACTACAGTCCACAGGCCAGATCCTTTTTGTAATTTTGTAAATCTTTGGTAAATAAAGTTTGACTGGAGCACAGCCAGGCCCATTACTTTATGTACTGTCTGGCCACTGTTGTGCTACAACAGTAGTGTAGAGGAGTTGTGACAGACTCTTTAACATGCAAAGCCTAAAGTATGACTGTCTGACCCTTCACAGAAAACATGTTCCTACCCCTGCCGCACTGAGTCACTTTTAGACACTTACTCATTGGACTACTTCATCCTAAGTTGGTGCCAAGCCAGGTTTGGGGAAACAGCACACCTACCATTTTGTTCCTGGTGTTTTCTTTGCCACATTTCCTCCCTTGGATTAGTTTCCTTTGTGCCCCATCACACTTGGTAGGTGATCAGATATACTCAAAAAAGAACGAATTTACTCCCACCTCCTGGGTGACATGGACTCAGAAATACTGAGGTGACTTAGACTTAACACATCTCTTCCTCTCTCCTGTGGGCAAAGTTACTGAGCCTCATAATTACAGCAATGAATTCCAAGGACCGAGAAGTGATTCTTCTTGTTTGCACTGAGTCAGCCTTTTCAAAATCAATACAGAATGGACAAATGGATTTAGGGAGGAGTAGAACACACAGTCTTCTGTGGTGAAGGATGGGCACCATTGAGCAAAATCCTGCTTATGTTTTCATGCTTCCTTCAGTTGCATTCTGGGTTGTGCAGGTTATTCAATTAAATGGCAGTTTTGAAGCTGTCTCTGGAGAGCCTATGAGTGAACCATAATGGCACTGGCCTTGATCAAGCAGGCTGGGCTTTTTTGTTAATTTATATGTTTTCATTTCTCTTAAATAAATACCTAGGAGTAGAATTTGCTGGATCATATGGTAGATACATGTTTAACTTTACAAGAAGCTGTGAATGGTTTTCCGAAGGGTTTGAAAGGTTTTATATTTCCATGAGCAATGTATGGGATTTCTGGTTATTCCACATCTTTGCCAACATTTAGTATTTTTAGAAAATTTAGTATTAGCTAGTGGGTGTAAAATTGCATTTTGGAGCAATGATGGAGTTTTATTTTGCACTTCTCTGATTAATGATGTTGAACACTTTTTGGCCATTTGTATACTTTCCTTTGTAAGGTGTCTGTTCAAATCTTTTGCCTATATTTTAATTGGTGTTTTTTTTTTTATTTTTTTTTATTTTTTTTAATTGGTGTTTTAAGTTGTGTTACAGGAGTTCTTTACATATTCTGGTACAAGTTATTTGTCAGATATATGTATTATGAATACTTTCCCCTCAATGACGGCTTTACTATTTGTTTTATTAATAGTGAATTTGATGATCAGAAGTTTTCAGTTTTCATAAAGTCCAAATTATCAGTTTTAAAAATTGTGTTTTCCATAACCTAAGAAATCGTTGCTTACCTGAAGGCAGCTGAAGTTATTCATCATTTTTTGGTTTTGTTTTTTTAAATATTATAGATTTAGCTTTTTCATTTAAGTCTTTCAGCCATCTTGAATGAATATGTGTATGTTGTGAATTAGGGGTTGAGGATGTTGTTTTCATATGGTTAGTCATATGTTCCACCACAGTTTGTTGAAAATACTTTCCCCATTGAATTATCTAAGCACCTTTATTGAAAATCGGTTGACTGTATCTGTGCGGCTTTATTTCTGGACTCTCTTCAGTTCCGTTGACCTGTTTGTCTGCTTTAATGCCAATACCACACCATTTTGATTAAATAAGTTTAGAGTAAGACTTAAATTCAGGAAATGTGAGTCATTGGACCTTTTTCTTCTTTTTAAAAATTGTTTTTGATATTCTAGATCCTTTCCATTTCTCTATAAAATTACAATTAACTCAGCAGTTCCTACAAACAGCCTGTTGAGATTTTGATTGAGATTTCTTTGGAGTTTTAGATCAATTTGGGAAGAATTAACATGTGAATACTGAGTTTTCCAATCCTTAAGCACAAGGTATATCTCTCTATTTATTTAAGGCTTCTTTAATTTCTCCCATAAATATTTTGTAGTTTTCAGCATACAGGTATCACACATGTTTTTAAAAATTCATACCTAAGTATGTCAAGCTTTTTATGCTATTGTAAATGCTATCATTCTTCCAGTTGTTCTTTGTTAGTACAATGAAATATAATTGATTTTGGTATATTGATCTTATAGCCTGTGACCTTGCTAAACTCAATAGTTACAGTAGATTATGTGCATTCTTTAGGGTTTTCTACATAGAAAGTCATGTTGTCTGCAGAAAAAGATAGCTTTTTCCCTTTCCAATATGTATGGCATTCATTCACTCATTTACTCATTCATTCATGCAATTTACTGCATTTGCCAGAACCACCTGTACAATGTTGAATTGAAGTGATAAGACATAATTGCCTCGTTACTGATCTTAGGAGAAAAATGTTCAGTGTTTCGTCATGAATATAATGTTAGCTGTAGGTTTTATATAGTTGCTCTTTATCAGGTTGAGGACTTTTTATCTTATTTTAAATTTCCTGATAGTTTTTATGATGAACAAAAGTTGGATTCTTTCAAATATGTTTTCTGCATTTATTTGGTCATATGATTTTTTTTTTTTTTTTGCGGTATGCGGGCCTCTCACTGTTGTGGCCTCTCCCCTTGCGGAGCACAGGCTCCGGACGCGCAGGCTTAGTGGGCCATGGCTCATGGGCCCAGCCACTCTTCCCGGACCGGGGCATGAACCCGTGTCCCCTGCATCGGCAGGCAGACTCCCAACCACTGCGCCATCAGGGAAGCCCGGTCATATGATTTTTTAAAAAAAATTCTGTTAATATGGTGAACCGTGTTGATTGATTTTTCAAATGTTAAACCAACCTTGAATTCCTGGGATAAATACAACTTGGTAATGATGGATTGTCCTTTTAATGATAGGGGATTTAATGTGATATTTTGTTAAGATTTTTGATCTAGATTAATGAGTGATATTAGCATGTAATTTTTCCAGAAATTGTTCTTGTTTGGGTTTGGTGTCAGTGTTATGCTGCCCTCATAAAATAAGTTGGGACGTATTCCTTCCTCTAATTTTTTTGTAAGAGTTTATGTAAGATCGTTTGTACTTTTTCCTTATGTATTTGATAGAATTCATTATTTAAGTCATCTGAACCTGGAGTTGTTTGTTTTATCATGGCTGTTAATTGTGAATTCAATTTCTCTTGTATACATAGGGCCAGTCATATTTTATATTTCTTTTTGTGTCAATTTTGGTAATTTCAGTTATTCAAGGAATTTGACATTTAACTCAAATTGTCAAATATTGGTATAAAGTTGTTTATATTATTCTCTTATCATTTCATTATCTGTCAGCTCTTTAATAATGTTTTCTCTTTCATTCCTGACTCTAGTATCTTGTGCTTTCTTACTTTTTTATTCATCAGTCTAGCTAGGGTTTTATACTTTTGATATCATTGATTTTTTTCCCCTGTTACTTGTTTTGTTTTATTGGTTTCTGCTTTTATCTCTATTATTATTGTTATTATTATTATTTTTGACTGCATTTGGTCTTCATTGCTGCACGTGGGCTTTCTCTAGTTGTGGCAAGCGGGGGCTACTCTTCATTGTGGTGTACAGGCTTCTCATGCAGTAGCTTCTCTTGTGGAGGAGCACGGGCTCTAGGCATGCGGGCTTCAGTAGTTGCAGCACGTGGGCTCAGTAGTTGTGGCTCGGGGGCTCTAGAGTGCAGGCTCAGTAGCTGTGGCACACAGGCTTAGTTGCTCCATGGCATGTAAGATCTTCCCGGACCAGGGATCGAACCTGTGTCCCCTGCATTGCCAAGCAGATTCTTAATCACTGCACCACCAGGGAAGTCCCTATCTTGACTACTTTATTCCTTCTTTTAACATTCAGTTTTATTTGTTCTTGTTTTCTATCTTCTTAAGGTAGTATCTTAGACTATTCATCTTAAAAATTTCTCCTTTTCTATGATAAACTTTAAAATCTATAAATTTTTCTCTAATTTCTGTTTCAGTTACATCTTACAAATATTTTTTTATTATCATTTATTTCAAAATATTTTACAACTTTTTCTGTCATTTTCTTCCATGGTACATGTATTATTAAGGAGTGTGTTGTTTAATTTCAAAATCTTTAAGATTCTTCTAGATATCATCTTTTCTTAGATGTTGTTGATATTTTTTGTATCATTATCATATACTGAATTCCCACTGTTATGATCTGGAAGAGAATGTGTGCTCTATAGTTGCTAGGTGTGGAATTCCTTAAAGTCAATTAGCTTAAGTTGGTAACTAGTGTTGCTACATGACCAACACCCAGTAAAAATCCTTAGCACTGAGTCCTTTTTTTTTTTTTAAATAAATTCATTTTATTTATTTATTTTTGGCTGCATTGGGTCTTCGTTGCTGTGCGTGGGCTTTTTCTAGTTGCGGCGAGCGGGGGCTACTCTTTGTTGCAGTGCATGGGCTTCTCATTGCAGTGGCTTCTCTTGTTGGGTGCAGAGCATGGGCTGTAGGCGCGCAGGCTTCAGTAGTTTTGGCTTGCGGGCTCTAGAGCACAGGCTCAGTAGTTGTGGCACACGGGCTTAGTTGCTCTGTGGCATGTGGGATCTTCCCCGACCAGGGCTTGAAGCTGTGTCCACTGTACTAGCAGGCAAATTCTTAACCACTGCACCACCAGGGAAGCCCCAGCACTGAGTCTTTGTTGAGCCTCTCTGGTAGGCAACCTTTCAAATGTATTGTCATCCATTCATTGCTGAAAGAATTTGTACATCTTATGTAATTGTGCTGGGAGAGAAATCTTGGGAAGCTCACATCTGGATTCCTCTGGACTTTGCCACATGCGTCTCTTTTCCTTTGATGATTTTGCTTTATATCTTTTCACTGTAATGAATCTTTTCAAAGAACCAACTTTTAGTTTCATTGATTTCCTGATTTCAATTTCATTGATTTCTGTTCATCAAAATTTTTTAAAAAGTGTTTTTTTTCCCCTTCTGCTTACTTTGGATTCAATTTTCTTTTCTTTTTCTAGTTTCCTAAAATAGAAGCTTAGGCGATTAACTTTAGGTCTTTTTTTCTTTTCCAATACATCCATTGAATGCTGTAAATTTCCCTGTAAGCACTGCTTTTGCTGCATCTTGCAAATTTTGACAGGTTATATTTTGATTTTAATTTAGTTTAAAATTTCTCTTGAGACTTATTCTTTGACCCATGTATTATTTAGAAATATATTGTTTAATCTCCAAATATTTTGGGATTTGTCCAGCTGTCTTTCTGTTATTGATTTCTAGTTTAATGTCAGTGTGGTCTGAGAGCACATTTTGTATGATTTCTATTCTTTTAAATTTGTTAAGGTGTGTTTTATGGTCCAGAATGTGGTCTGTCATGGTGATCGTTCCATGTGAGCTTGAGAAAAATGTATATTCTGTTGTTGTTGGATGAATTAGTCTATAGTCAATTAGATTCTGTTGCTGTGCTGTTCAGTTCAAACTGTATCCTTACCAGTATTCTGCCTGATGGATTTATCAGCTACTGATAGAGGGGTACTGAAGTCTTCAACTTTAGTAGCATGTTATCTGTTTCTTCTTGTAGTTCTATCATTTTTTCCCCCTCACATACTTTAATATTCTGTTATTAGGTGCATACACATTAAAGATAGTTATGTCTTCTTGGAGAATTAACCCCTTTATCATTATGTAATGCCAATCTTTTTTGCTGATAATTTTCCTCGCTTTGAAGTCAGCTTTTTCTGAAATTAATATGGCCACTCTGGCTTTCTTTTGATTAATGTTAGCATAGTATATCTTTTTCTATCCCTTTACTTTTAATCGACCTGTTCTTTATATTTAAGGTGAGTTTCTTGTAGACAGCATATAGTTGGTTCTTCTTTTTTATCCACTGTGACCATCTCTTTAAATCTATTTAGACCGTTCACATTTAAAGTGAGCATTGGTATAGTTGGATTAATATGTACCATACTTATAACTGTTTTCTATTCATTGCCCTTGTGTTTTTTTTGGTCTTCTACTCTTTTTATGCCTTCTCTGGTTTTAATTGAGCATATTACATAACGTAGTATTTTCTCCTTCCTTGGCATTTATACTTCTTTTAAAAATTTTTTTAGTAGTTGTTTTATAGTTTGCAATATACATTTACAACTAATTCACGTCCACTGTCAAATAATCTTGTACCACTTCATGGGTAGTATAACACTGTGCTATTCATTTCACTTATCCATAACTATAATAATCCAATTTGTTGCTATTATTATTTTGATCAAACTATTTGTCAGGTCAGTTAAGAATAAGAAAATTAAATATTTTACTTTCATTTATTCCTGTTGTAACACTCTTTTCTGGGTTTCTGACCTGTGTAGTTTTCCCTCCCTTTAATGAAATTTTAACATTTTTTGCAAGGCAGGTCTATTTGCAACAAATTTCTTTAATTTTTGTCTGAAGAAGTCTTTATTTCTTTTTCACTTTTGAAGGATAATTTTTCTAGATTCTAGAATTCTAGGTTGGTAGGTCTTTTCTTTTTATTTTTGCGGTACGTGGGCCTCTCACTGTTGTGGCCTCTCCCGTCGCGGAACACAGGCTCCGGATGTGCATGCCCAGCAGCCACGGCTCACGGGCCCAGCCGCTCCGCAGCATGTGGGATCTTCCCGGACCGGGGCACGAACCGTGTCCCCTGCATTGGCAGGTGGACTCCCAACCACTGAGCCACCAGGGAAGCCCGGTAGGTCTTTTCTTTGAACATTAAGTATTTTGTGCTACTCTCTTCTTGCTTGTATGTTTTCTGAACAGAAGTCTGATGTAATCGTTGTCCTTGTTCCTCTGTAGGTAAGGTTTTTTCCTCTTTTTGGCTTACTTTAAGATTTTCTCTTTGTCTTTGATTTTTGCAGTTTGGATATGACACGCCTAGGTGTAGTTTTTTCTTTTTTTCAATATTCATGTGCTTGATTTTCCGTGGACTTCTTGGATCTGTGGTTTGGTGTTTGTCATTAATTTTGGAAATATTACTTCAAATATTTCTTCTGTTCCCTTTTGTCTTTCTTCTCTGGTATTCCCATTACACTACATATCTGTTATACTTTTTGTAATTGTTCTGTGGTTTTTGAATATTCTATTCCTTTTTTCCCATTAATTTTTTTCTTTGCTTTTCAGTTTGGGAAGTTTCTACTGACGTGAGCTTCTGGCTCACTGATTATTTCCTCAGCTGTATCCAGGCCGGTGATGACCCATTGGCATTCTTCATTTCTATTATAGTGTTTTTGATTTCTAGCATTTCTTTTTGATTATTGCTCTTAGAATATTTGTCTCTCTACTTATCTGTCTGCTCTTACCTGTTTTCTACTTTTTCCTTTAGTCCCCTTAGTATTTTTTTTTTTTTTTTTTTTTTTTTTGAGTTGCGGAGCACAGGCTCTGGACGCGAAGGCTCAGAGGCCATGGCTCACGGGCCCAGCTGCTCCGCAGCATGTGGGAATCTTCCCAGACCGGGGCACGAACCCATGTCCCCTGCATCGGCAGGCGAACTCTCAACCACTGCGCCACCAGGGAAGCCCCCCTTAGTATATTAATTACAGTTGTTTTAAATTCCTGCTCTGATAATTCTAACCACACCTGCCATCTACCGTCTTGCAGTACCGCACAGCAGTTAAGTGCACAGGCTCTGGAAATAGAGTGTCTGTGTTTTAATTCTGGTTCTGCTTATTGGTGGTGTAATCTTTGACAGCATACATAAATTCTCTCTACCTCAATTTCCTCATTTGTGAAGTTAGAATACTCATAAAACCTACTTTATAGAGTTGTTAGGAGAATTGAATAAGTTAACATATGGAAAGCACTTAGAACAACAAGTATGACTATCTAATATATTATATATTGACTTAATTTTTGTTGTTTTCCAGTCTCCTTCTATTTAAAGGTAGGCTGAATAAAGGCAGGGTCTGTCTTCAAACTTTAAAGGATTAAAATGTTTTGGGGCAGTTTTCTCTATATTCACATAAGGAAGTACTAAGCAGCTTCTTAAATTTATGTTTTTCAAGAGTACTTAATGACACTGGGAAATAGTTATATGATGCTATCACACCTGTGCAAAAGCAGCCGTAGATGCTGTGAAAGACTTACAGATTACGTGACTAGAGCAGGATCCACAAGTGTAGGGAACAGACCGCCCGCAACCATACCCAGGTCTGTCTGAGTTCACAGCCTTCTTCCCTAAGCCACATGTCATGTTTTTTGACTTTCTCTTTCAGTATGAATACTTCAATGCCGTGCTGATAAATGAAAGGGACAAAGATGGGAATTTTTTGGAGCTGGGGAAGGAATTCATCTTAGCCCCAAATGACCATTTTAATAATTTGCCTGTGAACATCAGCCTGAGCGACGTTCAAGTGCCAACGAACATGTACAACAAAGGTAAGGCTCACTGCTGCTGCTCCTTTTGGAGGGTAGAGAGGGCAGGACGTGAGGGGCAGGGCTGGCTGGTTTGGGATATCATGCTTTTTTGAAAAACAGTTATAAGCTGGGTGTGTCAGGCACCAGCTGGATAGGTGAAGTGTGTGCCTGTTCTGCCTGGACACTCTGGGCTTGCTGTTTTCCTGGCTCCTGTTTGCATCAGGCCCTCTAACTTGTAGTCCAGGGGTTGGCAAACTTTTTCTTTAAAGGGCCAGATAGTAAATATCTTACTTAGGCTTTGTGGGCCACAGAGTCTCTGTTGCAACTACTCAGCTCTGCTGTTCTGGCACAGAAGCAAGCATACATAGGTAATATGTCAATCAGCAGATAATATGTAAATTGGCTGGTTCCAAGAAAACATTTAATCTACAAAAACAGATGGCCGCATTGGACCGGCAGGCGCTAGCGTACAGAGCCTTCTCTCTTCTTCCTCCCCATTCCTTGTGATGGTATCTGAGGGTTCTGGAGTTCCTAGGGTTACCATGGAATCACTGTGGTCGTAGAGTACAAAGCAGCATGAGTCTTAATGAGGCTCCCTGTTTTCAGGCTTGTGTTCCTCAAATCCAGTCTTTTCATGGATTCTAGAGTTCTTTTCCCCAAATTCCCATCTGCCCCTTTGAATTGGGATTATAATAGCCAAGGACTGGGCTCTGGCAGCAGACGGCCTCTGATTAGATCCTGAGTTCCATTTCTTACTGGCTGTGACCTTGAAAGGCTGAGACCACCTTGTCTCTTTAGACCTTAGTTTCCTTACATTCTAGGATGTGGATAATAATCGCATCTACCTCATGGGGTGGTTGTGAGGATGAAACAGATGATGAGTACAAAGGGTTTAATTGAGGACGTTACTTTCCTCATCCTCACCATTACGGAGTAGGAGTTTGCTCTGCTTTGTCATACCTGGGAGGATCCTAAACAAAGAGCTGTCTTCCCCCCCAAAATAAATTAGAAAGCTGTGGCATCTTCAAAGTAAAAATCTACTCCATTATAAGCTATTGATGTTTTAGAAATATCGGGGGCCAGTTTCAGCATCACAGGCAGGAAAGCAGTGGTCATGAGACAGGCTCTGGGCTTGAATCCTGCTCATCCTTTTGCTGGCTCTGTAATCTTAAACAGGTAACTTTTCCTCCCCGAGCCTCAGTTTCCTTCTTTGTAAGATAGGGATAAGAATACTGCCTCCCTCAGGGGGTTATTGTGAGGATATGAAGTGATGCCTACGCATCTTCAGCACAATGTTGCTCGTGGAAACTGCCTAGTGCATCTTAGCTATCATTATTATCGGGAAATAACATGAGTATAAATTGCATTTCTAAATTGTTCTAGGTTACTGTTTAAAGAGCTTGGTCAGTGATTAAAGAGCTTCCAACTCACCATGTCTGTAGTGTTCTTCTCGTACCTGTCCTTTGGGTCTGGATATCTAATGTCTCCCTTTCGTGGTTGACCTGTTACCCGTCCTTAATGTTCTGTGAGGCAGCACCCCATCCATTAATTATTCTGATGGTTATTGGGGCCCCTGTGGTGAACCAGATGCAGCCCCTTCCTTGAGAGGTTCATAGCGAACTTAGGGACCAGACAGGTAAAAGAGATCATAGGATACCGTGTGTCACCTGCTGGCCACAGTTACTGAAGGACCGGGGCAGTGGGAGCTCCAGGGAGGGGACCTGACCCCTTGCTCCTGCGAGCTGCCACACGTTTTTCTTTTCTCTCTCTCAGAGAAAGTGATGTCAGTCCAAGTTGCCCCTAGTGAGCTCTGGATTGGACTGTATCCTGTGACCTAATCTTCACTTTGGACTCTTCCTCAGAAAACAAATTCCTAAGAACCCAAGCCTTAGAGGGCTGAGCTCAGCTTTGTCCAGTGGAGTTTAGTCCTCCAGGGAGATCCTGCCAGATGAGAAGGAAACCCCCTTTTGTGCGGTGTGTCTGCAAAAAGACCATTCTCTCAGCATTAAATACATTCTCAACGGAAGATGAAAAGTTCAGATTTTACAGAGCAATTCCAGACATAAAACAATTCAGAATGATCTTTTAAAATATGGCAACTGCTTCCAGTTTGCTTGAACCATTAGCCCCATTATAGAGATTTAATTGCACCTTGAGCTTTAAAGGCATAATTGTACCTTTCCATGGTGGCAGCACTAGGGGACCAGCACTGCCATTGATCACACAGACTGCAAGTCTCTCTAGGCAGAATCATAATAGATAGTCAGATTTCTTGAGCCATAGAGGTAGATAATTTTATTTAACGTCATCCTCAGCACCCCTCATGAGGTCTGCCTACCACCCCTACTCAGACACAGTGGTCCCCCAGCCAGGCAGTGGGTCATGGGCTAAAGCCCCCAGGCACTGTGTCTTGTTTCTGCCAGGCAGTGAGTAGCTGCCCAAGGAAGAGAGCAGGGGACTTCAGGAAAATTCCTGTCTCATTCTACCTAATTCAAACCAGCCCCAAATAGTCTTTTTTCTTTTCATGTTGCAGAAATGTATTTCATGTTTAGAGTGCTCTCCAGCTCAGATCTAGTTATTGATGACATGTACTTAAAACACATGCTCAGAGATTGGTCACTAGCTGAGATGTTCCTGGGTTAGAAATCTTGCCCCCAACAAAGGAAACCAGTACAGGGGGCCATGCTCCCCTGGCAGCTTGAACCCCCATGGGCACATAGCAGAGTGGTTTGATATGATACTTGCTTAGGAGCTGCTGTGTGCTGTGCTCTTGGGCATAACTTCTAGGCATAGATGAAACTTGCTGATAAAATCTACCTCTTTTCTGCAATCTGCTTTTCTTTTGCTTCCTCGGCAGGGCCTTGCAACCAGGCTGTTCAGCCAGGTCAGCGCTCACCTCTGTGCTTGAGGTGCCTTTCTCGAAGGCGCTGACAGAAATTGCAGGCTCAGAGTTGGTGACATGAGGGCAAACTGACCTATTGGCCACGAGAATTTAAAGAGACATATGTCTGGAGTCTAGAAATGTGTCTTAGGGTCCTCATGGTGCCTGATGTAGCAGCTTCTTCCTGAAACCAGCAGATGTTCGCTGAGTGGCTGCTCTGGCATCCCTGACCAGCGAGTCTTACCATCTGTTGAGACATCTTTGGAGACTAGCTGCCCGTGCCTTAGAAGCTGTGAACAATCCATTTCCTCTAGGAGTAAAGCATGGGTCAGGATGCTTTTGTGAGACCTGAGGATGGTCTGACAGTGGATTCAGATAAAGCTGAACTCTTTAATTTCTAGGCTGAAGTGGTATAAAATTTACACAGGCACATATGTAGGTACACATACACACCTACACATACACAATGTGTGTGTGTTTGTGTATCTGGGTATGTGTGTGTTTGTATATGTGTGTATGAAAGAAATATGCTCTGCCCTCAACCTATCCCTTCATCCCTGCCACTCACCTCTGTCTACCCAGGTGAGAGCCCCTTCTGTTCACTGAGTACACCTTTCTCTTTCCTCCATTGTATCTTGTTGTTCATTTCTGTTATCCCTGCCTCCCTGTTTATTGCTTATCCAAATGCTCATTCTTAAGAAACAGCTCAGTACAACCTCTTCAATTCCGTTACGCTTTTGTTTTGTAAGTGACTCTGGTCCTTTGTTCTGGTATCACTTTGTTCTAGAAGTACATTGCATGCATTCTTTTACTTCTCCAAGGGCAGGGGCTCTGCTGATTCAACCTGCTTGGTGCCCTCCTTTGCCCCCGAGCACCATGCTCTTTACATAATGGGTTTTCTACAGTGGATGAGGTAGGGAATGCCACCTGGGCTGTCATTTTTCCATGGTGCCTGCAAGCAGCAGAAACATACCCTGGCTGACTTAAATGGAAAAGATACTTTTTTTTTTGCAGTATGCGGGCCTCTCACTGTTGTGGCCTCTCCTGTTGCAGAGCACAGGCTCTGGATGCGCAGGTTCAGTGGCCATGGATCACGGGCCCAGCCGCTCCGCGGCATGTGGGATCCTCCTGGACCAGGGCACGAACCCATGTCCCCTGCATCGGCAGGTGGACTCTCAACCACTGCGCCACCAGGGAAGCCCGAAAAGATAATTTTTGAAAGGACATTGGGTGGCTCACAGGCTCTCCCAGAAAGTTAGAGAATAAGTCTTAGAAAATGGTCATGAGAGAGGGCAGCCAGGGGCCAGAGCCACAACCAGAGCCAGCCTGGTAAGGACCGCCTGCCACTATGGCTGACACCAGCCATGCATCTGTGACTACATGAAATAGCTGTGCCTCATTTTCCTCATTCAGAAACTGGAGATAATAATCCCAGTCACCTTCTCAGGGGGTTTTGGTGAGGATTAAACATTGAGAAGGCCACCCAGTACACAAGCTTAGGCAAGTTTTTCTTTCCTTCCATTCCTCAGCATCCTTAGCTGTCAAATGAGTGTGACAGTACTGACCTTATAGGATTATCATGAGCACAGCAAGAATAATGCTCGTGTGGGTTGGGGTGCAGTGGCTAGCCCACTGACCTTGTCTCTTGTCACCTGCTGGAGGGGAAATAAGACCCATGTCATGCGGTTGCAGTTAGATAGCACAGGTAGCCTTTCAGAGTGTCTGGTACTCGATGAAGACCCGTGCATTCTGTTGTGATTATCACTGTATTAACTTGTTCAATTCTCACAGGCAATTACGGTTAAGACAGGAAGAACTTGAACTCAGAGGGAGTAACAACAGGTCAAAGGTTCCCCAGCTGGTAGAGGCAGGATTAGAACCCAGCATTTTCATTACTTGTGTCCTCTCTGGACCACACGCCACCCCAGTGCCTGGGCTGCTGGTCTGTGAGCCATAAGGGAAAACACAATACTTTGGCTCCCAAATATTTTTGTTTTAAAGTGGTTGAAATCCAAGAACTGGAAATTGGCCAGAGTTTGACCCTAAACTTCTGCTTCTTTTGTCTCATGTGATTGCTAAAGAACACAAAAGGGCAGTTTCGGTGATTCTGTGTTGTTTTGGGGTTTTTCCTCTTTCTCCTTATCCCATTTTGCTTCCCCGCCCTCCTCCTCCCCATAACTGTGCTGTAACCATGGTGCTGTCGAGACAGAGGAAAGACATGATAAAAGTGGAAGGAAAAAGGTGATGGCTTAAAAATGTGTCCATAGATAACATTAAACACAAATGATTCTATAGTTTGGCTGGGGGAGAGAGGGGAGGGAAAGAATCCTGTAGCATGTCAGTGTTTTAGACCCAAGCAGAAAAGAGGCAAAAGTAGTAGCTTTATTCTCCAGTAGTTTTAGGCTGGATAAAGGAAAATGTGAATTTTAGAAGTTAAGCAGTTTAAACTGTGGTATCATTTTACCACTGTGGCCTCAGTTTATTTCCTTCTGCAGCCCCTTGAGGGAGGTTAGGCAATATTCTCATCTCCGTTTTTCAGATGAAGAAACTAAATGTCAGGGAGGCCAAGTCACATAGGTAGGAAGGTCCATGGCAAGTGGACCTGGATTTTCTGATGAGGAGTCCAGCTTACTTGGCTGCCTCTCTGACCATGAGCTCTGAGAGGATGGGTACCTATTCCCTCAAGTGTCTGGGGCTCAGTTACTTCTGGGTCACCTTGGGATCTCGGAACTTTTGCCCAGGCTGAGAACCCCAGCCCTGGGCCCATCCATCACCAGCCTTCCTTCTGAAGCTCCAACTCTTCCTGGGCCCTGCTCCTTGTAGTGAGACCCCAGACCCTTCTCTGGCTGTGCCTCCTCTTCCCTCCGTGATACCCAGTGTCATAACTCCAATGAGTTGAGGTTCCCATGTGAGCTGGGAAGAGGTGCTGACTCATGTAGCGTCTGCATATATCAGCCCTGCAAACATCCTTGATGTGACTATCTGCTTGGGACAGAAAGTGGGACATAGCAGGGAGGACAAGCAGAATATTATTGCCTCTATAAAGTATTCGCTCATCTATTCGTTCATTCCTTCCTTCATTCATTCATCAAATGTTGACTGTGCCAAGCTCTAGAGATACGCCCACAACTAGGAAAGACGTGGGCCCTGCTCCTTGAGCAGAGTGGGAAGACAGATGCTGAACAAGTCATGATCAGGTGACGGGCAGGCAGAGTATGGTGCTAAGGGGCATGTAGCAGGGGGCCAGGCCTGGTCCTGGGGCTCCAAGAAAGCCCTCCCTGAGAGGAGGTAGAGAGGAAGGAGTTAGACGGGAAGGGAGTGGTTGGGACGGAAGCATGTCCAGCAGAAGGACTAAACAGTGAGCAGGTGTCAGGGGGGCGGGCATGGGGCTGGGATGCTAACAATGAGGGAGTGTGGTGTCCAAGGGGACTTGGGGTGGGGAGGAGTCAGAAAGGTTAGGCTATGGGGCCTCCAAGGGCTGGCCAGGTGGTGAGAGGCTGTGAAGGCCATCAGAAGCTCATGGAAACCACGGAGACAGGTAAAATATGGTTGAGAGCTTTGCTGGGAAGAGGTCTGCAGAGGAACACTGGGCCCAGACACTGAGGAAGAGGGAAGAAGGGAGAGGAGGAGGAGTCCAGGGCCTGGTGCGGAGAAGGCCCAGTGGAGAGGAATGGTGTGTGGCCCAGACTGGATGGTGAAGGTGCAAGCCCTTGGGCATTGGGCCCCAGAGAGTGAGCTCCAGCAAGAACATCAGCTCCACCAGGGCAGGGACCTTCTCTGTGTTCTTCTCTGATGACTTGCCAGCCTCAACATGGTACCTTGCACCTAGTAGGTGCTCAATAAATACTTGTTGCCAGGTGAGCAAATGAATGAAGGGAGTAGTTTAGAAAAACTTCTCACTTGGTTCTCGTACAGGTGAAGAAAAGACACTGGGAATAGCTCTCAGTCTTGATTCCCTTTCCTCCACCAGTAATGGAGGGCCTGGGAGAGGTTCACTGCTTGGCAGAGGTGGAGTGAGGTGTGAATTGCAGGGCATGACTGAGGCCACCCCTTCATCTTCTAGACATCCCAGGAAGGTGCCCAGTCAGGCCAGCATGGGCTGCAAGCTCTCCTGTGTATGGGGGCCCAGCCCCTGAAGATGAACACAGGTCCAGGAAAGGGGAGACCCAAAACCACCACTGTAGAGACTGAGGAACCAACCTGTGTGTTACAATCCAGTAGGTTCTTCTGAAAATCCCAAGAAAGGGGAAGGTCTAGCCTGGCGGACTTGGGTCCCGGGCTGCCGTAGGGATGGGCAGGATTGCTGGGTTTGGATTTGTCAGATGTCTCAACCTATTTTTCCAGTGCTGGGTTTGATAAAATGCAAAATGCATTTTGCCAAGCACTTTTCCCCTTAATTACATGTGTATATTTTAAGGGAAATTTAATCCATATGTTTCTGATTCATTTACATGGAAATCATTAAGAGGTTGTTTTCTAGGAGCCATTTGATGTGCAAGAAGGCTCATGAACCTTTTTAAAAGCTGTGTTTAAAAATTGTTTCTTTCTTTTCCCTTTGCTTGGGGGTATGTGTGTGTACGCACCTGTGTGAGAGAGAGGGAGTGAGAGAGAAGGGGGGTGGTGGAGAGAAAGAAGGATAGAAAGAAAGAAACTGACTCCAGGATGTCAAAAACAAATATGGACTCTAAATGGTTTGTTTTCTCCTTCGAATTCTGAGCTAAACACTTGGAGTAGGCTAGACTCTTGCTTTTACATCTATTTTCGGCACTAACTGAAGGTGATGGTGCTATGGCCATAAGTTGGAATCTTGAGTAAGGATCAGAGGATCAGGCCTGTACAGACTACTTTGCTTCTAGCGAAGGACATTCGGGACCCTCCCCATCACATGGCCCTTTGGCACCTGCAGGCCCCCCACGGCCAGATGAATGTTCCCAACCCTGTTTCATCAGTGAGAGCACGACAGGATAAGAGTGTTTGGCCAGGGGCTTCCCTGGTGGCGCAGTGGTTGAGAATCTGCCTGCTAATGCAGGGGACACGGGTTCGAGCCCTGGTCTGGGAGGATCCCACATGCCGCGGAGCAACTGGGCCCGTGAGCCACAACTACTGAAGTGACCCCACAGTTGTTATCCCAAAGTACTCATCATTTTTCTCTTCTAGTTTGGAAATTATATTTTTATGTCCTAGAGTGACTATCTCTGTCTTAAAATTCACCATTTGAGTGGCTGAGTTCAAGTTCTTTTGGTAGTTCTTTCACATTTCTGACTGTGTGTGTGGGCATAGCACAAACATAAGTCTGTGAAGATGTGTATCTGTGTACACATAGGTTTGGGTCTCTATTATCTCATCAGAGGTGGTGTTAGTGGAAAGAGGATGTCCTGTGGCTCGCTGTGGCCTCTGCTTAGGCTTATGTTTAACCCAGATGTTGAACTTGTTTAATGAATGAGTGAATGAGCTGATTACTTACTGAGAGGCATACTCTGTACTGAGCACCTTAGCTGCAGTATCTCACTTACCACTACCCGGTGTGTTGCAGGCAGCAGGTAGGGACTGCCATCCTCCACAACCTACTGTGAGAGAATTCTAAACCAACCTCCCACACTCTGTTCTAGGGTCAGGTCTGGCGTGTTAAATGGGGTGAAACTCAAATGCATGACTTCAGGTGCTGGTGGATGGTTTCCTGAAAAGCAAGTGAGAAGGGAGTTCCCACTAAGGCTCTCTGAAACACTTTCCTGTCCCTCTGGTCCCCTTTCACCCTGGTACTGACCTGTACATTCCCCATTGTCCCTGTCCTGAATCATTTCCAGACTCTTTTCAGAACCACTGGGGAGCCTCTGGAGTGTGGGAGGCCTGGACTTGCCTCGAACTGCTGTGAGTGCCAGCTCGGTGGTCTGGGGAAAAACGTTTCATGCTCTGAGTCTCAGTCTCCCCATCTGTAAGGTGTGAAGGGTCATTTTGGGCATTAGCAGAGGTAAGGGTGCGGGCCCGGCGCAGCATCCATACCTTGGGACACTTGATTGACACACGCTGACTCCTCATGTCAAACTGTCTCCAGCTCCTGCTCCTGGGGGCAGGGGCGGGGGTTCCATGTGGCACTGCCCAAGCCCAGCACACACTTGCCCTTCTCTTCAGCACTGTTTGCAGGATGACGTGCAAATCGTCACAAACCGACACTGGGCTTCTGCCCTCTTTCACTGACCTCCCCTTTCCACCTCCTCCGGGTTGTGAGATCAGGACTCTGACTCCCTGAATGCCTACCCCTGGGCTCTGCCCTCCCCCCAACCTGCTCTCCTCTTGCAGAGCTAGGCTTCCCCTTTCCTGACAGCGCCGCTTCCTAGAGCCTGGTCTTGCCCTCTGGTCTCAGCCCTCCTCCCCAGAACAGTCACCTGTCCTTCTTTTATGTCCCCATGGTTTGGTGCTTTCCTTTTCACTTGGCTCTCTCCCCCTTGAACTTGGAGGCAGGGGCTGTGTTTTCTTCATCCCCTTTGGAACTTAGCACCAGGGCTGGAATAGAAAAGATCTTCCACAGATGTTTCTTGAACCTGCGTCACTATATGAGTACTTTAGTCCTATGCTACTATAGGTCATGACAAACAGATTGCTGGGTTTCTTTTTTCTGCTTTTGGTTTGTCAATTCTACTTCTCTGTGCATTTGATTTTTGGGGGATGGGGTTCCCTTTGAAGACAATAGTCTTAGATGTATGTCTAATGAGATAATACTACTTTCAGGGTCTTTTAATATGTTTGCATTTTTTATTATCTCTTTTTTCAGAATAATAGAAATCAGGATGGAGCCTTGCGATTGGTAGGAGCTGAATCTAGGCTAGAGGAATTCTAAAAGGAGGGGCCAGGTCAGTAAAGGACAATGCAGGAGCAGAAATGATATACTAACAGTGTTTTCTTTTTTCACCTGGTGTCTTGACATTTGTGAAATGTCACAGTGAATAGTAGAGAGTCAGAGTTTGTAGGTGATTTGTTTTTCTTTTCTTTTCTTTTTTTTTCTTTTTTTTTTTTTTTGATGACTTAGAGGGAATTGAAGGTCATTCCTATGCTAACATCACATTTAGGTGCTTACTTTCCAATCTGTATTTTGATTGGGAGGGAGGGACCATCTTCAGCACTCTGGAAATGACAGCAGTGAATGTTGCAGCCTGGGCTCATGGTCAGATGTGTTCCAGTGGGGAAAATCGTTAAGAACCACTATCCCTGGACTGACTCAATCAGCCATGCTATGCCACAGGTGCCCAAGAATGAGAAAGAGATTACTTTGCTGAGGAAATGCAGGTAGGCCCTTCAGGATTTGGGGAAAACAGGGGAGACACACAGAGAGTCCTGCAGTCGGCCCTGGGCTCCTCAGCAGCCCTCCCTGGCCTGCGCTGGGTTGGTCAGGGGCTTGTTCAGGGGCGTGGGATCTGGGTGTGAGTGTGATGTGTGGTGATTGCCTTGATGCTGACCCTTGCCACCACAAGGGCTCAGGCTATGCTGTTTGCTCATCTGTTAAGTACTCATTATGGTAACACCTATTTCATAGGGTTTGTGAGGATTAAATGAAAACAATGCATATTAAATCCTTAGCCCTGTGGCTAGTGGGTGGTAAGAGCTTACTAAGAGTGACTTAGTACTGTTATAAGAATGATGATAGTGTAAAGCCCACAATGGCATGGCCTATGCCTGGGAGTATCTATGACACTGAACAAATTGACATTCTTTTTCCTCCTGCACCTTGGAAACCCTTTTATCACTGGAGTTGTACATCAAGAAATTCAATGAACAGAAAACAGTGTGGAGCCAGAGTTGCTTGGGGTTGGGAAGCCCATGAGTATCTTCTGCATACGGCCAGTCCCTGATACTTGCGCCCATCTTCCCCCTGCTC